>NC_142087.1:83313029-83614071 GCF_054644295.1 Miniopterus natalensis
CAAAAATGGCAAGTGTTGGTAAGGGTGTGGAGAAAAGGGCACCCTCGTGCACTGTTGATGGGAATGCAGACTGGTGCAGCCACTGTGGAAAACTGCATGGAAGTTCCTTAAAAAATTAAAATAAAACTACCTTATGACCCAGCAATTCCACTTCTGAGTATTTATTTGAATGAAATTAAACCAGGATCTGAGATACCTGTATCCCCACTTTCACTGCAGTATTATTCACAGTAGCCAACATATGGAAGCCGCCTAAGTGTCAACAGATGAATGAATAAAAAGACGTTACACACACACACACACACACACACACACACACACACACACACACACTGGAATATTACTCAGCCATGAAAAAGCGGGAAATACTGCCATTTGCAACAACATGGATGGACCTTGATGTGCTAGGTGAGATGGGTCAGACAGAAAAAACAAATGCTGCATGATATTGCTTACATATGGAATCTTAAAAAAGCCAAGCTGTTAAAAACAGAGAGTAAAAGTATGGTGGGGTCAGGGGAATTGGGAGGTTATTTAAGGGTATAAACTTGAAACAAGAGAACTCATGCCTGGCACGGTGCTGCCACCAACAGCGCTGTGTCGTAACCCTCAGGCTTGCTGAGAGACCAGGTCCTGGTGGTCCCCACCGCAGGGCTTGCTCTCCCGGGGGCGGCGAGTGTTGGCCACGCCAAGCCGCAGTGTAAAGGCTTCAGATTGGCACCTCGCACACCTGAAGCTTTTTGTTTTGTTTTGTTTGTTTTGCCTGCTAATCCTCACCCAAGAATATTTTTTCTTTGATTTTTAGAGAGAGCGGAAGGTAGGAAAGGAGGGGGAGAGAGACATCCACTGGCTGCCTCCTGCGTGCACCCCCCCGCCAAGGCGGGATCAACCCTGCAGCCCAGCTACGCGCCCTGGACCAGGAATCGAACCCCAGGCCCTTCGGTGAGCAGGCCGAAGCTCTAACCACTGAGCCAACGTCACATCTCCATCAGTGAACTAAAAAAGAAAGAGAGTTGCCGAGGATACTAGTCTTACCAACTATTAAAACATATCTCAAAGGGACTGAAAGAGTGTGGTTGTGGAGCAGAAATGAACACACAGGTCAAGGTGGCAGCAAGGAGAGTCCAAAAATAGGCTGAAATGCACACAGCAATTTCATACATGACGACACATGGCATTCCAGGTCACGGGGGAGAGATGGTTTATTCCACAAATTCTGTTAGAACAGCTTCATTCTGATGATTCTGCTACAACTGGTTAGCATCTTGAACCAAAAAGGGGGCAACACTTTACACGCCATAAAACAGCAGACGGATCAAATATTTAAACAGAAAACTAAACCAACCCTGAAGGGGCTAGAGCTACACGGCAGACTGTAATCTCGGAGCTGGAAGGCCTTGCTAAGGAGCCAGGCCCTCCTGCCAGGGGCTCCGAGCTCATCTCCCCCCACTCAGTATAGACTTCGGGTTGGCAGTTTGAAATCTGTCACAATGGAAATAGTGACACCTCCCACCCCCCGAAACCCACAAGTGCTATTCAAGGCTGCGTTTCCTCTTCTCAGAGAGCCTGTGGTCAAACACCTGAGACGCCAGAGGCACAGCAACAGAGCAGCTATGTGCCGAGGGGAAAACAAGAGTCAGCAGCCAAGTGCACGCACACCTTCTGCTCCACGTCACAGCTAAGGCTCCCAAGGCTGCAGCCACAGCCTCAGGGAAATGCAAGTCAGAGCTACAGGATGCTCTTCACCTCTCTGACCAGTAGTGGCCCGAGTCAGACGGTGCATGGTTGGGGCAGCCGCGGGGCAGAAGTGCAGGGCCAGGCCATCCCCACTCACGCAGGCGCTGGCTTGGGCGCACAGCAGCCCTGTTTGTCTGAGCTCAGCGAGGAAGGCTTTCCAAGACAGCTTGTTAAAGAGGAAAATCGAGGGGCCCAACAATGCACCTTGAGTTCAAAAATAAAAAATGAAAAGACAAAATTTAAAACTATATAAAGTACAAAACTCAGCTATAGAAGCCAGGAGTAAACTGCATGGCTGGGACAGGAGGAAACTTACTTTTTTCCTCTACCTTCCTGTATGTCTGATTTTGTATCTCATGTATTCCTTATTCAAATAGACACAAAAAGTGTAGAAGGCACTGTGTCAAGTACGAACCATGGAGCTTTTGCACAGTGGCCAGTGCTCAGGCCCCTCCCCAGTCACCTATGCTGGAGCAATCATCCCTTCTGGCCTCAAAGATCATCCAGATGCTGATGGTGCCAATTTCATCCCCTAAACTCCAGGCACAGTCTCTCAGCACCTTCCCCTGAATGTCAGGCAGGCAATTCACACTGCACAGGGCCCGAACCCGCACCTCGGGCTCTCCCAACAGCTCCCAGTTTCATTAAATGATACCCCCATCCTCCCTGGTGCCCAGGCCCCTGGCCCCCCCTGACACCCTACATCCAACCGTCTGTAAATGCTGTCAGCTTGAAATCCAAGTAGGTCCAGAATCCAGGTACCAGACAAAGCCTGGATGGAGTCCCCACAACAGCCTCCTCGCGGGGTCCCTGCATCTCCCGTTTGGAACACAGTGGTCCTTTCAAAACTGCTCAACAATATGAGTTAATGCCAAAGCATGATGTTTGCCACCAACATGGTTGTAATTGAAACAGAATATTAACATAGCATCAAAGCCTCTCCCCAGGACTCCACCTAGTTATGAAGGCAGACATTGCACGGTGGGGGGGCAATGGAGAGACCATAGAGCTCTCCAGAGTCAAGTGTCAGGCTCATGTCACCAGAGCCAGGACAGCAGACAGGCTGAGCCCAGGCACACCAAGGGCACAGTCTCCTTCTGTGGCTGCAGCCCCAAAATGCAAAACCTCAACCCAACCTCCAGGAAACATCACAGAGTCCACAGCGACCAGCACCTCTCCTCAAAATGCCCTGGCTGGAGGAGACAGTATGAGATTATTAACAGATAAACTTTGAACGTGGGCTGAGCCATCCATAGTAACCAACTGTGTCCACACTCTTAGAAATGTAACTCGGGTGCTTGCTGAAGGGATCAGACTCTCGGATGGTTCAGAAGTCAGGTTTCTGATAAAATAAATGGGACCAAGTGTAAGCGGATTGTGAATCCAGATGAAAATACATATATAAGTCTTTGCACTATTTTTGCAACTTTTGTGTATTTGTTTGAAATTATATCAAATTAAAAAGTAAATCAAGCATCCAGCCATCATGCGCCACCCCACCCCACCCCTGCCCCAGACCAGGCCTTCCTCGCCCCTCACCCTCTGTGGCCCTCCACCATCACCTAGAATGGCTGGAAAATTGGGAAGGTCCTGAGTCTGGGGGCCAAGTCTCAGTTTACCTGTGACATAGGCCTATTCTCCCAGCTGGCCCTAGCAGCTTCTAGGTATCATCCACATAAACAGAATTTTACTTATTTTTAAAATATATTTTTATTGATTTTTAGAGAGAGAGGAAAGAAGAAAGAGAGAGGGAAGCATCGATGTGAGAGAGAAGCATCGATCAGATGCCTCCTGCACACCTCCACTGGGGATGTGCCCTGATGGAGAATTGAACCTGTGACCTCTCGGTGCAAGGACGGTGCTCAACCAACTGGACCACACAGGCCAGGCTAAACAGAGCTGCATGTATTTATTTTTCAAACTGTATCTTTATTGATTTCAAAGAGAGGAAGGGAGAGGGAGAGAGAGAAACATCAATGATGAGAATCACTGATCGGCTGCCTCCTGCACGGCCGCAACTGAGGATCCAGCCCAAAACCCAGGCCTGTGCCCTGACAGGGAATTGAACTGCGATCTCCTGGATCCTAGGCCGACGCTCAACTGCTAAGCAAGTCAGCCAGGTTAAACAGAACTTTAATACCAGGCCCTGGCCCTCAAGGACCCTCTCAGGGGCCACTCGTGGACCTGCCCACCAACCATAAGGTCACACCCTAGCCTGGAGCAAGGAGGTGAATGAGTCTACAAGTGGAGCTCCTCAGCTTAGCCTGGGGGTGGGGTGAAGCCATGAGGACCTCTTAAAATCGCCCTTCCTTGTGGGGTCGTGGGGAGAAGGTCATGGGGGCCAGGAAGGGGCATCTGACCTCGAGGTCTCAATGCAAGGAGGGTCCACACCATGGGTGTTGCCAGCTGCTGTCTCCCTGTCCCAACCCCATAGCGTCTCTGCACCTGTGCATGCCACTCCACACTCCGACCCCACCTGGAACTGAGATGAGCAAGGTGAAGATTTGGAATTGTCCTCAAACTGCTGGGGGAGTGGCCACCCTGCCAGGCCCCAAGGCTTTGTCAGACCCCTCCCTTTCTGAGGCCTGGCAGTTCCTCTAAGTTGACACATCCTGTCCCTCCGCAGCCCCCGTTGGCCCTCTCCCCCCATCATTCTGGGTGCCCCCTCTAGTGGACGTGGGCACCTCTCCAGATTGACCCGTGGGAGGCCACACTCTGCATGGAGGAAGAATGGGGTGTTGGGCCTTCTTGTTACCCCGGACAAGAGCGGCATGGAGGGGGTCTGCCTCAGGGCTGACTCGGGCCACCGGTGGTGTGTGAGTTCTCAACTTCAAGCAGGAAAGATTTTACAACACAAATCCGGGTGATTTTTGAGAGTGTGTTTATTAAAGCTGGGACAGTGAAACAAGGAAGGGCTTAGGGTAGAAGAAGCATTGAGGGAGCCTAGGCAGGGCTCTGCTTTGGCCCTTAAAAACATCATAGGAAATGCAAAACCTCAACCCAACTGGATGGCTGTAAACTGTTTGGCCATTAAAACTATCTGTGTCAGTTTCCCTATTCCACTTGCCCTGGCTTACTAATCTGTCTCATTCCCATCATGTGGGGGATGCAATTACACCCCCAAAAAGGGCAGGAAAGCCCTCCTTCTTAAGGCTGGCAGTCAGGAGGGGCAGCAGACCCGGCTCAGACCAGCCCTCTGCGTGGCACTTGACTTCTGTGCACCGCAGCCCTGCAGCCCCCGCCGTGACCTCCACCCACTTTGGCCAAGTTCAGAGCACTGTCTCCAGCCCAGCAGCATGCAAGGCGGGGCCTCAGAGCCAGAGCGTGGCCTCCTCTCTGGCACACAAATGTGGCAGCCTCCTGACGTCAGAGGTTCAAGTCCACCCTCCTGGCCTCTGGGCCTCACCCTGTCACCTCCCAGGAGAGGTCCCCTCACAGGCAGGCTGCTCACAGCCCAGTGCCTGCAGGACCTGCCCCGCCAGAGGGATCGGTCACTGATAGTGGAACGGTTACTGCACACAGGCCTGGGCTGGCTGGGGACTGGGGACTCCTCTCCCGAAATTCAGCACATGAGGGTGCTGGACAGGAAACAGTCCAACAAGCCCAACCTGTGGCCAGTGGGTCTTCTTAAAAGACACCGAAGCAGGGAAAGGGTGCTGGAAAACCAAGTGAAAGACCCGGAGAAACAAATGCTTACAGACACAAAGCATTAACTCAAGGTGGGTCTCAAACACAGCACGGCGAACTGCAAAGCTTAAAAAATAGAAGAAATCCTCACAGCCCTGGGGTGCACAAATAATTCTTTAAAAGGGCATGAAAAGCCCAGCTGGTGTGGCTTAGTGGTTGAGCGGCAGCCTCTGAACCAGGAGGTCACAGTTCGATTCCCAGTCTGGGCACATGCCCGGTTGCAGCTAGGTCCCCAGCAGGGGTGTCAGGAGGCAGCTGGTGGATGTTTCTCATTGATGTTTCTCTCTCTCCCTCTCCCTTCCTCTCTCTGAAATCAATAAAAACATATTTTTTTTTAAAAATTGTAAAAAGCATAAGTATGAATATAAAAGAAAAGGCTGGTAAGCTGGATTTCATAAATATAAACATTTTTTGCTGTTTGCATGCCACCAGCGAGGACAGGAAGAGCGAGCTGTGCAGAGACAGTGCTCAAAACGCGCACATCTGACGGAGAACTGTATGTCAGTTACTTTGAACCTTAAAACTCAATGAGTTTTAAAAGCCCAGTTTTCTTAAAATGAGCAAAATAGCTGAACACACTCCATGTGGGAAAATACACAAATGGCCACAAGTATCGCTAGTCAGCAGGGAAATGCCAGTCAAACCCCAGGGAGATGCCACTTGGAACCCATTAGAATGACTCTGTGCAGAAAGGCTATGTGATCAGTGACCCCAAAACTCAGTGGCATAACACAAGCACTTACTATGCTCATAAGTTCTGTGGGACCAGCAAGGACAGCTGTTCTCTGCTCCACGGTGTCCAGAGCCTCAGCTAGATTAGGACTCTGCAGCTGGAGTCACCTGAGACTCCTCACAGCGCTGTCGCCTGGGCTAGTGGCTGGAACCACAGGGGCTTCTCAGCATCTGTCTCCATCTCTACATGGCCTCTCCAAGGTGGCAGCTCAGGCTCCAGAAAGGGCAGGTTGATAGAGACAGAGATGGTGACAGAGACAATGATAGTGACAGTTACAACGAGAGATAATGACAGAGACAGTTACAGTGACAGACACAGAGACGGCGAAGTGACAGAGACAGTGACAGAGACAGAGACAGTGACATAAGAGAGACAGGGACAGAGGCAGAGAGAGACAGACACTGTAGGCATGAGAACAGCACCGGACACTCTTGCCTTTCCTCATCCAGCCTGGGAAGTCACACAGCCAGACATCTGCCACATCCTTGTCATCACCGAGAGTCACTAAAGCCAGCCCACGTCAAGGGGAGGAAAATTAAACTCCAACTTCTGTGGGAGGAGTGTCAGAATTTGTGGACGGTTTTAAAGCTACAGCACAGATGAGAGCTGGGAGCCATCCACATGCAGGAGCAAAGGCAAGTCCAACCCAGAGAAGCACATGGTGACTTTCAAAGTTTTTGAGGAGAGTCTGCAACTAATGTTTCCCAAAGCACCACCTCTCCTATTCAAGACGCACTCTGAACTTCTGTCCTACTCTGTTCCACTGTATTCTGTTCCTCCCTGTTTAAGAAAACACAACCCACTAAAATGTGTTACTTCCTGTTTGAAAACACTAACCAAGAAGCTATGTCAACCATTAACCTCTATAGGCCTAATAACCTAACCTTAAATATTTAAAGCACCCAGCCTGGTCTGTAGATTCAACGCAAGCCCCACGAGAACCCAGCATGTTATTTTGGGGATATAGACAATCTGGTTCTAAAGTTTATATGGAGGCAAAAGAACCAGAACAGCCAACTAAGCAATGAAGGGGGAGAACAGTTGGAGGACTGATGCCCCCGACCTCACGACTGACTGAAAGCTGCAGTCATCAAGAGTGTGGTTACTGGTGGAAGAACAGACGCACAGGCCCATGGAGCAGAACAGGAGCCCAGAAACAGGCCCCAGAAACAGGGTCAACTGATCTCTGACAAAGGAGCAAAGGACAGTCTCCTCAATAAATGGTGTTGGAACCACTGGATATCCACGTGCAAAACACTGAAGCTGCACACAGACCTACACCCTTCACAGAATTAACCTAAGATGGATCACAGACCTAAATGTAGTAACAAAACTATAAAACTCATAGAAGATAACACAGGAGAAAACCTCGGTGACTTTTTAGATGCAACACCAAAGACACAACTCATGAAGGAGGAAATTGATGAGCTGAACTTAATTAAAATGATAAACTTCTGCTCCAGAAAAGACAATATTGAGAGAATGAGAAGACAAGCCTCAGAGGGTAGAGATATTTGCAAAAGACATATCTGACACAGCACTGTTTTCCAAAATATATAAAGAATTCTCAAAACCGGTAAGAAAACAAACAACCCGATTAAAAGCGGGCCAAGGCCCTCGCAGACCCCTCACCAAAGATGCACAGGTGGCAAATCAGCAAATGCAAAGACGCTCCACATCCCATGTCATCAGGCAAATGCAAATTAAACGACAATGAGACTCCCCTGCGCACCTATCAGAACGGCCACAATCCAGAGCGCTGACAACACCAAGTGCTGGCGAGGCCGCGGAGCAGCGGGAAGGCTCGGTCACTGCTGGTGGGAACGCAGACGGTGCGGCCACTTTGGAAGACAGCTTGGTGGTTTCTCACAAAAGTAAATACTCGTAGGATCCAGCTGTCATGCTCCCTGGTGTTTACCCCAAGGAGCTGAAGGCTGGTGTCCACACAGGAACCTGGGAATGTCGGAGATCTTGCTCTCTAGCATGTCAGCAGTTTGGCTTAAGTAAATTCAGAAAAAATATTTTTAAAAAAGAAACCTGAGAATTAAAATGGCAATAAATAAGAACCTATCAATAAAAACCTTAAGGACTTTAAGGGAGAGATTGGCAGCAATACAGTCATAGTTGGGGATTTAACACCCCACTCACTTCACTAGGGAGATCTTCCAGACAAAAAGTCAACACAGAAACAGTGACACACTAGATCAGATGGATTTAATTGATATTTACAGAACATTTCACCCCAAAGCTGCAGAATATAAATTCCTCTCAAGTGCACATGGGCCATGCTCAAAGATAGACCACATGTTAGGACACAAAACAAGTCTCTATAAGTTCAAGAAGATTGAAATCATATCAAGTATCTCAGATCACAAGGGCATGAAATTAGAAATTAACTACAGTAAAGACACTAAAAACATTCAGACACAGGGAGACTAAATAGCATGTTATTAAACAATGAATGGGTTACCAATAAGATCAAGAAAGAAATCAAAAACTTCCTGGAAACAAATGAAAATGACACACAACAACCCAAAATCTATGGGACACAGGAAAGCAGTCTGGAGAGGGAAGTTCATAGCACTGCAGGCCTACCTCAAAAAGCAAGAAAAATTTTTAGTAAACTATCGAAACCTACAGCCTACAGAATTAGAAAGCTCCCCTGTGAGGCCGTCCAGACCAGGGCCTTTGTTTGCTGGGAGGTTTTTTGGGGGGGTTTTTTGTGGTTTTTTAAAAATATATCTTTATTGATTTCAGAGAGAGGAAAGGAGAGGGAGAGAGAGAGATAGAAACATCAATGATGAGAGAGTCATTGATCGAGCCCGCAATTCCTGGGCATGTGCCCTTACTGGGAATCAAACCTCGATCGCCTGGATCCCAGGTCAAGACTCAACCGCTGAGCCACACCCGGCCGGGCTGCTGGGAGTTTTTTTATAGCTGCTTCGATTTCATCAGTTGTTATTGCCCTATTCAGGTTTCCTGATTTTTCCTGATTCAGTTTTACATGGTCTCACTCACATGTGGAATCTAATAAACAAAATAGACTGAGGAACAAAATCGATCCAGAGACAGAGAAGCATGGAACATACTGATGGATCTCAGTGGGAAGGCAGGGGGTGGGGGAGTGGGTGGGGAGGGATTAACCAAGGAATTTATATGCTTATATGTGTAACCCATGGACACAGACAATAGTGTGGTGAAGGCTTAGGGGGACGGGATGCGGGGGGGGGGGAAGGGGGAGATCTGTAATACTTTCAACAATAAAGATAAATTTAAAAAATAAAATAAAAATAAAAAACAAACCTGGCCCTAGCTGGTTTGTCTCGGTGGTTAGAGCATCAGCCCTCAGACTGAAGGGTCCCGGGTTCAGTTCCAGCCAAGGGCACGTACCTCAGTTGCAGGCTGAATTCCTGGCCTCTGTCGGGGTGCGTGTGGGAGGCAACCAGTCAATGTGTCTTCTTCACATTGATGTTTCCCTCTCTCTCTCTCCCTTCCACTCTCTGAAAAACAATGGGAAGAGTATCCTCAGGTGAAGATTAAAAAAATTAATAAATAAATTTAAAAACAAGCCTGCACACAGATGCTCATAGCAGTTTTATTCATAATTGACAGAACTGGAAGCCACCAAGGCGTCCTTCAGCAGGTGGATGGATAAATCAACTGTGGTCCATCTGGACAGTGGAATATTATTCAGCACTAGAAGAAATGAGCTGTCAAGTCATGGAAAGATGTGGAGGAAGCCCCGGCTGGTGTGGTTCAGTGGATAGAGCATTGGTTCGAGGACCGAAGGGTTCGATTCCTGCTCAAGGGTACATATCTGGGTTGCAGGCTCGATCCCCAGGTCTGTGGTCCAGGTGGATGCAGGAGGAACCAATCAATGTGCCTCTCTCACTTCGATGTTTCTCTCTTTCTCTCCCCCTTCTTCCCTCCCTTTCACTCTCTAAAAATCAATGGAAAAATATCCTCTGGTGAGGATTTTTTTAAGAAGATGTGGAGGAACCTCGCACGCACGTGACTAAGTGACAGAAACCCATCCGAAAGGGACACACTGTGTGGCTCCAGCCATGTGACGTTCCGGAAAAGGCGACGCCGTGGGGCAGCAGACAGGTCCGTGCTGGGGGCTGGGAGGAGGCTGAACAGGCCGGGCACAGGGGCTCGGGGCAGCGGGACTGCTCGGCGAGACGCTGTCGCGGTGGACACGGCATCACACGTTTGTCCAGGCCCACAGGGCGTGCAACACCGAGCGCGACCCTGTAACCTGTGGGCTCTGGGCAGGTTTGTCGATTGTAACAAATACACCAACCATCGGGTAGGGGTGTCAATAACGGAGGCTGTGCATATGGGGGCAGGGGACTCTCTGTACTTTCAACCTAAAACGACTCTAAAAGTGAAGGGAGATTGTCATTCACCTTTCTCAGAAACCCACAGGCCAAGCGGACCAAAAATAAACATATAGCAGCACCCAACAATAGTTAATAAGCTTGATCCAACTTCAGCGGGGAGAAAGCGCAAGTGGCCATTTACAGGAGCGGGTGTGGTTCCAGGGCACAGTGATGACAGCAGGCCCCGGGGAGCCGAGGGTGGGGTGGCAGGTGCTCTGGGAGGGGCCTGCAGCTTCTTCGTCTGACAGCAGATTGTAGCTGAGTGAGTGCCATGGAAGCTGGAGGCCAGTTAGAGGGCAGCTGACTGATCCTGATCACTGTGCCACCTGCCTGGCCAGGGGGCTGCAGATGGGGATGGAGGTGGGGAGCTCTCAGAGGGTGAGGGTCGGGATGTGGGGAACCCACTAGTTTCCAGCCCGCACCCGGCCGGGTGGTGTTGCCCTCCTGAGACAGGAAGACAGGAAGGCAGGGGTGGCCACAGAGCGGGGCTGGGGAGGCTGGGGGACATTTGGGAGACTGGGACCACGGGGCAGAGGGTAGAGGCTGGAAACCTGGCGGGAGGCGAGGTCCAGTGCCTGTCCCCTCTCAGGAGACCTGGCACCTGGGTACTCACTGGTGAGCAGGTACACACAGACTGCTCTCCCTGACCCTCGGAAGCCTACCTCGGTTCTGCCCAGAGGACCGCAGTGCACGTTGCAGGCCTGCAGCCAGCCCCAGGCAGATAGGTGTGGGTGGGTGCTCTGCCCGCAGGCTGTTAAGAGGCTGCGCCTGTGCCCCTCCACCCTCTTCAAAATGCTTCCAATTACCAGAGCGCGGTGTTTGAGGGCGTTCCGCAAACCACCAGAGGGTAGAAGTCCAGTTGCGGACGGGGGAATGCCTTCCCCACCACTGGCAGCTCACAGACTCCCGGCCTTCAAGCCCCCTACCCGCCACCCTCGTTCTCCCTTCCCCCGAGTTCAGTCTGGATCCTCTCTTCTGTTATTGTCCAGCCAGGGCTGCGGGAGCCAGCATGTACTTGGGGCCACCCCCCCACACGTGCTGAGGGAGAGAGGACACTGGCGCTTTGGAGGAAATGTGTGCTTGGCGTCAGGGTCCTCATTCCCGCGGCCCAGATGCTGGATGCAGTAAGTAAGGGGCTAACCCGTGCCCAGCTCTCACAACTCTGGGGGCGCCACCACCCACTCAGCTGCTCTGGCCAGCCTCCTGCCACCCCACCTCTCCAACACATTCCTCTCCGTCACCCTCAAGCCCACTCCTACCCTCTGCTTGCCCCTCCACTCCCAATACTTCTTGTCGGGCAGTTGACAATGTGGTGGCAGGGCCACCTCCTGAGCAGGGGATGTGGCAGCGCAGAGGGCAACAGACCAGACAGACTACCCACAGCTCCTGCGGCCCTCAGACGGATGGTCACCGCAACAGCTCCCCGCGTTGTCTGGCTTCCATGGTCTCAGGACGAACCGTGTTCTCATGCCCCCAAACCCATCTGGACGCCCACCTTCCAAGAGCCCGTGGGGACCTGCCCTCTGCCTCACCGGCCCCCAGACCCCCAGCTGCCTGCCTTGCATCTGTCCCGCTTGCATTCAGGACCCAAAGACTTTGGCAAGGGGCTCTCAGCACAGCCACATCACAGGTTAAATGTGACCACTTTTAGACGTGTGAGGGCACAGCACACACTCCACTGCCATGGCCACCGCACTAGGGAAAGGACAGGGCCGGTGTCACTAGGAAGCAGCTATGACGTTCTGATCGGAAAGGCCCGCAGACCACTTCCACAGGAGCGAGTGTCAGAGGGAGGGTTCAGCACACCCTTCAGCACAAGAGACAGACACAAATTACGAAACATGTTTTTATTTTAAGTCAAAGTACCAAGCAGATACTTGCAAAACAACATACAAAGTAGAACTCAGATGCTTCTCTCACCCAGGCTGCCTCTGAGCACCAGTGAGTAAAACCAAGCCGATCCGCCTTCCCCAAACCAGAGCACAGGACAGCAAGTTCTGCCCAGGCCAGGGGGAGGGGGGTCAGGTGTGCCGACCCCTCCCCAGCAGCAGAGGCTCCTGAAGGCTGGTGGACCCCTCCCCGCATGGGGGGGGGGGATGCGGGGCTGGGCGTTAACCCCGAAGCTGCAGAGCTTCGAGTGTATGGCTCTGAAGTGGACTCTCCTGGGGCCATGGTCTGAGGCCAGCACAGGGGCTGGAAGGAGGAGGGCGCTTTGTGGTTTTATTAGTAAACGGAGCTGGTGCAGACAGGGACAGGCTGGGCACACCCACACCTGGGGGCCCACACCCAAGGCTCCCATACTGCCCACCTAATGGGACTCAAGACTCAATCAAGATGCACTTAAAATAGAAGTGCAGACACAAACAAGAGAGTAAATGTCACACTGAGACCAGCGGACCCATGAAAAAAGCAAACAAACTGTAACAGAGAAAACAAGACAACCTCAGTAGCTTGAGGTGGGGGCAAGGCCTGCTGAAGTGGGGCCTGGGGCACTTGATGGGTGGAAGAATGGACGGACGGAGCCCAGTTCCCTTCAAAGCATGAGGGGAGCCCTCCCCATGGTGGGGACCCCAGAGAAGCTTCCTTAGCAGGCCACAGGACTGAGGTGACAGTGGGGACCTGACACTCAAGGGGATCAGGCCTTCCTTGGGGACCTGCAGGGGGCCCCCCTTCAGGTCTACCTCGTGACTCCAAAGTCAGAACTGTGGCTGGCCCAGGGACAGCCCCTCAGCAAGTATCCAGGTCCCTACTTTGACCAGCACTGGGCAGTAACCCCACAGGCCCTGGAGCAGGGGGCACAGCACCTCCAGGTGGGAGTCCTAGGGCTGAGGCTGTCATGGTAGCCCCACCAGCAGGTTGAGCACAGGGCATGAGGTGCACCCACCCTCCCATCTTGCTCTATTTACGCCCCCACCCCCAGGACCCAAGTGGCAGGACCCCCAGCCCTCAGCCACCTTCACACTGGCTGTCTGACAGCCGTCTGCACAAACACCCTGGAGTCCAGAGCAGACTCCGGAAGCCTAGGCACTCAGCATGGTTGGAGTTGAAAATACTATAAATCTGACTCTTCCTAGAGACCTGCTAAACAGTTCACATGAAAACACCCACAGTGCATGTGGGACGGTGCTGGAGTGCCAAGCATCCGCTGGTGGGCAGGGGGTAGTGGGGGAAGCTCGTGCTGCTGGGCCCCTCAGCCCCTCTGCTCAGGCAGGTGCCCCCAGGTCTGCACCCCAGACCCCAGGAGCCGGAGCCCCCAGACCTGAGCCACATGTGGACCTGACGCACCAGCCATGCCTGTACCAAGACGGGAGGGCAGAGTGCCGGCCACACTAAACCTACAGAAAACTGTGGGAAGAAACCAAATCCATAGGATCCATGGCTTTCCACCCTTGGGGATGGTCCCCAAGACATGTGCTAGTGATGTGCCCCCAGCGTGCAGCCACGGCGGGCCCACTCCCGGTGCTGCCTGCTGTCCTGGATGCAGCGAGGCCTATGTGTCCTCTCATCTGGCTCCTGGTCGGGCCCAATGTGTAAACAGTATTAATAAGCAACAGATGGAAAAATATATTTCCCAAGAAAATGGGGGAAGTTCAGAATTCAAAGCCCTGCAGGCATCACAGGTTGCTGTCACCCTGTTCCTCTCTCTCCTCTCGATCCATTTTGTTGTTTCCTCTCTTTGGTTCATAACGCACCATGGCCTGAAGAGAGGGGCCAGTCCCGTGCCTGTGAGAGGCCTCCCTCTCTACCAACAGCTACTTGTGCTCGTGGCCCTCAGCCATGGCGGCCACCTCAATGGTGGCTGTGTGCTCCTCAGGTCCCGGGGCAGCCACGGTGTTCTCCATGGCCCCCGTGGGCACTGTCACAATGGTGCTACCCCCTGGTGACACCTGGGCCACGTTCTGCAGGGTGGGGCCCAGACCAGGAAGGGTGAGCAACTGCAGGGGGCTGACCACCTTGACCACAGTGCTGCCGTCCTGCATGGCTGCCGTGCTCAAGACTGTGAGGCTGGGCGCGTCCGGGTGGATCTCCACTGTGCCAGGGAAGGAGGTGCCCGACGAGGCCAGCACTGTGTAGCCCCCAAGCAGTGGCGAGGTGGGGGAGCTGGTGGGAGCTGCCTGGGGGCAGCCCTTGCCCAGCACGGGGGAGGGCAAGGTGGACATCACTTTGCCGAGTGGCACGCTGGTCAGCTGGGAGACAGGCACGCCTGGGCTGAGGGCAATTTGGGCGGATTGGGTGAGCACTTGGGAGGCGATGGCAGCTGGCCCGGACGTGGCCCTTGCAAGCCGGGGCCGCTTTATGGGGGGCGGCAGGGACACAGGTGTCAGCGTCATGAGCACGTTGCTGAGGTGCTGGGACTTGTGCTTGAGCTCCTTGGCCCGTCGGCGGTGCTCGTCACACTGCTGCTCCAGGGCTGCAGGGACAGGACAGAGCGTCACTGTGGGACATGGGGACGGGGACAGAGTGTCACTGTGGGGAAGTGGGGACTGGGACAGAGGTCACTTGGGGATGTGGGGACAGGGACAGGCACCACTCTGTCAGGGACAGGGAGTGTCAAACCACACACACCCTGCCCCTCTGAGCTGCCACACACTCAGATCCACCTACATTTTGCATGAAGAGCTGCTCTTATGATGTTAGGTAAAAACTAGGTCAAGACAACACATGCAACCAACCAGCTCTACACATGCACTCACATGCCCACATTCATGTATAGCCACATACAAGCATGCACATGCACACCCATGCACACCCACATCCATGCACACCCACACCCATGCACACCCACACATGTACACACCACACGTGTGCACACACATACACGTGTGTGCATGTGCACTCACACCATGCACATGCACACCCCGCAAGTCAGACACTGAGGGGTGCTGGGAAGGATGGACCCGGCTGGCACAAACTGAGCTCTGCCGTGTCCTCTTGTGAACATGCAGCTCGCCCCAGAAGCTCAGGCCACTGTCCTCTCCACAATGGCGGGTGAGCCTCATGGCCTACTGACAGCGCTGAGGCCCCATCCTACGTGGACTTCGGGCCCTGCACCGAGGATGTGGGCCCCCCACGCACCAGCCAGGTCGCGCGCGTACTGCTCCCGCGAGCGGTCCATCTGGCACTTGTGGCCGGCCAGCACCTTCTTCACCAGGTCCAGCATGCCGAAGTTCTGCACGATGTTGTTGAGCAGCACAGCGTCTGGGGGAGACGGCGGCAGTGAGGGCAGCGCTGGCCAGGGCTCAGCAGAGGCCGCTTCCACTGCTAGCAGCTGGGCCTTGGCACAGCGGTGTCCTGCGCTGAGGGGGGGCCCGGAGGAGCAGGACCAGCTACCCACTCCCTGGAGAAGTTGCTGGGCTCAGCTCGGAGCCACCGGAGCAGGCGGTGCCTACTGTGTCCCGAGCCAGCCAATCCCCCAGCCCTGCTCTGCAAGAAGGGGCCCCGCAGGCAGTGCCCTCACCTCGGAGCTGCAGTGGAGGGTCCTGCACCCGCTGCTGCAGGCCTTTCATGGTCTCCACCATCTCCTGGTGGAACTCCTGTATGACCTCGTCCAGCAGGCCGGCATCCTTGAGTCCTCGCCAGAAGGCAAATGTGTCGTCTGGGGAGGGAGAGAAGGCTCAGAGAGCAGGAAGTCTTGCCCTGACCCACCGGGGCCTTTTAACCATGGGAGGAGCAAAGGACCACAGGGAGGACATCGCTCTGGGGGTCAGCAGAGTCCCTCTACTGAACTGGGCAGAGTCAGTCAGTGGATCAGCCCAGCAGGTGATGCAGCCTCCAAGCACTGGGGCTGTCCACAGCCACAGCTCCCCGCACTGTCCTGTCCTCTTGGGGCCCTGCCCCAGGCTCCCACCCAGGAGAAGCCCACGGGAAGAACCCCGTACCTCCGATGGCTGTGGTCCAATCACCAGGATCCTCACAGGTCTCTATGGTGATTGTAGCAGGAGACCCGTTCACTGCAACCAGGAGATAAGCAGGTGAGCCCCCCCGTCTCGCTGAGAAGCATCCACTTACCTCACAAAGCTGATGAACAGGAGCCCTGGTGCAGAGGACTCACTGCCTTGCACTAACTGCACTTTTTACTGTTAAATTGCAGGTACCTCAGACACTTACAAAGCAGAAAGAACTGACAGAAACCTCTTGAGCCCAGGACCCAGTTCCAATACCTCAACACACTCTGAGGGTCAGCAAACCTGGACTGCGTGATGGGGTCCCTGCCGCTTGGCTGGGCTAGTGCCCTGGATTCCTCCCCCTCCCATATGCTTCATCGACACCACCATATGTTTCAGTGCCTGTTAGGATGGTTTACCTATAGCCTGTTTTGCTCAATAAGCTTTATGTGACCTCTTCCATCTAAGCATGTTTTTCTCCATAGTTTGGGGCAATTGACACAAGCAAGGCCGTCTGCAAGCAAAGATAGGCCCTGACCACTCCGCTTGCCCAAGGCTACACCCACAACACATCCTATTATCCTAAAAGACATCCTGTTACTCTGACAATTCTTCACAGCTGGCGCATGCAACACTGGCCAGCATCGTAGCCTATCTTAGGCCCCTATGAAAAAAAGCCTAACCCCACTTTCAGGGCTGACCTCATACTGTTGGTCTCAGCCCACTGTGAGAGGATGCTTCAATAGAATCTTCTAAAACCTCTCAGTGCTTCTCGGCCTGGTCCCTCTTGGCATCGGCCTAACACTCTCCATTTGTAGTTTCCAATCAGAAGAGGTGAAACTCTGGGAGACACGAGCTGTCACTTGGCCTCTAGGGTCTTTTGCACACAATCATGGACACAGAGGCATCTGGTCATTTGTGGTTGCTTTTGACAGACACCTGGCTTCACACAGAGTTGGCTTAAAAACAAGCCTGGTGACTGGCTAATGCCACATCCACATCTGACAAAGACTTGGCGCTGGGGACGTCACATGCTTGGAATTATTCGAGGCACAAATGGTATCCCTCACAGTCAGGGCTGACATGTCTCTGACTAGCTGCACAGGAGACTTGGACTGAAGAAACCACCATATAGGTTAAGTTTAAGTAAATCAACAGACAGGTCCAGACCTCAAAGGGATGACAGAGTTCAAAGAGCTAAGCCCTGACCTGAGGTGCCTGTGCCAACAGGGTGAGCACTGGCTGGCACACTTGGAGACTGGTCCTCCCTCAGAGATCAGTCACCCCACACTCACCCCCAGGCCACCCTACTATTACGCAAGCTACAGGGCCAACAGGAGTGGGACGTGTGTGTGGATGTGTCTCCAGGGGGAGGGGCTCTGTGGTGACCCACCCCTGACCACACACTGTCTGGAGGCCGCACCTGGTGCTTCTGGAGCTTCTAGCAAAGGCTCCACAGATCAGCCAGCAGCAGCATACCCACCCTCGGCCAGGACTCGGGCACATCTGGGCAAGGACATCATGCACTGCTGCCCAGCCCCCCTCTCCTTCCTCCAGTACAGGCCACGTTCCCTCAAATAGCCATCATCTGGTCAGCAACAAGGGCAGTCCCTGGCCACACTCAAGTGCCCAGGGTGACCCCACACAGTGACAGTGTAGGGACAATGCAAGTGACCTCACTGGAAACACACCACGAAATTATTACCAAGTAACACAAAAGGGGAACTCAGGACCTGGTTTCCTCTGACTTTGTTTTTAAAAATAATCTATATTTTAAAAGCTGGAACAAGTTCATGGATATTTTGTCCCGCTACCAGTGAGCACCAGACATCAACATGGGCGCATCACAAAGATATCAGCCAGAGCCCAGGTGGCAGGAAGGGATGCAGAGCCAAGCACCAAGTGCTGCGGGAGTACAGGTCCCACTGGGCACAGCTGCAGGGGCTTGGCATAAGGGTGCAGGGAGCACCCTACTGGTCAGAGCTGTGGGTGGGCCCCGGACGTTGGCATCACCATTCTCTAAGTGCTCCTATGTAGGAGTTTCTATGTTTAATAACAAAAGTGGCTTAAAAAAAAAAGTGCTTGAATTGTCCCTAGGGGTGAAATAGCTGTTCAGACTTCTGCAATGAGGGAGGAGGCAGCTGTTGACCATGGGCCCAGGAGCACAGACACCCAAGCTGAGGGGCACATCCACCCATCCAGCTCCGTGGCCAGCAGCAGAAGGGGCTGGGTGACACCAAGCAGGCATGGCACGTACCGTCAGCTGTGGCAGGTGTGAGGGGGAGGTACTCGGCCGACGTGGGGCTACTCAGGGACACACGGGCACCAGAGAGGTCAATCTTGGTGCTGCGGCAGGTGTTGGAGCAGACCTTGTCGTGCTGGTAGAAGTCCAGCTCCCCAGAGTCCATGATCTTCCTGTGCGGAAGACAAGCACGCCAGGTGTGCCTGAGCTGTGGCCATCTGCGCACGACTGGATCCAAAAACATCGCTCAACCCCCCCCACTAGCATGACCTCAGGTACTTGGAGGGGTAGTCGAGGCCCCATCGGGAGGTGGGAGGAGGCTCCCCTACAGGCCTGTTCAACAGCACAGCACAAAGCTCTGGAACCAGGGGACTCGCTGTAGCCAGGCATGTGGCCCTGACCATGGGAAGTGAGACTGCAGTGGCTGGAGCCCCAGGGGAGCAGTGAGGCCACAGGGTGAGCAGACCCATGGCACACAGAGGTGCTGAGAGCAGCATAAGCTGGAAGGTAGAAGGGTGAAAAACCCACCGAGAACAGGTTAGAGAAGGGTAAGAAACCTTGTGCCTCTTGAGTTCCCACTGCAAAGTCGAGTTGTGAGAGGGTCAGACATTCCACTGGGCCTCTACCTCGCTCGCCATGGGCAGCATGGCTGCACTGACCTCCCTTCAGTGAAATGGGCCATTGCCTTCCCACAGCTCTGACATGCAGGCACTTTACAGAAAACCAGGGACAGCTGGACAGGCTTAGGGAGAAGCCTAAGCACCGATGGACCTGCCTGCTTGAGGGCAGGGGACAAGATAGCCACTGGGGACTCGGCCTTGGGCATCTGCAGCCCAAACTGCAGTCTACAAGGAGAGTGACCAGGACCATGGCCAGGGCTCCAAGGGAGGAACACAGGCACTCCCACAGCAGCAGCACACAGCCAAGGACAGCAAGAACCACCCTTTGGGGAAAGGCCTGAAGGACAGCAGCCCTGTCAGCAGCAAAGTGACCAATCCAGCTGTGCCAGACACATCTCTGATGGACATGCAGTGGGGGCCATGGGATGAGTTGGGCAGAGGGCAGGGACAGACCAGTAGGGGTGCCCCTCCCAATCAGGGAAAAGATGTGACACCAAAACTGGAATCCTGACACATGAGAACCAGGAAGTGACATTCAGAAGGGGTCAGAAGGCCATTGTTGACAAGCCCCAGCCCGGGGTACCCGTGGAGCAGACACAGGCCGAGAACCCCATGCAGAAGAGCGGGAGCCCCATGCAAGGCTGCTATAGACCCTGGATTTCAGATTAGACGTCTGTGTGGAGCAGCCAGGAGCTGCCAAGGTTCCCATACTCCTGATTAGTGTCAAAGGGAAGGAAGTCTCTGAGAACAAAGGGAACTCCTTACCAAGGGCAGAGAGCAGGCCTAGCACAACCGAACCCATCACAGGACAGGCCATGGTCCAGACTGAGACCCACTGCAAACTCACTGGCATGAAGGGCAAAGGAAACAGACCCATAGCCACCAAATGCAGACATGGTCTAGACAGGCAGACTCAGAGCCTGAGAGGATAGTGTCCAGATGGCTGGCCAGACGAACATGCACTCAGGTTAAAGACGAGGCTCTGGACATGCCCTCCTGGGTCTGAGGACACTGCCTACTAGTGACCTTGTGCATTCTGCAGATACAGTGGAAAAGCTGGCTAAGACATGGGCCTGTGCCTATCTGATGTGCAAACACTGTGTCACACCATGGATATTTACTACAAAACAGCCACAGGGTCACCAGCATGGCTCAGCAGTTCCACGTTGACCTATGATCTAGGAGATCATGGTTTGATTCCCAGTTAGGGCACATGCCCAGGTTTCAGGCTCGATCCCCAGTAGCGGGCGTGCAAGAGGCAGCCAATCAATGACTCTCTCATTATTGATGTTTCTCTGACTCTCTCATCATTCATGTTTCTCTCTCTCTCCCTCTCCTTTCCTCTCTCCAAAATCAATTTAAAAAACAAAAAACAAAAAATAGCCACCGTGCCCCCAGGTAAAAACTGGTGAAACTCAGATGACAAAACCACAAGTCTGACAGTGCTACATGTCAGTGCAGCCTTGGGGACAGTGTCAGCTCTCCTCATGTCTAAAAATGTGCCTCATCCTCAAAAGCCCCAAACAAATGGAAAAGCAATGACCACAAGTTTCCACCATGGAGGGATATCTAGCAAGATGACCTGCACCCCTGGCTGCAGTGCCCCCCGCCCACACGGATGCCCACCTGAGCATGATGCCATTCATCCGGATGGCCCTCTTCCAGTCCTTCAGGGTGGACTTGCCGGCCAGGTGCACGAACTCCTTGGGGCTGATGACGTGCTCATCATACTGGGGAGGGGACACAGCACAGTCAGGGTAGCACCGCCCACTGCCACCGCTCCACCGGACCTTCCTTCACCTGAAAGCTCCTGTCTGATCACCTGCCCTGCGCCTGAAATGCTCGGCCCCTCGACCCTGAGCTCAAGTTGGCAGGCTGGGAAATAATGATCGTACTTGTGTTTATTCATCTTTCTTAATGGATGCAGAGCTCACGTTTATTTCAGCGTTTAGTGTTAGAAGTTGGTGATGGACTGCTGACCAGAAACCCCTGCAGGACCTCACCCTTGTTTATGTCACTGGGCCCAGGACAAGCCTGGTTTTCCTACACATCGCTTTGCATAAGGACAGTGTCCAAGTGAGAACTGGCTTCGCGTCTGTTTCCCGACAAGGTCCTCAACAGAACCATGCACAATGCGCCGTACAATGCCCAGGACAGTGCCACTGATGTATTACCTCACTCGCAGGCAATGTGATGTTTTCACAAAGTGTCCCAAAGACGGCCAGCAGAGCCCCCTCCTCTCAATGCAGGACCCAGCCTACAGTGTGCTGTGCCTGGCTATTGGTCTCATCCCCTTGAACTGGAACAGCACCTGGCATCCCAACCTCGCCATCTTCATAGCACGCGAGTCAACTGTGTTATAGCCTGTCCCTTAGTATCTGTCTGAGGTTTTCTCACAAGAAGAACTCCTGCCCACCACCAACCTCCCAGTGCTGGCCCTGCTCATCCTCTGATCACTGCCTCGTTGATGGTGGTGTTCTGATGTGAGGCTGTCACTGACCACTCACACCTCCATCACCCCTAGTTCATCGGTTTTCCAATACGAGAGCTTTCCTACTCACTGTCTGCTTGATATAAATGACACAAAATACTCAGCAACCACATGGCTCGCAGATGCTATTTTACTGGAGTTACAATCCAGACTGTCGCAAGTCACATGGATGTTCACTTGTCCCTTAGCTGGCACCCAGAGCTCTATTCATGCAGCCTGAGATGCAAGTCTCCTGGACCACAGGCTACCTTCCCTCCATCACGAGAGCTCTCAGACACACTGTCCTCTTTGTGCAGAACTCAGAGGCACTCCTGAGGCCTCTGGTCTCACTTTCCCTTCATTCCTGTGCTCGCCTTCTGGTAACTGCCTGCCTCTGCCCTCTCCTAACAGGTGGTTCTTCCAGGCTCCTCCATGCCCTCAGCATACCCCGCCCATCCCTGAAGGTTCCTCCTCTGCTGCCCAAGCACTCGGACTTCTGCCTCCTGAACTGCCACCGCAAGGCCACACCCCTTGAAGCAGGGAGCTCACTTCGTTGGCCTCTCAGCAGCTGTTCTAGGAGGACCTGCCACCCTTGCAGCAGCCACACAGGCCTGTGGTTTGGCTGTGTCAGAACCCTCACCTGCACACACTTCACATTGATGCCGGGACACACGAACTTCCTCCAGATCAGGTTGGCTCTGCTGTCCCCACAGGTGATGGGGTACACGATCTCGGCCTCCAGGTTCTCCCCCTCTTCAGTCATCTTCACTTCTCACAAGGTGTGAGGACAGGGAAAGGATAAGACAAAAGGTCAGTCACAACCTCTCCAAAGCACTTCTTGCCAAAGCACAATAGCTACCAGCCCAGAAACCAGAAATTAGGATCCAGGTGAGGCCAGGGACAGGGCAGGATGAGCAGGGGCACCTCATCAGTCCCAAGTTACAGTTTCAGGTCAACTTACACAATCGATTCAACTACAAAAACATGAGCACACGTGCATTAAACTACACTTAACTACAGGTATAATTTAAAGTACTTTAACACCATGAAACTGGTTCAACTGAAGAGCCAGTTGAGAACATAAAATTAAACTGTACTTGGGATAATTCCAGAAACACTTCTTTGCAACGTTGTGAGTTCTGAGACCATTGATGTTGGGTGTTACAAAGGATCTTCACTACCACTCACAACAGTTATAATAAGCAGAGCTGTGAAGCTGGGGCTCCCCCACAGCCGCAGGTGGGGACACAGCCAGGCCACACCTGGAGGGCCCTGTGGCCTGATCTCCACTGGGCCCCAGGTTTGTCTCTTGCTTAGAGGTCTGTCCCCTTGGGAAAAACTGTCCCAAGAGCCGCCTACAGGCACCTACCTAACACGGCTTCCTTGAGCTGCGAAGACGCTGTGAAGGCAGCCGCAGCAGCAGCTGCCGCGTTCTCAGTCTCCATGTTATCCTCGCTCAGGTCGCCCCTGGAAGAGGAAGAGGGGAAGATATCAGCGTGCCCCAAGGACAGTGTGCATCTCTAGCACCACTTCTGCACTTCCCAGTTTAGTCCAGAAGTCCAGTGGCCATGCAGGTCTAGGGACCTTCACTGACAGTCACCTCATCGTGGCTCCCCAACAGATGCTCCTCGGAATGTGTCTCAGGTGCCCAAACAGTGCCTAGCACATGAAACAGGCACACTGCATTTGTGGAGGCCACCAGCACTTCAGCAGGAATTCTAAACCCCCATTTCTTTAATCAAGTTTTCATTCCTATTATAATGATTTCACATAATTATAGAAACTATCAAAAAATATAAAATTTTAAAAAGGATCAGGTCCATGGAGACACCATCACTGTGCACCACTAAGCAGGTATTTGTCCCATGCCCAGACCTGGGGTCATGGTGGCACCTGGGCTGCACAGGGATCCCCAGGAAGGTGAGGGTAGTGTGGGCAACGAGAGAGCCTGCCTTAGCCTTGAGGGCCAGCACCAAAGCAGCAGCAGAGAAAGCCAGGCCCCAGGAGGGAGGCCGCCCTGGAAACAGTTGCCCAGCACACAGGCTCAGGGATACAAGGATGTGTTGCAGGTCCTAGGGACGGTCCTGAGCGTGGTCCGGGCAACACCACCAGGGGTGCAGGAAGAGGGGCAGCAAATGCAAATGCTCTCAGAGGGCAGGTGGGGTTAGGAGAAGGGTCAGAAGGAGGGTTGGGAGGGAGAGGACCCTACAGGGAGAATAGTAGGCTATGGGAACCATGGGCTGCTCAGGAAAGCCCTACAGGGACCCAGCCACCCCTGCCCCAGATCTCTGGGTTCACTGGCAATGAGGTTCTACCCACCTGCCCATCCCACTCCTCACCATCCCCACCAGAGACACACCTGTCCCACAGCCTGTGCCTTCCCTTTATTCTTCACCATCTCCAACCATCCTCCTGATATGGGATCCCACTTGCTCCTTCCCTGCTGACCCACACTGGCTGAG
The DNA here is from genome assembly GCF_054644295.1 of Miniopterus natalensis. Classification (NCBI taxonomy): domain Eukaryota; kingdom Metazoa; phylum Chordata; class Mammalia; order Chiroptera; family Miniopteridae; genus Miniopterus; species Miniopterus natalensis. The sequence continues at coordinate 83,337,248 of NC_142087.1, forward strand.
CTCAGAGCTGCCCTGAGAGCGGGGTGGGGGTGGGGGTGGGGTGGGGGTGGGACCTGGAGGGCCAGGGATGCTGCACTGGCATGTTCCAGGTCAGAAATGAGCACTGGCTGGAAATGCAAACTTGGAATCTGGTCTTTGGGATCTATTACAAGTGCTTCATATGAAGAGTAGCACTGGGTGAGAACCACACCAGACGAGGGGCAAGGACTCAGAGAGGGCAGCTGTCCTTTCAGTCCAGAACTCTGGAAGGCAGAGATGTGGGTAGAACAGGAAAACAGGCTCCTTTCTCACAGGAGAACCAGGACGGTCCCAGGGAGGAAGTGAGTCAGGAGTGGGGACAGGAAGCAGCATCTCAAGAAAGCCCAGCATTTAATGAGCAGGGCCAGGTCCCTGTCACAAGCCACCTGCAGGGAAACACCAAGACTAAAGGGTGTCCAGGACACAAACACAGGGGCAGAGGTCCCCTGCCCATGCTTTCCTCCGCCCGAGGCCTTGCACACTTCGGGATAACCACCCCCACCCCCACCCCCCAGCACTTGGCATCCACTTCATTAAAGCAAATGGCTGCGAGGCTACTGCTGACCTACAGAACGCTACAGAAGGCTGCTTTCTTCCTGTCCTCACATCACCATGATGAAGCAGTGGGCGGAGCCAGCCCTGGTTAACTGTCACAAGTGAGGAACATTCCCAAGTTCTCAAATATCCAGCCAGAAAAGAAATCTGTGCCCACTAAGTAATTAATTCACTTCCACTCCCCCACCTCTTCCTAAACATGTGGCAAGAGTAAATCTCAACTTTCCACTCATAGAACATAAAATATTTCAGGATAAAAGAAACATCTCCAGGTCCCTCGGCTGCCTCCTGGAATTTTCTCCTTCGCAGTGATTGACAACATAGTATCACCCCAGTACCCTCCTGGCCCTATGACTCAGGGGACACGGCCAGACCCCACAAGGTCCTGCCGCTCCTCACCTGCTGCTGGAACCTCCCTCCATGAGGACACCAGGCAAGTGTCCCAGAGGCCTTCCTGAGGCCTCCTCACTAGCACCTCAGATACTTGAGGGAGTGCACATCAGCCCACCCAGCTGGGACAGATGCACAGGCCTTGGCCAGAGTGGCTGCCTGGCCAACCCATCCCCCTAGGAAGTGACAAACACGTTACAATGCACTGAGTTTTGTGGTGGTTATACAGCCGTGTCACTGACACAGAAACTGTCCGGAAGTGGGTGCTGCCACCACATCCTGGGGAAGGCAGAGTAAGGGGCAGCCAGGGCAGGAGCAGGAGCAGCAGGCTAGACAGGGCTGTGCCAGGCAGCAGAGGAACCACTGGTAAAAATGTAGCCACAGTCACTGGAAAGAGGAAAACGCTCGAAAAAACTTGTGGCAGAAAAGGAAGGTGTACAGGGCTCTGTGGAATGCACATGCTGAGCTGAAGCAAGAGGGAGGTGCCCACCCTGTGGGCAGAGCTGATGGGGACATGTGCGGTCACATGGTTTTATGTCTTCCACTTCCCACCCAGCAAAAGATTTTCAAAGTAAGAAATGGACTTAGGATAAAGACCAAATCAGGATGTTACTGGAAGATCCTCAGGTTTTCAGGCCGTGCCTGGCCAGACGAAGGGCTCCTACAAGTCCCCAGGCCACGGCCCCCCAGCAGCAGAGAGGGCCCGCCTCCAAGACCCAGGGAGCCAAGATGCAGATCCCCAACCAGCACAAAACCGAATCAGAAGAGCACGGCAGGAAGTCTGACTGGATCTCGTCTGCATGCCTGGGCAGGGGCTGCACATGTTCTAGTTCAGTGTTGCTGCTCACTTTGTGCTTCTACATGTGCAGTGCACTTAAGGGTAACAAGGTATAAAGAAAAAAAAACACTCACATGTCACATACACAGCATCTGGAGGCTCTAGTCTAAGGCATCAGCTGTAGGAATCTCTGGGTAGTAGGAATACAGCCACTTTTATTTTTGCTTATCAGTATTTTCTAATTTCCTATCATTTATATTTTGTGATAAAAAATTATTTTTTTAAATATATCTTTATTGATTTCAGAGAGAGGAAAGGAGAGGGAGAGAGAGATAGAAACATCAACGATGAGAGTCATTGATTGGCTGCCTCCTGCACGCCCGACTGGGGATGGAGCCCGCAAACCTAGGCATGTGCCCTGACCGGAATCAAACCCCAATCACCTGGATCCTAGTCGATGCTCAACCGCTGAGCCACGCTCGGCCAGGCAACAAATTATTTTTAATTTTGAAAAATCTACTGTGAGCTTCCCAGTAAAATGGCAAATCAAACATGGGATGATATGACCACGAGCCCAAACCCAGAGCCTGGGAAGCATGCCTCTGGAAGCAGGAACGAGAGGACTCAGAGGACGAATGGGATGAAAGCAGGGTGAGAGCAGTTACATCTGACACCCACTCCGTTTGCACAGCAACGCTGTCCCAGCCCTGCCTGCAGCTCCAGGCCCAGCCGGGATGGGCACTAAGGGAGCCCAAGAATTCTGGACAATGCGGCCCTCCTGCCACAGCCCAGCTCCCAACGCCAACAGCAGATTCCAGGAAAAGGAGGGGGCATGTTGCTGTGGACTGAACTATGTCCCCAAATTCACATCAAAGCCCTAGTCCCAGTATGACTATATCTGGAGACTCGGTCTTCAGCAAGAAATTAAAGTCAAATGAGGTCATAAGGATGGGCTTGATCTGACAGGACTGTGGTGTTCAAACCAGAGGAAAAAAGAGCTACCTCCACCATGTGAGGCCTCACAAGCCAGGGAAAGTCCTCCCCAGACACCGGCCCTAGAGACCTTGGCCCTGGACTTCCAGCCCCTGAGACAGTGAGAAATGACCAGAGCACCCCATGAGAGTGGCTGTGGCGAGGGCTCCTCACAGCACCCAGGATACCCGGCCTTTTCCATCAACTGTCACTTCTGCCCACTGTATTCATCGAGGGCCATCCCAAATCCAAAGGAAGGGGCATGGGTGTCACCTCTTAGCAGAGCATGGGAGTTCACTGTAGAGCAAGTGGGGGGAGACACTGGTAGAAACCTGCCCACAGAGGCACACAAACAAGCTACCCGAGAATTTAGGTGGGAAAACCCACAGGCTCAGTCATACGCGCCATCAGTGGAGCTAGAACCCAGCAGAGCCAGCCGCCTCCACTGTGCCCGCAGGGCTGGAGAAAGAGCCTGGGCCCGGAACAGAGTGTACAGTATGGCATGAGGGTGAGGGAGGCCCGGTCACCCACGCAACAGCTGCAAGTGGACCGTGCAAAGTGGTGACAACCCAGAGTCCTGTGTGCACCACAGGAACTGCGCCTGGGTCAGGCCCTGGTGTAGAACCTTCCTGCAAGCATCCTGTTAGAGAGTGGAAAGGTCAAAGCTCGCCCTGTGGTCAGTGACATGCTGAGGTCAGCGTGAACAGGCCACACTCAGGACACAGCAGAGAGACCCACAGGGGGCTGGGCCAGCCCAACCCCTCGAAGGTGACAGGCGGAGCACAGACGGGAGCCACACTGCTGTCACATGGCAGGTCCCTCTATGGAACGACAAAAGGAAGCCAGCGGTCAGCTCACATGCCAGCTTCTTTGCCAACTAGTATTCTAAGTGGACGTCTATTGTAAGAGATGAGGAGGAAAACGCTCAGTCACCATGAGGAATGTCAGGAAAATACTGGCTCTTCAACTTCATTATGAAACAACAGTTCCCAATTGTCCCTACTGTCCATCTTATCAAGGGAAATTCCAGATGTTTTTGGACCATGGTGATACAGGAGTCACAAGCAAGGACGAAGCACTATCTTGGCCAGGCTGATGCGATGCCCCATCTATCCTGCACACTCTGCACTGACGTGGGCTCAAGTCTGGTTTAGAATGACTCACACTATGGCAGACGCCCGAGATCCCACCGCCCCCCAGGGCACACGCCCATCCTCACCCATGAGCAGCCAAGTTGGTCGTCACCAGCACTGTCTTGACCTCCTCCACGCCACTGCCATCCACCGCGGTGTCAGGTGTCGTCACCACCACCACCTCCTCCATGTGCACGCTGACGTCTGGGGTCGCCATGACTCGAATAAAGAGGACACCCAGGACTAAGATGTCACTCTGCCAGGGTCCCAAGTCCTGGAGGAAACAACAGGCAGGGCACAGGGTCACGGAAGGTCCCGTCCCCACATCTGTACAACATAGCTCACTGTCACTAAAGAGCCACTCTCAGTCCCAGCACAGGACTTTTTGACAGAAATGATGACAAGAGGAGGGCTGTTCTGGGCTGCTGTCTGGTGAGGATGGAATGGGTACAACTGCCCATCCTGGCCACTGTGAGGGTTGAGGTCCCCGTGCAGAGAACTTGGATGGGCACCTGGGCCTGACAACTCAGACTCACAGCAGGGGCGGACAAGGAGGTCAGGATCCCGGCAGACTCCCTGCAGGTGAGTCTCTGGTTGTTACCTGTGCCTCTGTGTCCCAGGCTGCATCCCAGAGCTGTGCACAGAAAGCTGTTGCAGACGAGTCCTGTCTCTGGGCTGGGGAAACGGAGGGAAACCCACACAACCACCTGGAAAGGAGCTTGGAAGTTTCCTATAAAGTAGGTGTACTTCTCCTCCCACGTGACTGGCAACCCCACCTCCAGACACAGAGGCCAAAATAACTGTCAGCTGGGACTAACACAGATCCATACACCCAGCATGTGACAGCAGGGCTCACAACAGACACAAGGAGGGACCAGCCACAGGCCCATTGACAAGCTGTCCTCACCTAAATTTCAAAAACACAGAGCACTGAGTTTTGTGAACACACAAAATTGGGTCCCTGCCTCCAACGGCAACTGTATTACAAAAGTATTTCACAGAAAATTGCTGAAGTTTAGACACAGACCAAGCTCCACACCTTCCAGGTGAGCCCCAGCTTCATCTTCCCAGCCCCTGGTATAAGGAGGGGCCAAGGCCCAGGTCCAGTTCTAGGCACAAAGCTTCAGGTCCTTACTAGTGAAAACTGAGCCCCAACTAATTGAGAGTAAATAAGATATGGGAAAAAGTACTTTTAAAATAGCATGCTTGGGCATAAATACATAAAAATGAATAAAAAATGTTAGTGAGGTCAGTTTCTCAGATTCAGATCTGGCTTTCCTAATCTTCTGCAAAATCACAAATATTTTCCTTTTGTGGATGAAAAAGGTGTCTACAGGAAGTAACCTCACCAGTGGCCTGACCACAAATCCCTAACTGGTGGAGGTGGGTGGTCACACCCCAGGCCTATAACTTCTTTAGTAAAAGGTCTGTCTTTGCCTCAAGCCAGCCCTGTCCATTGTTTCTGTGCATCAAGGTTAACACACCTTTGCAATGCCCCTCAAAGACTCCTCCTTTTAAAGCATGTGCACATAATCCTAACTATCCTGTAATCTGATCCCCACCTAGCTTTCTCCCTTAATTCCAAATGCATAAAAGCTGCACACTGTCACTCCAGTGAGCATTTTTCTGTCTGTCAAGATCTTGCTTCCAGGCATATCCTCTATTTGGCTCCAATAAATTATTATAAAAACCCTCTACAGGTCTAGACCAGGAACAAGCATGGTTTCTCTGATCCTCTCAGCATTCCCAATTTTTAATTAGTTGCCAATTTTTTCAAAGTTTATAAAGTTCACATTTTAAAAATTTGGATTTCCAGCTTCTCTTGGAAAATGTCAGAAGAAGGAGTCTCTGGAGGTGGTCCCTCTAGTCCTGCCTTTCCCAGAGAATCTGGGCTTCTGCTTCCTGGCCAGGGGTGGGCAAAGATGCACCAGTTATCTCAAACATGCCCTCATCACACCCAGCCAGTCACACCCAGCTAGGCTGCACCAGGCACCTACATGTGCAGACCCCAATACACAGGAATTTGTTTGTGGCTCTGGAAAAACACTTGAGCAGCCTCCCCTCTCAGTTCAGACATTAACTGGCTTATTGTTTTAAGGCCTAGGTTTGAATATAGTTTTTTAAGTCTTCCAAATTCAGAGAAACACTTTCATGTTTGTGCAGAAATACGCAAATTCCTCCCCCTCCCAGTGTGTCTTTTCACACTTTTTAAGACACTTCCTATGAAAAAGTAATTTCTGAACAAGCAATCTGCTTAATTTGTTGTATTTGGGGTTTATTTAATCCCTTTGAATTTACCCTTAACAAGACTGACGTATAGTTTTGTGTACTGTTGGTGGGAATGCAAACTGGTGCAGGCGACTAGGGTAAACTGTATGGCGTTTCCTCAAAAAATTAAAAATAGAAGTACCACGTGATCTATTTATCTGAAGGAAATGAAATCAGACCTCCGAGATACCTGCACCTGAGTTACCTGCACCCCCACATTCACTGCAGCATTATGCACAGTAGCCAATGTACGGAAGCAACCTAAATGTCCTTCGATGGACGAGCCGGTAAAAATGTGGCGTATCCATACAATGGAATATGTTAGCCTTCAGAGGAAATGCTGCCATCTGTGTCAGCACGGATGCCCTGGAGGACACCATGCTAAGTGAGATAAGCCAGACAAGAAGGACGAGCGCCCCACTGCGCTTCCAGGAGGACCTAGGACCGCCGGGCGCGGGCGCGGCGCGGTCCGGCTCGAGTTTCAGGCAAATCCCCGGCCCCCAGTGCAGCAGCGCCCGCGGCTACCAACACTGGAGCGCAGGCTCGACAGCGTGCTGAGGAGAGGTCTCGGGTTAAGTGCTTTTATCACAAAACAGCAAGAGGGTGAGAGGAAACTTCTGGAGGTGACGGGCAGGATTATGGTTTCCAGGTGTGCACTTATCGCCAAGCTAGAGTTGTCCACACAATCAGGGCAGCTTTTTATAGGTCCAAAACGAGAACAAGACGGACGGAAGGGAAACTGGTATCCGAAGTGTCAGCCGAGAAACAGAGCCGGCTCAGTGGAAAAAGCCAACCAGCTGAACGGATTATCAAGTTAGCCAAGGACCGGCAGGTCGTTACCAACAAGGGGCCCACGTGGACACTGCTCCCACCCGGGGACGACGGAGACGCGGGTCCCACGGGGAGGGGGCCCGCGCACACGCCTCCCACCCGCGGGGAGGGGCCGCCGTAGGAGGGGGCCCTCGTGGACGCGGATCCCACCCGGGGACGACAGAGACGCGGGCCCCACGGGGAGGGGGCCCCGCGCACACCGGGGCCGCGCCACGCGCTCGCCCGCCGCCGCCTTCGGGCAAGATGGAGGCGGACGCCGCCGCCGCCGCCGCCGACGCCTCCTGACGCGGGCCCGTGACGCCCGTGACGCCCGCCGCGCGCCACCGCCCCTCCCCCGCTCCCCTCCCCCCGCCGTAACGTCCTGACGCTCCGCAGGGACCCCTGACTGGGCGGCGGCGCGCGACGGAGCGAGAGGCCTCGCCGCAGGGAGCCGCGGGCGCTTACCTGGGCCGCAGCCGGGCCTGCGCGGGCGCCGCCGGGCGGGCGGGCGGGAGGCGGGGGCGGCGGCGGCGGCCGCAGGCTCCACTCCTTGTCGGGGATTCGGCGGCGGCGGCGGCGGCGGCGGCAGCCCGGGAGCGCGCTTCCTAGTGACGCAGGCGGCGGGGCCGCGCACGCACGGGCAAGGGCGGGCCAGGAGATTTATTTGGCGTTCGGCGGAGAGACCAGCGAGGCCCAGAAATAAGGCCCGGCGGGGCCAGACGCGCGTGCGCGAACGCCTGGGCCCGCGGCCCCGCCCCTGTCTGCCCGCGCCCCGGCCGCCCGCCGCGGTCCGAGCCGGGGAAGGACGTGTGGGAGACCGGAGGACGGGGCTATCCGAGCCGGGGAAGGACGCGTGGGAGACCGGAGGACGGAGGATATGTGCGCGAGCAGCAAGCCACGGAAGCCAGGTGCGAGTCAGCTCGTCGCCGCCCGCGCGCCGGGCCGCCCCGCAGCCGCCCGAGGCCTGCTGGAAACCGGCGCGTCTCCCCGGCCTTCCGGTCTGGCGCGGACTCCGCCGCCGCCGCGCTTAATTTCTTACAGTAAGCCGCGAGAGTGTCTTGACAGTCTTAGGATGGTGCCCTACAGTGTTCTTGTGAGTGTTCACGCCGGCAGCACGTGCTCAATTAAAATTAAGACTCGCCCTCCGGTGCGGCCCGCGCACCTGGAGGCCGCTGGTCCCGATCCCGAGGGGGCGGCGTGCGGGGGCAGGCGGTCAGCGTTCCTCTAGTGGGTGTTTCTCCCTCTCCCTCTAAAATCAATAAAACATTTAAAAAATAAGTAAATAAAATTCAGTTCCTCTGTGATAGCTGAGTCATAAAAGGCACACAGGTGGAGGGTTAGGGACGCCGAGAATTCCTTGCGTTCTCTCAAGGTCTGGAATGTAAAGCCCTTGGGTTTTCCAGAACATAAGAAAATTGGTATCGCTCAGCCTTTATGGTACAATTGGCCTTGCTGTTTGAAAGGTGCAGTGGGGGCCCCAGGGTGGTGGTTAGTGGAATTCATCCGCCTGCCCAGAGCCCAGGCAGTTGTGGAGCAACCTGCTCCTGGTCTGAGGATTTGCAGCGTCTACACGCTTCCTTCGTCTCCCTGGCTCAGCAGTCGGGGTAGTTGCTGCTCAGAGGGCGGCAGAGGCTGTCTAGGCTCAGAACAGGGCAGGCACACCTGAGCTGTCCTGATTGTTCAGTGTCATTGCTTTCGGTGCTAGCGGCTGTGGGAAAACTGCCTCCCGGAACAGAGGCAGGAAACATGTCTTGTTTAGGACCAAGCTGTAAACCTGTGTTCATTCTTCGGAAGGAAGACAACTGAAGGCCATTTCCCAGAATGGGAAGTTTTTAAGCAAACTTCATTTCAGTGATGTCATAATTAGGAGAGTTGCACTTTAATTGTTTTCAATAATGTACAGTATACTCAAGCCAATAATAGAAAAAGTCTGTCTTTTTAAAGATTAAACTATTGAGCCTATTATCTGAGCAGGTGTGTGCAGTCTAGGTCTTTCATTTATCTGAATTTCCCTGTCTCCACATTCTGGACACAAATGCCAATAAAATCAACGAAGAAGGCCCAGAAGGGCACTGGTGTCAAGGCGCAGGCAAGCGTGGCACCAGAAGAGAGCTGCCAACAACATCGTGCCTGCACCAGGTGCCTACTGCTCTCCAGTCAGAGTGAGCTGTGGTCACCAGCCCAAGGCTGAGCACTTGAACTCCTGATCTCCATGTTTCCACTGCAGCATGAACTCAGGCCTAGCATTTGAACCTGACCTCACCTCTTCTGTCTCCAAAAGAGAAAGGCTACACCACTGGGCTCTGCTTGGCTGGCAGGATGGATTAGTTCATACTGGTTGGTGGGGGTGCAGATTTCTCCCCAGGAGCACCCATGGGAGGTGCCCACCCTGAGTCCCAAGGGGAGGGAGCTTTCACTCTTGGTTTATTACAGGGGAGAGGAAAACACAATGTCATGCAGGTCACTGCCTTCCAACCCTCCCCTAAGAACACCTGGACCCCGGAGAGACAGTGAGACCAGAAAGTCATCACCAGGCCCCACGATGCCATGGGGTTGCCACTCCCATGCTATAGACCAGACAGGAAGCAGGACAAAGGCAGGCCCAGCTCACCCAGCATTCCTGTCCCCTTTCTCCACAGCCATGCAGGACCCTAGCTCGCTCTGGCCCTGGAGCCCCAACTGGTGGGTAAAGATTGGGTCCAGGATGAGATAGACTAGGCAGCTGATTCAGGTTGGTTTCAGGTTCACACTGCAGCCTACTCATCAAGCTTTGGTTTGGTATTAAGGAGCAAGCTATTAAAATACCCTTTCCTTTTTCAAAGAAACCATTCCAGGTTTAACACTTCAACCATTCCAGGTTTTGGGGGTAAAATTTCATTGTTTTTAGTTTTAAAGTATTATGCTAAAAGTAACAGGTATATATTATTTTTAAATGAATTTTTAAAAATTTCTGAGTGTGGTTTTTTAGATTTCTGAGATCTAATTCCTAATGTGATAACTGTTGATCCATATAACCCACATAAACAAAGCTCTTTGGGGGTCCTCCATAAATGTTTGAAATTTGTAAGGAGTTACTGAAACCAAAAAGTTGGGAGTTTTCTCAAAAGCCCTAGTACATCCATAACACAGGTGATTGTGCAGCCACTGATTGTGCAGACACTTGTGGAGATACAGGAAGACTGCTGACATCACCAGCAGCCGTCAGCAGCCACCTGGGCCAGCAAGAAGGCTGGGCCCTGGGGAGAGCTAGGGTGGCCTGCCTCCTCCCCCACCCCTACTGTCTCCCAGGGCTCCAAAGGGGGAAAAATGGCCATGTGTTATTTACACACTCATTTCTTAAAATTGCCATTGTCACTATTCCTAATTGTGGTAAAACAAGCTTGATAACCAGCTTCCATGTGTGGTACAGCTGCACACTCACCTGCTCCCTCACTCACAGGTGGTGGCTTTCCAGTCCATTCCCCACTCCACAGACGCAGGACACACACTGGGACAGTGCAACCATTTCTTAAACACAGGTTTTTTTCTTTAATTGTTCATTTGATTTAGTTTTTAAGTTCACTTTCACTACAGGATGAGATGGGTGCATTTACACTAGGCTTCCGCGATGAGAGCTGCCACAACTAAAAGAAACCCAGCCCTCAGCTCCCTTTCAGCGTCCTTCTGAATCCCACCAAAGCTGCAGGTGGGCACTGCTGTGTTCCACTCCTGACATCACTTTTTCAGGAGGCTATCTCAGTGGGGACAGAGAGGGGGCATGAGTCCCTACTTCCCCCTAAGCCCATGCAGGGTATCAGCATCTGCCCAGCTCCCTGGCTGGGCCCCCATTGCTTTCTGCAGGATGGAAACCAGGCACTGGGGACTGCACAACCTGGTTTCTGAGATGCTGGCTCTGGGTCCTTCAAGGACTTGTAGTCTGTCCACTCATGCTTTCCACCAAGAGGACGGTCAGCAGGGACCCTGCTGAGGGATGGGACGGCAATGGAGAAGGGGGGGATGCTGCAATAGGTAAAAGACAGGACAACCCCCATGTCCAGGCTGGTGGTAGTTCTCAAAGGCCAGGATGAGGGAGGGAAAGGGACCCAGTCCAGGAGGGTCTTGGCAGGAGAGGCCTGGAGCCTGGCCTCCAATCTGCAGGCTGGCCAGAGGGGGCCACCAGCCAGGAATGCCAAGGATGGACCAGGTGGGGAGGTGGCTTGAGAACCCTACCCCCTGCCCCCGGCTGTCTGCTAGGGACTCCCCGAGGCACCTGTGGCTGCCACTCACTCATACCTGGCCACACTGGCTGGAGACAAGCCTGAAAGCCCTGTGGTCAGGAATATTGTGGGTGGACACGTGAAGGGGCCAAGACTCCAAAAGGTTATAAGGACAGGTCTGCAAAACTCCAGGGAGGAGAGGAGGAATGGCAGCAGCTGGGCTTTCCCCACGGGTGCTCCAGTAGAGGCTCTTGGAAGGAGGGCACTTATGGAAGGAGGAGCCAGCAGGGGGTGTCATGCTGCCCACAACCCTGTGTGCCACAGCAACCTGCTCTTGGGTCCCTGACAGAGAATGCTCACTCCCCTGAAGACTCAGACCGGGCCACATCCTACACCACCCCCACTCCAGCCACGGGCAATGACCACAGGCTCCCAGGCCAGCCCAGGGTGTCCATCACAGACCAGGTGGTCTCACAGAACCCCTGTGTAACCACACGAAAAGGTGCTGCAGCCTCCACCCACCAGTTCTACAGAGCTCCACTGCGTACACGCTCCCAGGGCTGGCCACCCTGACGATGACCGGGCCCCATACTGCCCAGAGGTCCATCTCAGACTAACTCACTCCTCCTCCCCTCCAGCGTGCTGAGCCCCTCCCCCACCGGAGGGCTGCAGGTGGGAGTGCGTTTGCGTGGAGGTGCCCTAAGTGATAAGGTGCTCACAGGACAACCCAGCCTAAGGACCCTCGTGTTTCTGCCACCACCAGTAGTCACCATCACATCCACTAAGAGGACTGCCGAGGGGGGACCCGGCCGCCACTGGGCCTGGTGCCTTAGCTGAGAGGCCTGTGCCACGCCCCGGAGGCTCCTCCAGTGCAGAGCCCCTGGTCAGCCACTGCCACAGGACTGGACAGCTCAGAGTGCGGAAAGAGAAGCATGAAGCTGGGACTGCGGGAGGGGAGGGAAGGAGGAGCGGGAACAGAAAGTTGCATCTAGACGTAGTTGAACAAAACAAAAACAAAACCCGAACGTGATCTTGTCTCGGCGCAGGATCCAGGCGCCGCGGTGTCCAAAGCCCCTTAGCCGGACATCTCCTCTCGCTGCTCCTTGTTCCTGCGCACCTCGGCCGCGTGCAGCTCCTGCGGGGCGAGGCGGGGTAAGCGGGGTCCTGCTCTCCCCCCGCTCGCAACGGGGGTCTCATCCTGGGCTGGCCCCAGCCGGGACCGGGCAACTGGGGCGCTGGAGGTGCACTGGGCAGGAGTCCGCCAAAGGAAGGGGCCCCTTGGGAATTTCCCTGGCCCCCAACCCAGAGCAGCCCCTCCCCTCTTCTAGCTCACATCCAGATGCGCTTCCTTCAGAGCGCTTCAGAGCAACGGCTGACCGTTCATGGCCGCGTCACCGGCGCGTCCCAGCAGGACCCGGCTCTGACTCTCCATTCGCGCACGGCGGGAGGTGCCCAATCCCCGCCCCGCGCGCCCAGGGCCCCGCCCCGCGCGCCCAGGGCCCCGCCCGCCGCGCCCGGCACCACCTTCTCGCGCAGCCGCTCGCGCAGCGCCGCCAGGTGCGCCTCGCGGATCTCCTTGCTGAGCTCCATCTTGTAGTTGAGCTTCTCCTCCGCCAGGCGGCTGAAGTTGTTGTTCTCCTCCAGCGCCTTGTGCAGCACCTCGCGCTCGTGCTCGCGCCGCTCCGCCAGCTGCTTCAGCACCTGCGCCTCCTGCGTCTGCGCGGCCGCGGGGGGCGGGGCGGGCGCGGGCCGTGAGCGGGGCGCCGCCAGCCGCAGCGCGCCCCAGCCGGGCCCCCCGCGCTGCTGTCCGCCCCCCAGCGCCATCACCCTGCCCCGCTGCCCTGGGGCACAAGCCTTCTCGGAGCTCGGGCTGCAGTGTCCCGCGTGGGTGGGGTGACCTCCAGGTCCGGGTTTGCCTGACTTGAGCACCGAAAGCTCCGAGTGCTCGGAGGCCCCCAGCCCCCACCCTGTCAGTCGGTCCCCGGCCGCACTGCCTCCCCACCCCGCCCCGCCCCTACCCTTAGGCTGAGCGCGCCCTAGGAAGGCAGCCTCAGGTGCCCCTGCGCCGAGCCCCTAGGCGCGCTGCGGGAATGTTGGAGGAGCAAAGGGAATCTAAACTTGTGGGCTGTCCCTGAGCCTTCCTGCCTGTTCCTCGAACCTCTGCCCGCTGAGCACAAAGCAGCTGCTCGGTACCGGCCAGGTGCCGAGCTTTCTACGGTGGGGGGCAGCTCCCCAGGGATGCTGCGGAGAGGAGAAGCTGGAGAGAGGAGCCTGGGGCTGGTGGCTCAGTGTCAGTGTCGGCCCTGCTGGCGGAGGGGCTGCCTGGTGGCCCCCAAGGAGAGCCTGAGGCTCTCAGGGGTGATTAGTGTCCTAGGTCTCCTTCAAAAGGCCAGTTGCTGCAGGTTAACCCTGGGAAGACTGGGGCCCCAGGGCTCACTGGGACCCGTTGTAAGGGAGATAGAGCCACTGCCCCTGTCCTATGGGCTTGGGCACCAGGACACACTCTTGAGAGCAATTCCTCTTTTGTGTGTTTCAGTGACAGAGGGGCTGGTGTGAGGTGAAGGGTTGGGGAGGAGCCTGGGGCCCACCCCACTTCTCCCAGAGGCCCCCTGAGCTCCCAGCAGGTCTAGGTTTGCAGCCCCCATCACATGGAGGCCCTTCCTTCTCATTCCCTTGTCCAGGAGGATGCCAGTCCAGGCTCATGTCCCAGGGCCACCACCTGACCCCCCTCCTAGCCATAGCCAAGAGTCCACCAACAGTGTCTGGTTTCTGTCTCCCTCCAGCTGGCTGCCACTGGGCGTCCTTCCTCCTCCCTGTCCCATTCTGATCTCTCAGGAGAAGGTCCAGGAAACCGTAAGATTCTCCAGCCCAGGCTAACAACCAAGCAGGGGCTTGGAGCACCCTGCACCTTGAGGACCATGTCCACAGCCAGCAAGACCTCCTGGCTACCTTCATCAGGACATGGGATGTGGGGCCCTTACCTTCCTCCGCACCTCAGCTGCCTCCATCCGCTTCTGCAGCTCCTCCAGGGAGGTGTCCTTCCTCTTCGGAGGTGAGGAGAGCACAGGGCTCTCGGGTGACAGATCAGAAGGGGACTTGAGGATGACCTCAAAGCTCTGGCCAGAGGCCCTCTTGTCCAGCTGCTTTACCTCCATGTCTGCAGGGCAAGACCAGACAGAGGCTTCACGAAGGCCAGCCGAGGAGGGGGCAGGGGAGGGGCTGGTTCCCTGCATGCATCCAAATCAAGGCCTGAGTGTGGGGGTGTGGCTGCTCATGGAGGATCCAAAGGCCTGAGTCCCTATACCACCCCTTCTCCCCAAACCCCCTTTCCATGAGCCATCCAAGCCAGGAGAGTCAAAAGGCCCTGGGATGGGGAGCAGGCACACTCACCCCCATACTGGTAGATGGTGTTAGGGTGCGGCTGTGAGTAGAAGCAGGAGCAGATGAGTGACAGCACAGACAGCTCCTTCATCTTCTCCTTGTAGGCTGTGGGCGGGAGGCAGGTGAGCAGCCGCCCTCACCTGCCCCATCGCCCTCCCCCACGGCTCCTGCTCCAGGCTGTCTCTCCGGGAGCCTGTTGTCTGGCTCTCTGTGTTCCCACGTCTCCCTCTACGTCTCTTCTCTCCCTCCCTACCCTCCCAGTGTTGAATCTGCCTTTCCCTGGGCATGCCTCCCTGCATGTCCCTGCATGGTTCCCTCTGCTCCTATCTCTCAGCCCCTGTCTGTCTCACTTTCTGCACTGCTGTGTCTCTGTCTTTCGTTTTCTTTAGGTCTGTCCCTCACTCTGTCTGTCTGTGTCTCTATTCATCCTTCTGTCTTTCTGGTTCTCTATCTGTCACTACCTCTCTTTGTATATTTCTGAGTCTCTGTGATTCCTTGTCACTGTGTATCTTCCCAACTCTCACTCCTTCCACCCCCCACCCCCCCATGTACTCCCTCTCAGAACTTGCCCCCTGGGGTAGACAACATTAACCACTCAGGACTGGGCTGGCAGTGAAGTGGAGCTTCTGCAGGCAGCACTGTCTTGGGCTCTACACTTGGGTGAAACCCTCAGACCTGCTTATCTGCTCCCCCTCCATTTACCCTGACAGTAGTGGGGTTACCCTGTTAAACCCAGGCCTCACCAGATGCACTCGCTGCCCACCTAGGGATAAAGGGAAGGGAGCTGTCCGTTCAGCACCACAGCCAGCCCTCTAGCTTTGCAGAGCCAGTGCGCACAGCCAGAGCTGTCACTGCTCACACAGAAAAAGAGGTGAGCCTGGCTGCTGAGGCCCTGAGCCCTGTCGGGAGGGAAATGCCCACTCTCAGAATGGAAGTCATTAAACTATTCACAGTGTATTCGTGTGGGCAGGCCTCAAAGCAGACACGTTAGTCCAGTGTCTCACTAGGGCTCAAAGGTCCTGCAAGCCCAATACTGTCACCCCCACTCAACCAAGATGATGATGGGCCCAGATGGATGGGGTGATTTGCCCAAAGCTCCTCAAGCACAATCCCAGGTGGTCTGTGTCCTTTCCACCACTTCCAGCATGTCCCAAAGTCTAGGAGGCTCAGAGGCCCATGTGCCATCAGAGAGATTCTCCAGGGAGAGGGAGTCTGGCTTTCATGGAGGAAAAGGCACGCACAGTCCCCTACAGCACTCTTCCAAGGGGAACACAAGAATTTGGACAAGGGTTTAGATGAACAAGAAACTTTCTGATCAAATTTCACACAAGATGTTTTGAAACTGAGTTAACATGAAATCGAGGAGAGTGTTGGTGTAGAAACAGGGCACAGGACAGAAATGGTCAGGCCCTGGTCTGAAGGAGCAGCTTGTGGGAGCAGGGCCTCCCACAGCAAGCACAGAGAATGAGGTGGTTTTATCAAAATATCTCGATGGCCCCGACTCTTCTGGAGAGAGCCCAAGAAGCTGTGGAGGGAGCACAGAAGGCTCCCGAACAAGCAGCATGGAGAGCCTTCAAGGGGGCTTGGAGGGGCACAGGGCAAAACCACATTTTATTCATTGGTTCCAGGAAGCTGGAAGGGAGGTGGAGGGTGGGGGGCCTCAAAGGGGATTTGGTCTGACTTGTCAATTCATGTATTACCAGTGTCGTTAAAAGTTCATCTCAAAGAGGAGACAAAGGGGTACATCACAGCGCATGTGACCAGGCAGAGCCAGCTCGCTGGGAGCAGCAGGCCAGGTGAGGCCAGGGAGCAACCAACCTGCGCTCAGAAGGGAAGGTGGGGAGGGTAATAGGAGGAGCCTGGATCAGGAGACACTCCTGGGTCCTGGGAGAGGGCAGGAAGGAGGGGACCTTGTCTAACCCTGCCAGCACCTGCCACCCAGGCAACAACCACAGACCCCCATTCTGACCTTTCGGAACTTCTGAGTGGGTTTACATTACAGGCTGGGAGCCTGGGGTCTCACAGCTGCTCTGGTTCCTCTCTGCCTTAAGCCTGGAAAATGAGCAGTGGATTCATTACAGAGGAGGAACACGTTTACAGACAAATGCAAGGGGGCTTCCTTCCAGGTCACTGTCAACTCTGCAAGGGGGGAGGCTGGTAGAATGGGGGGCATCGGCAGGGTGAGCTCTGCATCGTCAGGAGAGAGAAGAGGGCGGGATGCAGACTGAGGTCAGAGCTCTCATACGCCACAGCTGTGCCCAGGGGACAGGTGTCCAGCTGAGAAGTGAGGTGTCCAGCTGGGAAGTGTAGGACACTGTGTCCTACAGCTGTGAACAGGGACACAGCTCAGCCCCTGGTGGTCACAGAGATTCCCGGGTTGGTTTATCCCAGTCCTTTCCAGAAGACTAGTCCTCATGAAGCCAAGTGGGAGGGAGCTTGAGAGTGAGGCCTGCTCTGTGCTCTGACTGCGTGTCAGAGGGAACTCCCCTGCAGGTGGGGGGTTGGAGAATGAGGCTGCTGAGCATCACGAAAGACAGGAGGTTACGCCTTTATTTTCAGAGGTGGAGGGACTTAAAGGTCATGTCTCATTGCAGAGGGAAGAGATGGAGACCCAGACCCATCCAGGCCACCTCTCCACAGACTTAGCTCAAGCCAGGAAGCCCCTCCAAAGCCTCAAGGCACGCCTGCCTTTTCTCCCCTTCACAGGCACCCTTCTCTTCCTTCCCCATCCTTGGCTTCAGGAAGTTGTTACAAACAAACCCCTGCCATGACCTGGATTGATTTCATCTCCCTTCCTCTTCCTCTTCATGTTAAAGGTTAAATATGCAAAAATGCATATTAGACTTTAGATTATTAGATCCTAGGTGAGCAAGAGTTAGAAGGCACCAGATCAGCCTACAGCCCCATGGGAACAATACTAGCACCCATGGGGTGGACACATCATACCCACCCTCCCAACTAACCCTCAAGACCAGCCAGCCAGGTAGGCACCCTTGTCAGCCTCGTACAGAGGAGAAAGGAGGCTCAGAGAGGGCAAGTGGCCCACCCAAAGTCACACAGCATGCCAGGATGGGAGCCTGGTCACAAGCCCAGGCCTCTGACAGCACTTTCCTGTTGGGAGCCTAATGGGGATAGGGGTCTGTCCAGAACTGGGAGGGCAGGGGGCCCACAGATGTGTACTCACCCCTAGAAGGACCCTGGGGGCTGCTGCTAACTGCTCCCCAATAAATGGAACTTGTTGCCACCAAGGCTCCCCTTCTTTCACGTGTCAGAGTCGTCTCCAGCAGTGCCAGGATCCCAGCATGGGGGAACTTGTTAGCACAATCACCTTTCTCTGGGCAAGAAACTGGGAAATGTGGCCACAACAGTCATGCTGCTGGGCATGGATGGGCACTCTCCTTTTGCCAGGCATCAAGCCAAGGGCCTATCCTGAAATATCTCATTAGACCTCCATAACGAGCCCAGGGGAGCTGCTGTCCCTATCACCCCCATCCAGATGGGGAAACAGAGGCCCTGAGAGTTCAGGAGCAGGCGTGAGGCCTCGGGGCTGATGGAACTGCATGAGGCACATAATGAGCAGGTGTCTACAGGAGCGCGAGGGCTGTGTGCCTGGAAAGGATGCTGAGAGGCAGGCGAGGTGGCCCAAACTTCCCAAGGAAGTTGAGAACTCCGCTCCACAGGCGGCCCTCAAGGGAAGGTGGTGGGAGCTTTTGTCCACACAGGAAAAGAAAACCATGATCAATCGGTGGCTACAAGTCCACAGCAGATGATGACTCTTCCCCTGGTCACCAAGACCAAACTAAGCCACCAGTGAGCATGAGCAGGCAGGTTGCCTGGGCACAGGAGGCTGGCAGTTGGCCCAATCAGGGATGTCTTTAACAGAGAAGCCTTAGCTGGAGTTCATTTAACCCGATTTTGACCACATTTACCAGCAGCCTCATGTAGCCACTTCTGGGCAAGGCCACCATGCTATCCAGTGCTGATGGCTGGAGAAGCTGCCAGTGAGCACTGGCTTGTCCCCCTGTGGCTACACTCTATCAAGGGTGGTACTGATGACAGAACAGGAAAAGCTCAGACCCTGGTGACATCGGCCAGGGAGCAGTTCCCCAGCTGGTACTGCAGCTTGGCTTGGGGGGGTTGTGGCCACACTGGACAAAACTAACCAACTGCACTTATGGTTTCCCTTTGGACACCAATGGCAACTGCAACACCCAGAAAATCATGGGACCAAGCAAGGGTCAGCAGTGCCCTAACATCTGTCATTGAAGAAAGGGCTGGTGTCGGGGACTCTGTGGTGAGAGGGTGTCTGTGCTCAGCGCTGATGGCCATCGAAGGTGAGGTTTGGCTGTGTCCTTTCTTACCTAATGTCAGTCTGCTTGTCTGCCAGAGAGATGGCAAGAATGAGGCCTATTGAACAGGGTTTTCACTGAAGAGGGTGAACAAGAGAAAAGGCTGAGAAGGGCTCCCCACAAGTGGCTGCCCATTGTCCCACAGCTCAGGCACCACAGGTAGTGACAAGGACCCACAGCCCTTCCTCAGTGTGGCCAGGGAAGGGACAGAGCCACCCTCCCTCGCTGTAGGAGGGTCTCTTTCTGCCCAATGCTCTGTGAAAGTCAGCAAGAGGGCAGGGGGCAGATGAAGCCCCATGAGCCAGCCCCCCAGGTGACGTGGGAGGAGCGCGGTCAGCCACGGCCCTGCCCCCCCCCCCAGGTGCCCGAGTCACCCGGGGCCTGGAATCTGCAGGGGGTGAGGGGCGGGGCCAAGGCGGGGCGCACGCGGGCGGGCGGAGCCCTGGAGAGAGTCGGGTTGGCTCGGGAGAGGGGACCTGCGCGCCCCGCCCCCGGGGTGAAGAGGCGCGTGGGCGGGAGCGCGGTTCCCGGTCCGAGGGCGAAACGGGATTGAGTGGGGAGCCGCCAGGCCCTGCTGTCCTGGGGCCGAGCACAAAGGCGCAGCCGGGCCTGGGGCGGCTGGACGGAGCAGACGGATCCCGGGGAGAGCGGACGCTGCCCCCTCGCCCCCAGGGCCGCCCGGCAGCTGCCCGCGTCCCGTGAGTGCCCAGCGACCACTATCCCACCCCGGCCCGTGCCGCCCCTCCGCCCGAGCTCCGCGCTGGCGTGGGCCAGGAAGGGGGGAGGGAGGTGCAGCCCCCCAGCCTGGTAAAGGCTTGGAGATGGCAGCCCCTCCCTCATCCCAACCCCGCTGCGCAAAGGGCGGTGGCTTTTTCGACCACAGTGGGTGGCACCGTGTCCAAAAGGTGTCCCTGAGCCCGCAGCATCCAGGGGAGGGGCAGCGATGCGAGGTACCAGCGCCGCTCCACTGGTCCCAGCTCGGGTACCCCTCCCCGCCCTCTCCAGCACCCCCTCCAGGATTCCGGGGTGCTCCATCGGCGCAGGAGGGCTCGGCCCCGCGGGTCCTGGACTGGGGCTCCCACAAAGGGTCCCCCCCTCCTTTTGCGAAGGCGCAGTCTGACCAGGGTCTGTGGTCGCCGGGAGCCTCAGGGGACTTTACCGCACCCACAAGCGCGCCCATCAGGGGCCCGGCCCGCGCCCGCACCGTGGGAGCCACCCTGCCGCAGTCGCGCCAGGCCTGGTACCGCGGCGCCCGACGAAGCGATGCGCCCCCGGGCCCGACGCCCCCACCCAGGGCGCTCCCCCAGGCCACGCCCGCAGGACCCGTCCCGTGCCACAATCCCCGCCTTTGGGGTGCCAGGTCGCCCCAACCCCGCAGCCCTGAAACCCAGCTCCTGCGGGTTCTGCCGGCCGCGCCCTGCGTCCTTGCGGCGCGCGGGTCCGAGAAGGGGAAATAGAGTCCACAACCGGCCCCACCGCCAGGGGAGGCCTTTGCTGAGACCTGCTCCGACCTGCTGCGATTAGGGCGCCTACCGGACACGGTGCTGGCCATGGTGCTGGCGGCGGCTGCGAGGCCGGAGAGGCGCGGGAGGCGGCTGGAGCTGCAGTGGCGAATGCTGCAGTGCCGCGGAGGGAGGGAGCGAGGGAGGGAGGGAGCGAGGGAGGGAGCAGGGGAGGCGGCGCCGCCAGGCTGAGAGGGGGGAGGGAGGGGGAGAGGGGGAGGGAGGGGGGAGGGAGGGGGGAGGGGGGACAGAGGGGGAGGGGGAGAGGGGGACGGAGGGGGAGAGGGGGACAGAGGGGGACAGAGGGGGACGGGAGGGGGAGGGGGACGGGAGGGAGGGGGAGAGGGGGGAGGGAGGGGGAGAGGGGGGAGAGAGGGGGACGGAGGGGGAGAGGGAGGGACGGAGGGGGAGAGGGGGGGAGGGAGGGGGAGAGGGGGGAGGGAGGGGGAGGGAGGGGGAGAGGGAGAGAGGGAGGGAGGGGGAGAGGGGGAGAGAGGGGGAGAGGGGGAGAAAGAGGGGGAGAGAGGGAGGGAGGGGGAGGGGGAGGGAGGGAGGGGGAGGGGGAGGGAGGGAGGGGGAGAGGGAGGGAGGGAGGGGGAGAGGGGGAGAAAGAGGGGGAGAGAGGGAGGGAGGGGGAGGGAGAGGGAGAGGAATTTCGTGCCGGAGTGCAGCCTGGGCTGCGGCAGCCTGAGGGAGACTGATGGATGGGGGTCGGAGGGGTGAGGCCAGCCTGGGGCCAACAGATGCCCATCCTCCTCCACTACTCCAGGGACCCGCTGGTCCCCCAGTTTGGCTTTGTGAAGGCTGGGGGATGGTGCAGAGAGCCCTCATTCCTCAGGGTGGGCTAGGCAGGAGGGGACCATCCTAGGTGAGGTTGGGGATGGATAGCTCTTCACTGAAGCCCATGGAGACTGCGGGGCACCTTCTGTACTGAGGGGAAAGCGTGTCACGGACATGGGTGGGGGCTGGTGTGGAAGATCCGAGAGAGGCATCCCAGAGGATGAGCAGATTCTGAGGCAGAGAACAGTGTAGGTGGGGTGGTGACCAAGGGCCTAGGACAAGGACTTCAAAGCAAGATATAGGTGGGTTCCAAACACAGCTCTGACAGCCACTTGCTCTGTGGCTGAGGGTGAGTTTCTGAACTTGCCAGGCCTCCATTTCTCAGGGGTAAGATGGGACAATGACCCCAGTTCCCAGATGATAGAGGACAGATGTGTACACTTGTTGAGTGGGTGGACCTTCTGTCGCCCCTCCTCTGGGCTCAGGGTTCCCAGTGATTCCAACAAGGGTGATCAGTCCTGGCAGAAGTGGTGGGCCCTCTTCTGCAGTGACCACCTCACCTTACTTTGGGGTTAGAAAGTCAGACAGATGAGCTGTCATTCCCATTTTAGGGGCAGGGCCACCAAGGTGGAGAGCAGTGCTTACTCCAGAAGCAATTAAGTCCCAGGACCAAGAATAAAAGTCTTGGAAACTCCAGGAACCTGCGGAGAGATGAGGTAGGCTCAGAGAGGTGAAAGACAAGGATCAGAGTCAGTCCGGAGGAGGTCCAGCAGCTATGGGTAGAAACACACCTTGATGTGCACACTAAGCAAGCAGAGCAAGCCTGTGACTGGGTAATGAAAGGTTAGGGTGGGGTAGTGTGGGGGCAGCTCAATAGCCATCTCAGACCTTAAATAAAGCAAAACTGAATTTATTTAAGGAAAGGGGATGGGGGATGGGAATATCCAAAGGGAAGAGCTACACAGCACTGAGTCAAAGGGCACTGGGTCCATGACGGCAGCAAAATACACTTAGGACGGTAGGACAAGGAGGTGCATAGAAGAGGCAGCAGGAGAGCCTGGCTGGGCTGCTCTGGCCACTGAGAAGTCAGGGGGAGAAGGGGCCTGGAGACAGGGTCAGGGGGTGAGCTGGGGATGAGCTGCTGCTGCCCATTGCTCCCCTGGTTGCAAGTCTTGTGGTGGGGTGCCCTCGGAGGGAAGAAGGGGGATGTAGATGGTGTTGGTGTGGTCCCCTGGTGGGAAGCCCTTGCTGGGTTCTTTGTCCTGAGCATATTTATCTCTTTCTTGCAGGTGGAAATCTTTAAAAAAGGTCTCAGGAAAGGCTCTCAGTAGAATATTCACCAGCTTTCCAGATGTGCTTTTTCAGGGTCATGGTCTCCATGGATTGGTCAGTGCCAGGGCCCCATCTTTAGTCAATGTAGCTGGTCCTGAGGCAGCTATGATGCCACTTGGGTGGGTTTTGCTGCTTTTCTGTGCCTGGAGCTGAAATGCAACTGAGGCCTAGATGTTATCTTTAGGGAGGAAACACTCAGGGGGGGCTAAACCACATTACAGTGATATGCTGGGGGAGGATAGGCTACCCTGGGGACAAGGTTCTTGTTTTCCCAGTTGTGCCCCGTGCTAGGCATTTGGGCCTTTCTGCACTGGTGGGGTTTTGTACCTGGCCCATCATCCTTGTTCTGCTCATGTCTGTCTAACAGTTAACATCTGTCCTGTGGTCCACATGGTATTTGATCCATTGTGGAAGTCCCACAAAGCCTGCCAGAGCAGACAATTCAAATTTGTTGGCTGATCAAGATCCCTGTACCTCTGAGTGGGACTTACTCTGGTGAACCTGTTTCCATTTCCTCTCTGAGACTTGCTAGCTGCTGGCTTTGGGCAATCTACTAACCACCTGTGCTTTCTTTCCTTACCTGTAAAGTGTAGACAATAAATGAACTTATTTCAGAGGCCGTTAGGACACACATACCAATGTCTGCATGGATGGTTCTGAAGCCTGTGGCTGGTGAGCATTCAACAAGGGTGTGGCCAGGTCTCCTTATCTTCTCCAAGCTCCCTGCTCAGAGGCCGAGGTGGGCACTCTACAGTCCCCTCACTGGAACAGGCAGTGGGGGTGGAAGCCAGCTTGTGTCCTGGGCTTCCCCAAGCATGATCTCCCACATCAGCATGGACACCCATGTGGCATAAATGTGCCATCAGTGGGAAAACATCTGGACATTAAACAAGCCCACAAGGAGCTCTGAAATCATCATTGCCAGCTACCTGTGGGACATCACTACAGCGTCAATTTTGTCCTGGCGTCTTTGGAACATGCTGGGGTGGCCTAGACCAGTATCTCTCACCCCACAGAGCTGTGCAGATTCCTGGGACCCCCTGTTGACTGCCAGCTGGTGCTAGGTGCTGGGCATTCAGAGGTGTCCCACCCTGACCAGGAAAAGCGGCTGAATCCAGGGGACAGTAATGAAGGAGCTGGTGAGACTCCCAGGAGCCGGGTCATGGCAAGGGGCAGCCATTTTCGGATTTAAGGAGGCTGGCAAAGCGTTCTGGGTGTCCAGGCAAACAAGGTAGCTAGTAGAATGGAGGCCACGGTGGGGATGACATCGAGGGAGGGGACAGGCTGGACCCGAGCTTTCGGCTGGCGGGAGATGGAGCGCCTGTCTGGGGCTCAGGGTCGAAGAAAGGGGAAAGTGGGGCCTGGAACTCAGCGCACAGGCAGCGCGGAACCCTCGGCTGGAAAACGGTTTCCGCTGGGAGCACCAAGCCGCGGACCGGAATTGGGAGAAGTGACGTAAAATCGCGACTGCGCTCGTTAGCCCGCGAAGTCTGAACGGCTGACGGTGGAGGATGCGCTGGTAGGGCCTCGGGAGAACTGGGGTGAATTCCGGGGACCCTCGGTCGTGGAAGCCTCCCCGCAGACGCTAGTGGGCCGAGAGTCACGGAGACCTTGGAACTGGTACTTTTACGCGAGCGGCGGCTTCCAAAACTACAGCTCCCGGCAGGCCGCGTGCCGCCCTCGGGCCCAATCGTAGGCGATTTGGCCGCGCTGCGTTCTGGGGCTGGTAGTTTTCCTTAGCTCGTGGGCTCCGCGCGCGGCGCTCGGCGGAACCGGTCGCTTGGCTGTGGTTCCCCTGTGGCCCGGCCTGCAGCGAGGGCGGGCATTCAGTGTTCAGGCGCTTGGCCTGCTAGTCCCGGCGTCCAGGGGAACCTGAGGCCTAGAGAAGTTGAGTGACTTGCTGGGGACGGCATGGATTCGCCCCCAGATGAGGCCGGGCACGTGCTCTTTCTTTACGCCCGGTTGCCTGCGGGAGAGAGCTGGGCGTAGCTCCCGGCCGGGGAGCGGAGGGTGCGGAGACGCGGGGGCGGGAGGCTCAGACCGGCCCGGCTGCGGTGGGATGCTGGTAGAATCTGGCTTCTCAAGCTCTGGTGGAAGAAAGTGAATTATTATTTCAGATGGAGCGTGTGGAACTATGCCCTGCTTAGGCTTCTTTAGTCTCTGAGCCTGGTAGCCTCTCCCAGAACAGGACAGAGTTGTGTAGGACAGAAGGACAAGGCAGAGCTGATGTTGGGTTCTTCACCTCCCAGCTCCTTGTGATAAGATGTCATGGGCTTGCCTTGGGACCATGTCCATGGGAGGGGCTGCCTGAGATGACTGAAGTGGCCTGACCTCCAGAAAAGCTGGCTACAAACAGTGTTGTCCCCAACTTTGTGCCATAGAGGTTCCCCGGAGAATTGCACCAAGTCCCAGTGCCACAGCTGACATCCTTACCTGGAGTGGCTGAGACACTGAGATGTTCACAGGGCGTTTTGTCTCACAGACCCACACAGCCTGCATTTCAGCCAACCTCTGTGCCTTCCTGAAAACAGACCACTATGCCCAAGATAACCCTGAACGGGGTGACTGTGGATTTCCCTTTCCAGCCATACAAATGCCAGGAGGAGTACATGACCAAGGTTCTGGAGTGTCTACAGAAGGTAAAGCTTGTACCTGGGGGGTGAGTCAGTGTGGGCAGAGCTTCAGCAAAGACCCGACATACTCCACCGCCCTATTCACTGTGGCCTAGTCCTACTGGGTGAAAGGCACCCTTTTGGACATGGAAGTCAGTCATAAGCAGGGCCGATGTTCTAGGTGGAGAAAGAGACAATGAACAAGATAAGCAATGAACAAGAAAAGATAATTCCAGGTGGCAATGAGTGCTTTGAAGGAAAGACATAAGGTAATAGGTTTGGGAGCACGTGTGGGGCCTCTCTGAGGAGGTGAGCTGAGGCCAAGTGACAAGGACCAGCCAGCCATTTGAGGATCTGGAGGACGTACTTCCACATAGAGGGACAGCCGGTGCACAATGCTCATTTTGGAAGGTCTTTAAACCTGCAGGAAGGTAGGAGGGTGCAGGTTTCTTAGCATGCCTTCTTCTTCCCTGCTCAAGCCCCCAAGGGCTGACTGCAGCTGGGCTCAAGGCTGCTGCTGTGGGCACAGAATCTTGTGGGGAGGAGCCTGGCACAGCTTTTCCCTACTGTTTCCCAGGTTTCCTGCTCAGGCTCCTGGCTGAGAGCTATGTAGGCCGCCAGGTTCCCTCCGATAGTGTGAAAGCCTGGACCCAGAATCGCAGAACAAGTCCCTATTTTGAGACTTAGCACCTAATTAGTCATCTTACTATTTATATTAGGCTGGAAAATACTCTGCAAATTGTTTGCTAATGAGGGCCAAATTAACCAAAGGCGTTGGTTTGAGAGTGGAAGTCTGCCCTATAGAATGATCCATAGTCCCTCATCCCTTGTCCCTTGGGGCTTTTGCCACTTGGTGGGTGGGCTTTGCCTGAGCAGAGCTTCAGGTCTGTCTCAGGTGGGCAGTGTGGCCTGCCTTGCCTCACCTCTGCTTTCCCATTCAGAAAGTGAACGGCGTCCTGGAGAGCCCTACAGGCACAGGGAAGACCCTGTGCCTGCTCTGTAGCACGCTCGCCTGGCGGGAGCACCTTCGTGATGCCATCTCTGCTGGCAAGATTGCTGAGAGGACCCAAGGGGAGCTCTTCCTGGATCGCTCCTTGTCGTCCTGGGGGAATGCTGCTTCAGAGGGAGATGCCACAGGTCAGCCCCTGTCCTGGCCTCCCTCAGGGATGCAGGGATGGAAGGAAGGGGGGAAAGGGATGGAGCAGGAGGGTGATGCCCTTGAGCAGGGTGAGCAGTATTGAGCTGCCACATCACTTCTGCCATCCTGACTGCAAAACTAGGGCCAGAACCTTACAGCCAAATTAGGACACTGCAGATACCCACGTAGCCATCTGAAGGGCTGGGTTAGCTGGGTGTCCTGGGTCACAGCGCTTGGGAATGCTGTCTCTCGGAGCCATACCCTGTTCTGCTTCTTTGTGCTTGGGCAGCTTGCTATGCAGACATCCCGAAGATCATTTATGCCTCCAGGACCCACTCACAACTCACGCAGGTCATCGGTGAGCTTCGGAACACATCCTACCGGTGGGTCACGCATTGCTCCCCCCTTCCTCAGAATTGTGGGGGGATGGCCTCAGCACGGTGTTGTGCTGACAGTGGTGTGATGGGACCCCAGCTGGAGTGCACGCTGTGCTCCGTGCTATGCTTCGTGCATGCCCGGGCAGTCTCTGATGCCCATAGCTTCTGAGAAAGCAGTTCGAGTTTACATGCTGACCCTGGTCCACACCCTGAGCTCCTGTAGGTGCTGTGATATCAGCTGTGGTGTGGGTCAGTGGAGCTGCTCACCTGAGTGGGAGAGAGGCTCTGCCCCTGGTCCAGCTGGCAGAGCTGCAGGAGCCTTGGTGCCCCACTTGGCCTCTGTGAGCAAGCATGTGGATGCTCTCAAGTCTCCTCCCCCTTGCCCAGTCCTAGCCTTGGCTTCTTGCTCACCCTGGGCCTTGGAGAAAGCCTCTCCCAAGCCTGGTTATATTCTGGCCATGGCCACTCCCTCTCCCTGCCTACGTGAGACAAGTTTCTTGGTGCTCGTCGTGTGTCCCCACACAGCTCATGCTGTTGGACGGCACTGTGGGCTGCTGTCCTCCAGTTCTTGGGCCCCACAACTCTCTCTCCCAGGCCCAGGGTGTGTGTGCTGGGCTCCCGGGAGCAGCTGTGCATCCACCCCGAGGTGAAGAAGCAGGACAGTAACCACGTGCAGGTGGGCTCCTGGGCTGCCTATCATCCTCTTCGGTTTTTCTAGGCGGTGCTGCTGGCTCTCAGGGCCCTGGGCTGTGCCCCGGGGAGGCAGCGGGTAAAGAGCTGGCCGAGGTGGAGTGGTGGGGGGCACGGGCTAGGGCAGGCTCTGGAGCACTCAGTGCTCTGTGCTCTGCCCTTCCTTCCTTGGCCATCACACATGTCCTTTCCCTCCCAGATCCACCTGTGCCGCAAGAAGGTGGCGAGTCACACCTGTCACTTCTACAACAATGTAGAAGGTAAGAGAGGCTTGTGAGGGCTGCTCCTGCTGGTTGTCAGCACACAGCAACTGGAAGCAGAACACGGGTGGCCTTGTGGCTGGGCTTGGGGCCTCACAGCCTAATGGCTCTTGCTCCCTGGGACTCACCTTGGTGAGGCACGCATCTGGCACTGTCTCCTAACTGGGGACCTGTGCTGGGTCTCATGCAGATGAGCTCACACGTGGGCCTAAGGCTGCCATCTCAGAAAGGCCTGCTGGCAGGGCTGGCTCCCCTGTGTTCCAGAAGGTAGATTTGGGGAGGGTCCCCACCCTGATAGGAGGGGCTCTCTGAGGGTAAACTGTTTGCAAACAATGTGTTGGTTTATGTATATAATTTTATTGGTTTCAGAGAGAGGAAGGGAGAGGAAGAAAGAGAAGCATAAGTGATGGGAGAGTCATTGGTCTCATCAATGACCGCATGCCCCCTACTGGGGGTCAAGCCTGCAACCCTGGCATGTGCCCTGTCCAGAATCAAATTGTGATCTCCTGGATCATAGGTTGACGCTCAACCACTGAGCCACGCCGGCTGGGCAATACTGGTTTTCGCTGAGCACCTGCTTCCCTCTGGGAGTCTGGAACTGACTGTCTAACAGGCATGGGTGCCCGTGCGACCAGCCCCAGGAAAAAGCCTGGGTGCTGGGTGTCTGGTGGGCTTCCGGGTACAGCATTCCACACTCTGTCACAGCTCGTTCTGGGGGTGTTGGCTGGGGAGGGTTCTGGAAATGTGAGCCTGGTCTCCCGGACTCCTCCACGGGCTTCTCCCTTTGAGGAGTTTGCATTGTGACCTTTCCCTGTGATGCATTACAGTGTGCATATGGCTCTCTTTGAGTCCCAGGAGTGTGCCTCCTGCAGCCTGTGGTCCTGGGGTGAACAGCCTCATCAGCAGAGGGTGACAGTGATGAGCACTGGGTTAGTGACAGCAGCCTACCTTGGTGCTGCTTGACATGTGTGACTGGAGGTGCCCATGGTCCTGTGAAGGGGACCCCTGTCTCTCTTCTTGCTGACTTTGCTGGGGCCAGAGTGCAGGGACTGGCACTAGTGCCCTCACCTGCAAGTCTCTTTCTCTACCTCCTGTCTTGTCAAGAGCTTCTGGAGTCAGAGGCAGTGGCAGGGAGGCCTCTCTGTGGTGTGGCCTCTACAGTTTCTTGTCTGTGTTCAGTACTCTATGGCTTGGAGGGTTGAGGTTCCCTCTATTTCTTGCCTCAGGGTTAGGACTTAGAGAGACCCTGACCCAGAGATGACATGGGCCCTGCAGCACTCTCCAGCCATCATGGCCTGCAGGCTGCTGTCTGTCTGGATTTGGAGTGCCCAGTGTGCCAGTCTGTGCTGGCAGAGAGGACGGCACTGTGCTCCCAGAGGCCTGAGCTGGGGGGCCCGTACCTCCCAGCTCAAGGTGTCCCTGTGCCCTGCCCCTTAGAGAGAGAGGTGGGGTGTGTGCCAGACGTGGGCGTGGACTCAGGCCTTCCTCAGGCATCTCCTGCACAGCTCTGCCTGAGACGAGGACCCAGGCTTCTGGAACTTGCTCTTCGCCCCGTTTTTGTTTGCTGTGCTCTTGTTCTGGTGGCATCAAGGACACTCCGGACAGTAGTGAAGGGGTGTCGCCCAAGCCAGAGAGCACAGACTGCCTCTGTTTGCTTCCCGCCTGTGCGTGTCGGTTGCTCTGAAGGTGTTCTTCCCCTTCACTTTGTGCACCCCTCTGCTCGCAGCCCTCCCACCTCAGTTCAGCCTTTGCGGGGGCCCACCCATGATGGTAAATGGAGTTGTCCCCTCTTTACTCCCCCATGGCTGGCCTCCCTGTCCACATTCCTGGCAAAGGAGGTGGGTGCAGGTGCCATGTGCCAGAACCTTTAGCATCACTCGGTGGGAGCCACTCTAGCCACCTTTCCCGGGCTGCTGTGGGTCAGCTCACCCTCTCTGCTGGCCCAGCCCTCACTTGCTGGGTCCCTCACCTGCACCTTCTCTTACCTGCATTGCCCCTTATCTACAACGTTCCTCACCTCCCTTGGAGGGTCCCCGAGCAGGGAGGGGAGGAGGCCAGGGGAGGTGTGGGAACCCAGGGAGCTTTTGGCCCACAGTGGAGTCAGTGCTGGAGCTGGTGTGTGCTGGCCTCTAGGCTGCGGCCCCATCCCCACTGCCCCAGGCCCTGTGTGGCAAGCAAGGGAGGCTTTCCCAGCTGGCCTGCTGGCTCTGGCCTCCATCTGTCTCCTCCCCGGTCCCCAACCCACCTGCTGTGCTTTAGCTCTCGCTGCCTGTGCTGTTGGGGGGCCCACTCACCGTAAACATGAGCGTCCTTGCTGTGTCTCAGCCTCCCCTTCCCCCCTACCCATGGGATATGAGGGGGGACTCCAGCAGCTGCCCAGCACTTGGTAGGGAGAGAGAAGTGGGGAGAGACCCAGGAGGGTCTGAGAGGAGGGGCGGCTTATGTGGGAGGAGAGATACAGAACTGGAACTGCCCAGCCTGTGCCCTGGGGGTGGGGCACATGCAGCATCTCATCAGGCAGCCCAGTGGGTGCCCTCCTTGCTGCGCCCCAACCCCCAATCAGGTCACTGAGCTGGCACTGGCCTACTGCACAGCGCTGTGGATTGGCTGGTTGGTTGCTATGGCGCTGTGGGTGGGTGGCTCCTCCTCTTCTCCCTCCTTGCTATCCCTGGGGTCACTTTAGGGTTAGGTCGCTGATGAGCGCCCAGTGTATTCTGGTCTCTGCACTTTAGTATTCTGGCTAGTCCCTGCCACAGTAGGGCTGGGAGTTAGGTTGGTTTCCACATGTGGCTGCCCTGAGACTCTGGGGTGCTTGTCAGAGACCCCTGGTCCCACCAACCAGGGCATGGTCCCTGGACTCCCTGCATTAAAGCAGTTCCCAGCAGATTCCTATGGGCCCAGTTGGGGAGCCTGTACCCCTTCCTGAGGCCCTTTCTGCCCTGGGCCACGCAGCAAGCAGGGAGTGGTGCCTGGCATGACTGTCACCAGAGGAAGGGACCCTGGGGCTGTCTGGCCTTCAGTGGGCTCTGCCTCAGGTTCATGCTCCCTGCACTGTTCCTGGCAGGCAGTGACCCCAGCACTCTGTTCCTGGCTGCAGCCCTGCTTTCTTTGGGGAGACTGAGCCTGTTCTTCCTGGTGGGAAGGGTGGAGGAGAGGAAGGGACCGCAGCCCAATTCCAGGTCAGACGCTGCCCTGGCTGTCTGTGTCCTCAGGAGCCTCTGCAGGGCAGTGATAGGCTGAGGGGCTCCACTCCCTGCGCCTGGCTGACAGCCACCTTCTGGGTGCAGAACAGGACTCCTTTGGGGTCATTTCAGGTTCAGAGCCCTCCCCAGGGACCCTGAGGCCCATCGGGCAGGGATTCTCTCCAGTGAGTTCCCAGGTGGCTGGGAACCCCAGTCCTGCCCTGAGGGGGGGTCTCAAGGTGGCCGCCCCCCCTGCTCACTTTATAGGAGCTGTCCCATCCTGGGTGTTCCCTAGAGTCTAGGGACTCAGAGGGCCACAGGGCATGTGCTTACTCCTGCCTGTGTCCCCAGAGAAGAGCCTGGAGCAGGACCTGGCCACCCCCATCCTGGACATCGAGGACCTGGTCAAGAGTGGGAACAGGCACAGGTAAGTCCCTCCCTTGAGGCGTCATTGTTGTGCCCTTCCAGGTAGGATCTCAGCCATGAGCTGCACACACGTTTCTTTCCTTTTCTGTTTTTGTTTTTTAATCATGAAACTAACAGTTGTTCCATATGAAAAACGTGAGCAGTTCTGAGGAACAGAGAGTAAGAGGTGGACCTTGCCCTCCTTCCCTGCCCTCAGCCCACCTGCTGGTGACCACTACGGGTGTGGACCCGCCCTCTGCATTCCTGTGGTCTGGTTTTCAGGGTCCTGTGGGCACTGTGCTGACCTTCCTGCCTCAGAGCTCAGCCCTCCGCTGGCCGCTCACGGGCCGCCTCTCTGACGTTTGCTGGCAATTTCTCAGAGCATCAGGCTCTGACCTGTGATAAGACAGGCCTCTGTTTCTGATCCCCTCACTTATCTGTCCAGAACAGGGTTGGAGCTTTCTTGTTTTTGTAGCTTTTTAAGTAGGTAATCCACTCCCAGGGTTGGACACACATGCCCCCTTCCAACCTGTGCAGTGCCTGTCAGAGGACGCAGTGTCCAGCCCGGCCCCAGCCTGTGGCCCAGGGCTGCTGCTGCACGTCCCGAACACCCGCCCCCGCCTCAGCCCTGCATGGCTCACATCCCCCTGTGCTCCCAGGCTGTGCCCCTACTACCTGTCCCGGAACCTGAAGCAGCAGGCTGACATCATCTTCATGCCATACAACTACCTGCTGGATGCCAAGGTGAGGCCCCAGCCACTGAGGACGATTTCCAACCCCAGGGTCTCCCCGGGCCCGTGAGGGGCCGTCGGAGCCTCTGCTGGTTCAGGTCATGGGTCAGAGACTCATCGTCACACTGGGCCTCCTGTTTTAGCACAGGAGCGTCACGCCTCGCTCCCCATGTCCACTGGCTCATGCTCTGTCAGGGAAGCACTGTGCACATGTCCTGTCCAGGGTCCTCGGCATCGACTGGATCACGGGGATCATGCTGGCAGAGCCCTGTGCCAGGCATGGGTCTGGGTGCTGGGAGACAGCAGGGAGCAAAGCCGGTGCTGAGTATGGGGCTCTGACACCCAGCAGAGTTGGTGCAGGAGCTGGTAGTGCCTGAGCGCCATGGCGTGAGCCTGGGGCACGGCCTGAGGAGCAGCTGCCACCAGAACCACTGCTCAAGCAAGTGGCTGGAGAAAGTGGAGGGGGAGGACCTGGAGCCCAGCAAGGCTGGAGCGGTGATTTGCCCGGGTGATCCTCTCGAGTTATGCTTTTAACCTGGCTGCCGGGCCTGGGCCCCCAGAACAGTGATATCTCAGCTGACAGGCTGGTTGTTCCAACATCTTCTGGAAACACTAATGATCTCAGAGCAGGGCCGTCCAGACAGAGGGGCAGGGCAGGCTCCCACTCACTCCTGACCCCAGGACTTGCCACAGAAATGTGCATGTCAAGTCCAGGACAAGCCCACAGAGACTTGCCAAGATGTTTCTATGGGAAAGGAAAGGTTTGGTGCTAGAGCAACTGGATGTCTGTTTGGAAAAGAGTGGGTCTCCCCCGGGACTTAAGGACTTCACATGACACAAAGCTGATTCTAGAGTACCTGGGGTCACTGCAGTCTGGGGGGCTCTGCGAGCTTTCTTTGCTTGGATGCACAAGGCACCAGCCGTAAAGGGAAAATTGATAAATGGGACTTGACCACAATTTAAAGCCTTGAGCCTTTGAAAGAGTGAGAAAAATTAAGAAAATTGAAAGGCAAGCCACAGAAAGGAAGGACATGCTCCTGGTACATGTCTTTCAAGGGCTGTGCCCAAAATATGTGCCGCTCTTGTAACTTAGCAAACAGCCCAGCCAACTATGGAAAAGTTCCGCACAGACACTTTGTGGAAAATCGAGGAAATTGCCCAGTCAAGCCCTGCGTGGCAAAGGTTCAGGACATGCACTTGAAAACCACAGGGGGATGGCCCTACATTCTCACCCAAATGGCTGAAATTCAAAAGACCTAACACAATTGGTGTTGATGAGGACGTGGCGCACTGGGTGGCTCAGCACTGCTGCCAGTGAGAGGTTTTGCGCTGCCCTGGAGACTCCCAGAGAAGCCAGCGCGTCCAAGACTTACGCAGCGAGTTCCTGGAGTTTTCACACTCACTGAGCTAGGGATAGCCCCGTCCATTAACAGCTGCTGTCCCCAGGACAGCGTTGAGCACTCGGAAGGGGTGGCCTGTGCTATACACAGCCACACCGTGGGCTCGCCCTCACAGGAGCCCGCAGCCAGACTCCGCTCCCAGGAGGGCGAGCCCGGGCTGACCTGCTCCCTACTCACAGAAAGCAGGTCGAGGTCTCACTGCAGGGATGTCACCTCTTGCTTTGGGTGCTCATATTTCTTAAAACTCAACAGCACACTTAAAATAGACACTTTTAAAATGAGAATTAAAGAAGGACAGATGCCAGACCCCACTCCAGATGACCCCCTCACACTCAGGCTCAGATGCCTCCCCAGGTGCGCCAGGCAGTGGTGCTGGTGGGTCTTCCTCCTCCATTTGGTGGCTGCGCATTGTGGAGAGGCGTCACCTGCCTGTTCCCTCGTGAATGTCACTGGGACGGGCCCCTGACACCCAGCTCAGTGGTGGGTGGGCATTGCCCGATGGCTCCGACCAGCCACTACCCAGCAGTAGGTGTCAGAGGCCTTTCCCTGTGTCCCCGGCAGTGTGGGACTTGGGGCCCTGGAGGGCTGTGCGTCACAGCCTCCCTGCCTGGCCTCCGGGGGCCTGTGAAGGACAGTGGTGGCCCTGCTCCCTTGGATGCAACCCTGCCCCTCTTCCTGGCTACAGAGTCGCCGGGCACACGGCATCGACCTGAAGGGGACAGTGGTGATCTTTGATGAAGCTCACAATGTGGTGAGTGCCCAGTGGCCTTCCCAGTGCCCCTCCCTCCTGCGCACATCCCTGTGGCCCTGGCTGTCAGGACCAAGCAAACCTGTCACCTGCACCCTCAGCCATCCATGTGGCCTCTGCCAGGACCCCGTGTTTCCAGGAATGGCGGCCTTGACCAGGCTCTGGCGGGAGCCCGCTTGGAGCAGCCATGTGCATGCTCTGGAGCTGGGACAGCTTTGCAAGAGCCTCGTGTCCTGTGTTGGTGGTGGCCATCCTCAGCCTCCACTGGGTTCCAGGCACTTGTTGCCACTGGTGGGCCAGATCTGACTTTGAGAGCAGCCAGAAATCTAGATTTTAATGGGAAGTTTTTAAATTATGAAATGTTGGCTGCTCAAGTAAAATGGTTTTCAAACACTGGTCTGGGCTAAGCTACCATCTTGGGATGTTTGTGACCCAGCCTCAGAGCCTGTGGGGTAGGGTTGGGGCTCTCCACTCCCTTTAGCTCTGCACCCCCAGGCCCTGCCTCCTGAGCCCCCCAGTCCTGGCTCCTGTTTACCATAATGCTGGGTGCTTGGGCTCTCAGGAGAAGATGTGTGAGGAGTCGGCATCCTTTGACCTGACCCCCCATGATGTGGCTTCTGGACTGGATGTCATAGACCAGGTTCTAGAGGAGCAGACCAAGGCAGCGCAGCAGGGCGAGCTTTGCCTGGAGTTCAGTGCAGACGCCAACTCAGGTGAGCTTATGGACAGGACACCGAGGACTGGCAAGGTGGTCTTGGGACCCAGAGGCCGTCGGCCCACGGCCCTTCTAGGTCGGCATCTGGGGACACTTCAAGAGACTTCCTTGGGCCCCACAGATGGGGGTGGGTTTTGCCCGACCATTCTGGCATTTTCTGAAGACCTTCCCATCCTTTCCCAGCCTGTGTTCTTTCCCTCTGCTGTGTAAAAGGGGAAAAGAGATGTATTAACTATGGGGACACTTTTAATGACCCGCGAGCAGTGTCTGTGCTCCCCTCCTCTCATAGGTTTGTTCCCAGTGTCCTCCTGGGGAAAGTAGTAGTGTACGGAGAATCCTTTGATGGACGTGGTAGTCTGTCCACATGTTTGTTAGTAGCTGACGAGGACTCTAGGTTTGCTTTGGCAGACTGCTTTGTGGTGATGTTTCCAGCGGTTGCTGCATACTTTTTAGTGTTCATGCTTCGTGCTATGAACGTGTTCAGATGTCGGGTGTCCTCACGTGGGCGTGGGGCTCAGGCGGCGGCCTGTGTCCTCCTCTGATCACAAATGCGAACAAGCTCTGCAGGGAGCGGTCTGGCGGCTCCCTCTCCGTGTTCTTGCCAACGCTGACTTCCTTTCTGGCACGGTCCCTGGCCTCCTGGACCCACGGGCACACCTGCCTTGGAAGACGTAGTGTTTGCAAATAGCATTTCTTTGTTTAGCACAGAAGTTCTCAAACATTTTGGCTTCAGGGCACTTGACATTCTTAAAACTGGCTGAGCATGGTTTATGTGAATTACATCTGTGGATACTGTGAGCAATGAAAACGGAAACATTTTAGGAGATTTATTTTCTTGAAAGAACAAACCCAGGGATGTTATAACAAAGGATTCACACAGAGAGGCTGAAACGCAGAGACCAATCCTAGCGGTTGTGGGGCCAGAAGTCTCTTCTCAGGGGTGTGTCTCTCAGGCCCCTCTCCCAGCTGCTGGTGCCCTTGGCTTATAGACTCACCACCCCAATCTCTTCTTCACATGGTGTCCCCTGTGTGTCTGTGTCCAGATTTCCTCTTACAAGGACAGCAGTCATTGGAGGGGGGCCCACCCCCAGATACTGTGGCCTCAACTTGATCACCTCTGCAGAGGCCCTGTTTACAAATAAGGCCCGATTCCCAGGTATCGGGTTAGGACGTGAGCATGTCCGTATCCAGGACATGATTCACTCCATAATGTGTTAAAAGAAATAACATTTTTCTTGAAAAATAACTTCTAAAAGTTAGAAGAGTGACATTGTTTTACATTTTTGCAAATCTCTAATATCTGGCATAACAGAAGAAAGTTGAGCCCCACACTTGTGTATCACAGCCACGCTGGGTCCAGGTCCTGCTGCTGCTGTGACGGTTGCCACAGACTCTGGCTTAAAGCAGCACAACCTGGTTATGGCACAGTCCTCATGAATGCAGAACAGGTCGCAGGGCCACCTTCCTCCTGGGGGCTCCAGGAAAATCTGTCTGGCCTTTCTCAGCTCCCAGAGGTGCTGCATCCTTGGCCCTGGCCCCCACATCCCTCTCCCTTTTGCTCCATGCCCCCTCTCCTCTGACCCCTGCCTCCCTCCCACCTGGATGACCCATCTTGATCACCCATCTCAAGACCCTTTACGTCATCACACCTGCAGAGTCCCTGTTGCCATGGAAGGGGATTAGGGTGCGAACGTGTGGGGGTTGTTACCAGCCTCCCACAAGTAGCCTCTGGAAATGGCATTGTAGGAACAAGAGAGAAAAAAGGCAGATAGTACATGTTGATTGTTATTTACTAGCAGGAATGTCCTGAAAATAGGCTTGGCCTTGCCGTGACCTGAACAGGGCTCAGGGCCCAGGCCCCGGGCCACACCTGATGACCCGCTGTTTACCTCACTGTTCCCCTGTGGTTAGAATTTCTAAGTCAGCTGAACGCAACACCCAGACCCAGGTGTCTGAGAAAGTGGGAGTGTCTCCAGGTGCCTGTGAGCGCAGGCTGCTGGCTGACGTCACCTGCATTTCCTCAACCTGGTCACTTTTTTATTTTTAATCCTCACTTGAGAGTGTTTTTCATTGATCTTTAGAGCGTGGAAGGAAGGGAGGGGAGCGAGAGAGAGAGACATCGACGGGAGACATTGATTGCTTCCTGCGTGCTCCAGGGATTGACCCTGCAGCCGAGGTATGTGCCCTTGACCACAGCCTGGTTATTTTTAAATGAATTTATTTTATTTCCGCTGAGCTGACAGGGCTCAGTGGTTGAGCATCGACCTATGAACCAGGGGGTCATGGTTCGTTTCCCTGTCAGGGCACAAGCCTGGGTTTCAGGCTCAATCCCCAGTAGGGGGTATGCAGGCGATTGATGTGTCTCTCTCATCATTGATGTCTCTCTCTCTCTCCCTCTCCCTTCCTCTTGCTGAAATCAATAAAAACGTTTTTTTTAAAAACCATTTTATTTCAGAAGTCATGGGTTCTTTTAGGGTTTTTTTTTCTCTTTAAAGCCCAGTGATTTTGTTGTCTCCATGTGGATTTTTCTGGATCAATATCGCCCGGTATGTGATGTGCCGTCTCAGCATGTGTGCGAAGCTGTTTGTTTGGGATGTTTTCCCGCTTGTGCTCCAGGCTGCGCTTCCGGGCACGCTCTGTCCACCTCAGTCAGAGCTTCGCTCTCCAGTCCTTCTTATCTCTGTTTTGGTTTTTTAAAAATTCTTACCTGAGGAATGAGGATATTTTTCCATTGGTTTTTTAGAGAGTGGAGGGAGAGGGGAGAGAGACAGACATTGATTGGGGATCAAACGTGCACCCTCGGTACATGCCCTTGACCGGGAATCAAACCTGCACCCTCGGGTGTGCAGGCCAATGCTCCAGCCACTGAGCACACTAGCCAGGGTGTCTCTGTTTTTCTTTAACACCCTTTTTGCCATTGAGTTCCAGGTGTGCAGGAGGGTGATTCAAGGTTTGTACCCACCTGTGATTTCTAAGGCCCTGTCTGTGGCCTGTTTCTGCTTCTGTGTTCCTTCTAATTTAGCCCTCGCTTCCAGAATAATTCTTTGCTTTCCTTCTCATTTCATGTGAGTCTGTCACTTCATTTCTGAGTTTTTGAAAACCTGACTTATGTTGTTTCATATCTCATATCTTGTTCTGAAATGTTCATTTTTTTGTTTCACATAACTTCTATTTTGAAGTCACGGCAAACTTACAGATAATTTGCTGGTAAATAACCACTTATCCTTCACCCAGACTCCCCTTGCTAGGGTTTGCCCCGTTGGATAAGCCTCCCCTCCACATGGGCAGGTGCAGGTACCTCAGGTGTGCTTCCTGAGAACAGGGACCCTCTCCCGTGGCCGCAGTGCAATGACCCACTCGGGAAGTGAGCATGGATACTGCTGTCTTGTCTAGTTGAGAGACCACAGTAAGACCTTTCGGCTGTCACTGTAGCCCAGAGCACATCTCCATAAAACGTCCTAGTCTGGGAGCGGGGCTGCTGCCCTGGGCCTGTGGCTCTGGGCTATAATCTGGACAGGGTCTCGGTGTTGTCCGGCTCAGCCTGGACGTTTGTAAAGAGGAAGTTAGTTACGGTGTTGAATGTCCTACAGTCTGGGTTTGTCTGTGGCATCTTCATAGTTCGATGCAACTGTGTGTTTGGGGCAGGAATCAGCCCATCAGGTCACAAGGCCCAGCATTTGTCTTATTTTGGTGACACTGGGTTAAGAGGTAATGGCCAGGCTTTCTGCCGTGAAGTCCTTGTTGTTTCATTAAATTCCTATGCAACTAGTGGCTTCCATTAATGGTTCTTCCTGAATGAATGATTCCTGCGAGGTTTACACCTGAACCACCTCCTGCCTCGTTGCTTGTTTGGACTCTCCCATGTCACTCACACACAACTGGAGCTGCCACCGGCTCCCCTCCTTCCTGCAGCGCGACTGGGAGTCAGCACAGGGCTCAGAGGCTGCTTGGATGCCTCCTCCCACCACTGGTCATGTTATTCATGTGATTTGTTTCTGTTTGTATCTCACTTTTATCTTTTCATTTTTCTCTGTTCACGTGGATTTTGTTATTACCTCTTTTCCTGAGTATTTGAAACACTCACATGGTTCCAGAAACCAAAGTCGTACTTGAGAGAAGTGTCCTGTTAGTTTCTGGTTGGTTCTTTCTTTGCCTTTGCCAGGACATCTTACTTGCTTTCTCTTCTTGTTTTCACTCTCTGTTCTTTCCTGCACTTTGTACATGCTTGTGTGCACTTTGCCATGTTTACTCCCTGATGTGTCCTGTGAACGCCTCCCCATGCCGATATCCCGTCCTCGCTCCAGCTGCCCACTACCTCCCCCCGGGCCTACCTCCCGTGTCTACCCAACTGCTTCCCTGGCGTGGAGGTCGTTTCCCGGATTTGCAGTTACAGACAGGGCAGTAATGAGTAACCTAGTGCGTATGCGCTTTCATCTCGTTGGCAGGATTTCTTCAGGGTGAATTCCCAGAAGTGGGGCAGCTGGGTTAGTAGGTGAGCGTATCTGTTACGGGTACAGGCCCAGACTGTGCTCCCACCAGCAGTGGGCTGAGTGTCTGTCCCATTTACCTCATAACTCAGTGTGACATCAGGCTTTTTAATTCTGGCCACTTCAATGGATGAAACATGGATCTTTGTGTAATTCTGATCTGCTTTTCTCTTAGGGGTGAAATTGAACATCTTTTCGGTTGTTTGGAGCCCTGTATTTTTTTGGCAATAGCATCCTATGGGGTGTGAATGGGTGATGTCCCTGGTTCTCTGGACGTCCCTGTTCGGTGCACATGACACCCCTCAGCACCTCCCAGCCTGCTCTCACCTGGGACAGTTCTCAGACTTCCCTTGTTCTTGATAACCCTGATGGTCTGGAGGAGGATTGGTTGGGTGTTTTGTATAATATCCCTGAGTTGGGGTTTGTCTGATGTTTTTCTGAAATTTACTGGGTTACGGGATTTGGGAGGAAGAGCACAGATGTAAATAAAATGCCCTTTCATCACATCCTTCCATGT
Source organism: Miniopterus natalensis (assembly GCF_054644295.1). Taxonomy (NCBI): domain Eukaryota; kingdom Metazoa; phylum Chordata; class Mammalia; order Chiroptera; family Miniopteridae; genus Miniopterus; species Miniopterus natalensis. The sequence goes on from NC_142087.1 coordinate 83,376,974, forward strand.
CCACGCTCTCAACTTCTGACTTATGACGGTTGGTTTCAACCTTGACCGCCTGGTTGAGGTTGTCTCTGTCAGTTTCTCCACAAGCTACTCCGTTCCCCTCCTTTGTGTGCCATGCTCTGCAGGAGGCCACGCGCACAGCCACACTGAGCAGTGGGCTCGTCTGGGTGTCCGTCCATCTCCGTGGCCGCGCCTTAGGCAGAGGTTTCATAGAAATGACACTAGCAGCACAGTCACTAAAAGAAAATATAGATACGTTGGGCTTCATCAGAATTAAAAACTTTGTGCTTCAGAGGACACTGTCCAGGAAGCAGAAAGTCAGCCCACAGAATGGGAGAAACTTTTACAAACCATGCGTCCCAGCTGTTCCTGAAACAGCTACCCAGAGGAATGCTTCAGCTCTGGCTCCGGTTTCGCAGACAGAGCCTCTTCTCCCTGTGGGGCTCCCTCACAGGCCAGTGCTGTGGGAATGACGCACACTTGTGGATTTGCTGCTTTCCCTCCCAGGGCTGAACATGGAGCTGGAGGACATTGCGAAGCTGAAGAGTAAGTGCTGTCCACGCCCCTACCCACCTGCTGTGGCTGGGGGCTGCCCCTGACCACCCTGTGCCCTGCAGTGATTCTGCTTCGCCTGGAGGGGGCCATTGATGCCGTCGAGCTGCCTGGAGATGACACAGGCATCACCAAGCCTGGGAGGTGAGGGACTGGGAACTGGCACCTTGACCCCGGGCCCCACCTGGAGCTAGAGACAGATGTGTGTGGGGCTCTGTCCTGGGCACCCAGTGGGTGTTGCTGGCTCACACACCGATAAGGTCCCTAACAGGCCTGGAGGTCTAGGAGGGGCTGCCGACTCACCCTGAGGTTCCCTGGTCTACCCCCGTTCTGTGTGCCCCTCTTCTGGTGCTCAGACACCTGCCTGAGCACACCTTCTGTTAGGATGAAAAGTGCAGCCACAGCAGCCACCTCTTTAGGCCTCCAGAGGGCCCAGAATATTCTGAACAGTTAGGATGTCCAGGTTCTCAGCAGTGGGGCAGCGGGGCTCACTTCCTGTAGCACACACCCACAGCTGAGGCTGGTTGTGGCCTCTTTGGGACACAGCTGACGGTGGTGCTGGAGCCCAGGCTGGACCATCAGGGGTTGATTGTTCTTCACAGGCTGCCCGTCTGCTCTGCTGTGCTCAGACCCTCACGGGTCCCCAGTTGCCTTTCATATGAGGCAAGCTGCACCTTTTCCCTGCCCCGCTCCCTCCACAGCACCCAGACCTGGTGCCCCCCCATCTCTCTCCAAAGCTGCTCTCTGGAAGCCTGATCAGAGCCACCGCCTCAGGGAGGCTCTGATGACCCCTCACAAAACCCACCTGGAGCCTGAGCTCTGGGGGCTTCGAGGCTGCTCTCCTCCCCCCAGAACTCTTGGAGGCAGAGACCTGGTACCTCCAGGTGGCCTCCCCTGGGGGCTCAGAGCCTGTTTCTGAAAAGCCATTGACCATTAGGTTCTCAAATCATAGCCTAGTCTTCCCTCTCCCTGGCAGCTACATCTTCGAGCTGTTCGCCGAGGCCCAGATCACGTTTCAGACCAAGGGGTGCATCTTGGACTCCCTGGACCAGATCATCCAGTACCTGGCAGGACGTGAGTCCTCTGTGCCCTGTGCCTGCCTGAGACTCCCTGCAGGCTGGACATAGGGTCGCAGCCTGCCGCCTACACTGAGGGGAGTGTGAGGGACTTGTGGGTTCCAGTGCCATTTGACTGTGGTGCTTTCGTCCAGCTTAGCCTGTTCCTAGTCAGCCTTACAGAAAAGCGGGGTCAGGGAGCTGTGGCCCTGCCAGCATTGGTTCCCTCCTGGGCTCGGTGGGGTGGCCTGGTTGCCCCGGCCTTATTTGATCTCACCCCGGAGGAGCAAGCAAGCTCCCTCCCCTCGGGCGTCCCTATGTCAATTTGGGGGAAGGTGGAGCTGAGCACATGTCCAGGTGGCTCGTGGCTCCACTGCTGGTGCTGGGTGATCAGTGCCACTGCTCCCACAGGCACTGGGCTGTTCACCAACACAGCAGGACTGCAGAAGCTCTCGGACATCATCCAGGTACCGGCCGGCAACCAGGATGCGGGCACTCCTCCCTGGGACACAGGGTGCTTCCTTCTCCTGCACTTGTCTCTCAGGCTAGACCCAGGGCAAGGCTGAGGCATCCACACCCCATGCTTCAGATTAGCCACCCTTGGGCTCCTTTCTGCCCTGAGTGCACCCTGCCGACCCTGGGGTCACGGCTGCACTTGGGTGGGCACTGACGGGCAAAAATCTTCTCAAGTGTTTTCCTGAAACAGCTACTCAGAGGAATGTCAAAGCGTAAGCCGTCACAGAGTGGGGGTGGTAGGCTCTTGTTCCCTCAGCCCCATGCCAGGCCGCAGGGCCTGCCACTCACGGAGAGGCGTGCAGACGTGTCAGTGTGTTCAACGCCCGTGAACCCAGGTGGGGCCCGTGGGACTGGCAAGTCTGGGCAGTGGACTTGGTTCCCAAGTGCCCTCCAGCCGGTCTCACCCTGGGCCCAGGAAGTTGCTTTGGTGTGGGGCAGCCTCCAGGGTGGATGAGCCCCTCCTCTGCAGACCCAGTGGGAATGTCAGGCCTCAGGGCTGCTGGACACAGCACTTCCTGCCGCCCCTCCACGCTGCCCTCTGTCCAGCTGAGCTGCTTCCTCAGCTCAGGGCAGTGAGCCGGCCATTCTCCCTCAGTTGGGAGGCTGCCAGGCCGGCTGCCAAGGGCCACGTGGTGTTTCAAGCCCTCTGCCTCACTGGCATTGCTGAAGAGGGCCCTCAGTGGCCACGGGTCCTTGGCAGACGGAACACAGGAGCCCCTCGCCTCCCTCCTTAGACACCCATTAGTGGAGCAGGTTTCTGCCCTTCCAGGCTCTCTGGAACCCTAACTGCTCAGCCCCTGGTTTGGAATTTCTTGTGGCAGCTGCTCTGAGTAGCCCCTGGCAGGTGATGTGGGACCCCCTGGTTGCTGGGGCTGCCTGCCTGGTGTGTGTGCTGGTGTGTCCTCTCCAGCTGGAGAGAGTGTAACTGGTAGCTGCTTGTCCCATACCTGTTCCTGAGCACCTGGTACTCGGGCACAGGCCCCCCAAACATGGCTGGGCTAGGTGGACTTGGATAGGGTCACAGGGTGTGCCGCTGGCCTGGAGCTCTGGGTGCCTGCCGGCTGTGCGTCAGTGGGGCCATGAGCTGGTCAGACAGGCAGCCTGCGGTGAAACAGGAGGAGCTCACAGTTTTTGCAGGACAGAAGGTATAAAGCTGACCCAGGCTGGACACTGGACGAGGCCAGCCTCAGAGGGACAGAGCAGGCAATGATGTGGGGACCCGAGATGGTGTGAGACCTGCACACCTGCTGGACCAGCTGACAGGATGCTGGTGGTCTCTGGTGCTACAGGTCACAGATGCCACTGTGCACGGCCCAACCACAGGCCCGCTGGGCATCAGGCAGGACAGGACCCCAAGCAACTGGACAGTGCTGTGTGGAGACTGCCGTCCTGGGGTGGAGAGGTCGTGGAAGGGGTGGGAAAGGGAAAAGAGGGGTGGGCAGCAGTGAAAGGCACCATGGGCCTGTTGCCTCGGGACTCAGAAGTTGTTGGAATCTGAAACTCCTGCACGGGGGGTGGTCCCTGTGAGAAGGGAGAGGCAGATGTGAGCTCTTCCCCTCAGCCTGGGGTCTCAAACCAGGGATGCTGTTGGCTCAAAGGTGGGGCAGGTGATGACGACACCCCACGCATTCCTCTGTCCTATGTGGTGTGTCCTGCTGACTGTCCGTCATCTCCTTCCAGATTGTGTTCAGTGCAGACCCTGCCGAGGACGGCTCCACATTGGGGCTGGGGGCCTCTCAGTCCTACAAGGTAGGTGCCGCGTCCAGGAGGGGCTGTGGGCAGGAGTTTCAATCCTATGAGGTGGGGGCTGCCTCCAGGAGGGGGTCTACAGGTGGGGGTCTCAGGACACCTGTCCATTTTACCCTCCAGGTGCACATCCACCCTGACACCAGTCACCGGAGGACAGCTCAGCGGTCAGATGCCTGGAGCTCCACAGCAGCCAGAAAGCAAGGTACAACACCTGGGGGCCAGACACGCTCCCCTGCTCGACCACAGTGAGGTGCCACATCAAAGCCACCCTTGAGTCCAGCCTTCTGTAGGCCACCTCCCTACTTGCTCTGAAAGAGTTCTCAGCCAGAGAGGCCTGGGAGGAGGCCCAGTGGCACTGCCCTGAGTCACCAGGTGGGTGTCCACCAAGTGAGGGCACAGCCAGGCCTCCTGCACCACTGGGGATGTTTTTGAAAAGGGTTCACAGGCCCTGACTATGCATGGGGCTTTCACTCTGTCCACCAGGTGGACAGATGGGGGGCAGGCTCAGGCTGAGGCCATTCTGCGGGTCTCAGGGTCACATTGAGGGGTCCACTGGAGCTGGCCCTGTTTCCCTGATGCCCGCTGTGAGCTCAAGCCTGTCCCAGAGTCCTGCCCTCTCCCTATCAGCTTCACCTGCTGCCCAGCTTCCTGGGTCTCAGGTTGCTGGGGACTCTGGGCAGGGTCTGCCAGGTGCACTGAGGCTCTTGGTTTTGGTGGACTGTGCCAGCTCAGGCACATATTCCTGAGGTATCCAGTCCTGGCAAATGTCCTCGCCAGAGTGCCTTGGGACTTGGCCTTTTGGATGGGGCTTGTAGCCCTACAGGTCCAGGGCGATGATCCTGTGGTCAAGGCCACTCCCCATCCTGGCCGGTGCAGCTAGTGGCCCACCAGTGCCCACCTGTGCTCTGGGCCCAGCTCTCAGCACTGCCGACACAGAGGAGGGTCAGGAGTGTGGGGGTAGTCGTGCGGAGACCAGTTCGCCCCTCACACAGCATCCACAATCTTGGGAGGCATCTGAATCCTCCTGCTCTCCCTGTGGGACTAAGCCTTAGCCTGGCAAGGACACAGGTGCCAAGGGTGAGTGGGGCGCAGTAACACCTTTGTTTTCTGTACCTCTGAGAGCATGTGGATTCTCATAAGTAGCTACTCCCTGGGTTGGGTGTTTATTATTATTTTAAATATATCTTTATTGATTTCAGAGAGAGGGAGGGAGAGGGAGAGAGAAAGAGAGAAACATCAATGATGAGAGAGTCATTGATCAGCTGTCTCCTACACGCCCCTGACTGGGGATCAAGCCCACAGCCTGGGCATGTGCCCTGACCAGGAATCGAACTGCGACCTCCTGGATCCTAGGTCAACCACTGAGCCACGCCAGGCCGGGCTTAATATGATTACTTTTAATCCTCACCTGAGGATATTTTTTCCATTGCTTTTCAGGGTAGAAGGGAGAGAGAGAGACATCGATGGGAGAGAGACACATTGATTGGTTGCCTACTGCACATGACCCAACTGGGGTCAGGGATTGAGCCTACAACCAAGGTACATGCCCTTGGCTGAGATCAAACCCGGGACCCTTCAGTCTAAGGGCTGACGGTCTAACCACTGAGCTAAACCAGCTGGGGCTGGATTGGGTGTTTATAGGAAATTGGATCATCTCCCGCCTTCCTGAAAAGCTGGGGTCGGGCGGGCCCTGGCACAGAGCAACACATGCCGAGGCTGGGGCTCCAGCATCCTGCCGCTCCTCCTAGGTTACCCCTGGTCTCTGCTATTGCAGGTGTCAATGTAAAATATCCAAACCTGTAGAGAATTTTTATGAGTTTGAGTCAAATTGACAAAAATTGCCAGGAAGCAAAATCTCGGGATTAAGAAAATGCTCCTGAGAATGGCTGTTTTACAGCTTATTTTATACATTAGAGGCAAAGGAGGAGACGTAAGGGGGTTACATGACACCCATGGGTGGTAGATTAGGGAGGTGGGAGAAAGCAAATCGAAACCTCTGAGATTAGATAGAAAATAAAAGGGAGAGATGCTTAGTTTTACATTGGTGGGTATAGGATAGTTAACATTTATAGCCAATAGAGATGTATCTGTGGTACAAGATAACAGTGAGGGGCTCTGTGGTCTCTGCTCTGGTGGGAGTTTGTGCCCTGAGGGGACTGGAAGGGAGATTACTCTGCCGTTCCAGAAGCCTGTTATCTTAGATGCAAAAAGGCCAAGATCGCTCAGTTAAGGGGAAGACTGACCTTTGTCAAGGAAGCTGCAGGCCAAGGACATGACCCACTTGTAGTTGGGAATTTGTAGGTTCAGACCATCCTGTGTGGTTACTTTCGGGTCTGAGTCTGTTGGGCTGCCATGCAGGCCTCCCCCCAGCTTGTAGGGTTTAGTACATGGCCCTTTGTCACCCGCGCAGGGCTGGCCCAGGGCAGTGCTGGCTGCCCTGTACATCACAGGCAGATCCCACCTGGAAAGTGGAAGAGGCTCCTCTGGCCCCAGAAAGTGGCTTGTTCTTCCTGGAAATGTCCCTGTGACCTGTGGCCTAGCCTTGGCTTTAGAATCATGTTTGGAGTCATTCTACTGGGGCTGTTTTCAGTTCCTAAAGTCGAGCCTACTGCAGCCCAGGAGGCAGGAGGCAGTAGGCAGGCGTGTCTGCCTTGGGGTGGGGGTAGGGGGGCTCTGATCTCCTTTCCAGTGGTCCAGGAGGTGCCAAGGAACTGCCTCTCCCTATTACCTGTGACTTGCCCATGGTGAGCAATGCTGCTTCCTGCCTCCCACCTCCCAGACCGGGGTCGCCTCCTCCTTACAGTTCCATCATCCACGTGCCCTGGAGGTCTGGGGTGTCGGGGGTGGGCTCGGCTTCCTTTCTGGGTGCCTGGTAGCCTCTGTCCCACGAGCTTGAGTCACTCATCAGTCTCTGTGTGTCTGGGGTGGAGTGGGCTGGCCTCTCTGGAGGTGACCCCAGTGTGTGCTCCCAGGAGCCTCTGGGTCACACCTTCAGTCAGGCAGGCACCCTCTGTCACACTTGCACATATGGCCGTGGGGCCCAGCAGCTGCCTGTGGAGGACCTGTGGGTGGCAGTGAGGGGCCTCCCTGCGCGTGACCGTGTCCTAGCCTCACACTCTCCCCCAGGGAAGGTGCTCAGTTACTGGTGCTTCAGCCCTGGCTACAGCCTGCGTGAGCTGGTCCGCCAGGGCATCCGCACACTCCTCCTCACCAGCGGCACACTCGCCCCTGTGTCTTCCTTCGCCCTGGAGATGCAGATGTAAGGCTGCCCCATGCCTGGGCAGGGGGGGGGGGGGGCTGTGTTGGGGGTTCAGAACTCCATGGGGGACACCCCTGCCTCCCACCTGCTGCCTCAGCCCTTTCCCAGTCTGCTTGGAGAACCCACACGTCATCGACAAGCACCAGATCTGGGTGGGGATTGTCCCCAAAGGCCCCGATGGAGCCCAGCTGAGCTCTGCCTTTGACAAACGGTAGGGGGAAGATAGAAGGCGGGGGGGGGGGGGGGCAGTGCTGGGGCCCAAGTGGCAGCAGCCTCCTGGCTTCATGCAGGTTCTCTGAGGAGTGCTTGTCCTCCCTGGGGAAGGCGCTAGGTGAGTTCCAGGGAGGCCCTGGCTGGGCTGTCCCATCCTGGGCTCCCACTCCCTCCGTGGTGTCCGGGGAGCCTGTTTCGCCCCTCCCCAGCCCTGCACCCTTCCCTGCTTTCTCTCCCTGGGGGCAGCCAGTGGGGGCCCTGGAAGCCCCTACCGCTGACTGTGGCCCCTGCACTGCAGTGAACATTGCCCGAGTGGTTCCCCATGGGCTCCTAGTCTTTTTCCCTTCCTACCCAGTCCTGGAGAAGAGCCTGGAATTCTGGCGGGTATGTTCCCTCCCTGTGTCCCGGGGGTGAGAGGGGAGCCCCCAATTGCCAAGGGTGCCTGGGGTGCAGCCGGTGGCCTGCCGGGTCTCATGAGCCTGACGTGTCCCATCACCACCTCCTCTCATAGGCCCGGGACTTCGCCAGGAAGCTGGAGGCCCTGAAGCCTCTATTTGTGGAGCCGAGGAGCAAGGGTGGCTTCTCAGAGGTCTGAGTTGGCTGGGGCTCCGCTGCCCCCATGGTTGCCCCGGGCTGGCTGCTATTCCTACGCAGGGCTCTGGCCAGCTCCAGGCTATGCGTAGCTGAGGTCCTGCCTGGCCTTGGAAAGTTTGGGGGCAGGGATGATGGCAGCAAACAGGAAGGAAGGCTCCCCGCCCCCCAGCCCCGGGACTCCTTTGTTTTCTGAGAAACACTGAGCAGGTCCTGGGTGCTAGGTACAAGTTAGCCTTGGAACCCAGGCCATGAGGAAGCTTCTAGAACGTGAAGGCTGGAATAGTCCATTTCAGAGGATGACACATGGGGTCTCACTCATGGAGGTGGAAGGGGCCAGGGTCCTGGCTCCAAGTGACCTGCCTCTCCTTCCAGGTGATGGGTGCTTACTACTCGAGCATTGCCTCCCCGGGGTCCCGAGGGGCTGCCTTCCTGGCTGTGTGCCGGGGAAAGGTGAGTTCCAAGGGTCTTCTCCTACCCACAGGAGCTCATGACTTGGGCCTGGGGGCTGTCCTCCCATTGGGCTCCACTTCCAGCAAACACAAGTTAGGAGGGCAGCCCCCTGACCCTGGTTGGGCCAGTTGGGGTGGACACTGGTGGGAAGGACAGAGAAGTTCCAAGAATGTGACAAGTGGTCACGGGGTTCTGGAAGTGTGGGCCTTAGCTAGGGCCTGGCCCAGGGCTGAAGGTCTGTCCCCTGACTGTCCATATCTGAGAGCATGTGGCTGGGAGGGTCTGGACAGACCCTGGGGAAGGTTGGCAGGCTTGTGTGGGGCATGTAGGTAAAGACTGTGCTATCCCCAGGCCAGTGAGGGGCTGGACTTCGCAGATGTGAATGGCCGAGGGGTGGTCATTACGGGCCTCCCTTACCCCCCACGCAAGGACCCCCGGGTCATCCTCAAGATGCAGTTTCTAGATGAGATGAAGGGCAGGAGTGGAACCTCAGGCCAGGTGAGGTGTCACATGGCGGACGGGGACTGGGCAGCCCCGGATATTTCGTGACCAGCCATCCTCCCCCCAGTTCCTCTCTGGGCAAGACTGGTACCGGCAACAGGCATCCAGGGCTGTGAACCAGGCCATTGGGAGGGTCATTCGGCATCGCCACGACTATGGGGTCGTCTTCCTCTGTGACCACAGGTGTGGCCCTTTCCCCTGCATGGGGCCCCTGCCTGGGAGGTGGACTGGGGGCAGGCCAGACTCCAGGCTGACAGGCCCTCCCTGCCAGGTTCACCTGTGCGGATGCCAGAGCCCAGCTGCCATCTTGGGTACGCCCCCACGTCAAAGTGTATGACCACTTCGGCCATATCATTCGAGATGTGGCCCAATTTTTCCGGGTTGCTCAGAAAACAGTGAGTCCTGAACGCCCAGCCGGCTATGCCCTCGGAGGAGCTGGGTGGGACCCCCAACCCCAACCACCTGTGACTGTCCAGATGCCAGTGCCCCTGGCTGCTGCCCCAAGCCTGGCCCAGGAAGAAGGTGCTGTCAAGGTGGACATGTCGCTCGGGCCCCTCTCCACCAAGAAAGCCAGGAATCTGGATGTGCACGTCCCCAGCTTGAGGCAGAGACCCACAGGTGCGTGTGGCTGGGGGCCATGGGCAGGTGCGGCTACTTCCACAAGGCTGGTGGCAGGCAGGGCCTGAAGACCAGAGCGCTTGGCCAGGTCTGACTGCTACTGGGGGGCCTGTCTTGCCACCAGCCCTCTCCCCACAGCGGGCCCCACATTTGTGCTCCCACAGGACTGCCAGCCTCCGAAGACAGTGGGGACATTGAGGGCAGCCTGTGTGTGGAGTATGAGCAGGAGCCTGTTCACACCCAGCAAAGGCCCATGGGGCTGCTGGCTGCCCTGGAGCACAGTGAGCAGCTGGCCAGAGAGCCTGAGGACCAGGCCCTGCCCGGGGAGGAGAAGGTATGGGTACAGGGGCCCCAGAGATGGACACAGACCCCCCCCCGCCAGGCACTGCTTGTCTGTTCTCAGGCACCTCCACACTCACCCCATAAATCCCCTTGTTAGGCTCACACCTAACCCCTCAGCTGATGTTCCTGACATACCTGTGGGTTCTCAATACGGTCCCCTTGGGATCTGGCTCCTGATGCACTCATTCTGGGAGTTGATTGTGTCCCGGACCCAGCTCCTGCCCTGCAGCTTTTGCCCACAAGCCGTAACTTCCGGTCTGATCTGGGTGGCATCCCCTCTGTTCCCTTCGCATCAGCCCATCAGTTAACTGCAAGACTGCGAGTCCAATCCTCCTCTTAAACTTTGCTCCCAGCCAACCACGAGAGAGATGATGGCAGGACTCGAGGAGGGGCTTCTCCCCTCACTATGGGCCCAGGCAGTGTCACATGGGGCTTTGGGGACCCTGAGGGTGAGGGTCAGGATGACAGCTGTGTCCCCTCAGGCACAGTGTTGCTCTAGCACATCACTCCCCGGTGAGAAGAGGTCTGTGGAGGAGCAGAGAGGAGGGAGGAAGAAGATCAGGCTACTCAGTTGCCAGGTAGGTGAGCCGCCCACCAACACGCCTGGGGATGTGGTGGGAGCCACGGGCCTGGTGTGGCTCTTGGTGCCCTTACCCATGGCCAGTGGCCCTGACCAAGCAGAGTGGGAGGTGGGAGCAGGCCAAGCCTGCATTATTCTAACCACTGCCCTGCGGGGGTGGGGGGCTTGGCCGAGTAGTGGTCTTGTGGGCGCAGGAACTGAGGGGTATGGTGTGGCTGCAGTGCTGCGGTGGCTCCAAGGCCTGCATGGCCCCCACTTTTGTTCTGCCTGGAATGTTTTCAGTGAGTTCCAGACATTGTGACTTTGTCCTGACAGTTCCCACCCTGGCCTCCCTGCCCTAGGGGCTTCCCAGTATCTCAGTGTTTGTTGGGGCCTGTGCGCCTGGCCTGCACAGGCCCCAAGTCTCTTTCACTTTACCCTTTACTGTGGGAGCACAAGACACCCCCCCCCCATAAAGCTTGCAAGAACAGCACGGCATGGCACCGGCCATGGTGTCTCCTGCTCTAGGGGCAGTTTCCCCACACTGAGTCCTGCAAACTTGTGGTCAGATTGGTCCTTTCAGACCCACGGGCTCCTTCCACAGAAGGCCCTGTCCCCCTAGCAGGCGAGTCAGGCCCCAGCCCCAGAGACTGGATTGGGGTGGGCCTGCAGCCAGGCTGGCTTCCCTGAGCAGTACTGGGCTCTGGCAGGAGTGGACATTGATATACCCACACGTGGGGAGGGTCTGTGCTCCCAGCCTCAGATGAAAAGAGTTGAGAGCAACTGAGTGACAGCCTAAGCTGAGAAGCCTCCTGAAAGCCCCGAGCACTGCCAGTCTGTCTCTGCTGCTTCTGTCAAGAACCAGGCGGTGCCCAGGGGAGGGGGGTCTGGCACTGTCAGGAAGTGGGCAGGGTGCCAGGGGCCTGTGCTCTGAGGGTCCAGCTGGGCAGACCAGAAAGCCTGGGCCCTCCCACTTGGTTTCCACTCTTCCCTGTGTGGGGCCCAGTGTCATCCTGGGGTGCACAGCAGAAACGCAGTACGGGACACTTTTAGTCCCTGGGTTTTGAGAAGTGTCCCTTGCTGCAAACTGCCAACCTCCAAGCCAGGACTGTCCTCCAAGCTGGGAGTGTGTCCGCTGCAGCTGCACCCTCATGTGAGGCACAGAGCCCAGTGGGGGCAAGGGGGGGAGCCCAGGGGATCAAATCTGCACGTGCTACTCCTGAGAGGTGTGGCCTCCCTGCAGATGCCTCCTGGTTCCCTTCAGTGGGACCCCTGCCCACCTGCCAGCCGCACCCTGTCAGGTGTGTCTCATGGGGTTCCTGGGTCTGTCCAGCAGAAGGGGCTGGCAGCAGGTGCACAAGCGGACAGAGCCAAGCTGTTCATTGTGACCGTGAAGCAGGCGCTAAGCCAGGCCAGCTTCGACTCCTTCACCCGGGCCCTGCAGGAGTACAAGGGCTCAGACAATTTCCAGGCCCTGGTGGACCACCTCAGCCCCCTCTTTGCCGAAGACCCCAAGAAGCACAGCCTGCTTCAAGGTGCCTTGGGGCAGTGCCAAAACCATGGGGTGGGGCTATAGGGGACACTGGGTGCGCCACCAGGGTGCAGGATTGTCCCTGCTCCCTAGCAAAAGTGGGGGTGGGTGACTGTAGCATGTGGTACCACATGACCATAACCCCTCCCCACAGGCTTCTACCAGTTCGTGCGACCCCACCACAAGCAGCAGTTTGAAGAGCTCTGCCTCCAGCTGACAGGCCGAAGTTGCAGCCACCTGCCTGAATACAGCCTTCTGCGTGGGCAGTGGGCACAGCCAGCCTTGGATCCCAGTGAGCAGGGCTTTACCCGGGCAGCACCCTCAAACTCAGACCCTGAGGCAGGGTGACACCAGGGTCCTGGGGTGGGTCCTAGCTTGGTCTAGCCTCCGTGTTTCTACAGAGGGCCAATGGATCGCTGCAGGGTGGCATCATGTGGGGGCGGTGCGGGCCCCCAGAGCGTGCACAGCTCTGCCGTCCTACATACACTGGTGTCCTGGAACATTCTTGTCCGCCCCCCCCCCCCCCCCCCAAGAGTAGGCCCTGCATCCCCAGAGCTGGGAAGCTTGTCCCTGTTCATACACAGCCCACCCTGGGCAGGGACTTCCTCAAGGACAGGTGTCACAGAGGGCCTGGCTTTGGAACGCTTCCCACTGCCCTGAGGAGGGGACTTTCCAGACAGGGAGTCACCTCTCCCCCTTCTGGGTTTGGTGCCACTGGGGTGTCCTTGCACCTGCTCCTCCAAGCAATTGGCTGTCCATGGGGCTGTGCAAGTCGGGTCCGAGGAGGGTTGTGAGCTTAGTCTCCCTTTGGACAGACCTGCCTCCTCCCTAGGGAGCACTCTGGACCCCCTGGGACCAGCTAGGTGACTCCTGTATCTCCATGTTTCTTCAGGAATGAGAGAGCCTGTCCCCAAGATGACCCTTTCCCAGGGTGCGGCCAGGCAGCTGGACCCTGGAGACCACTTGAACCAGGGCCAGCCTCACCTGGCCTCCAGGCCAGTACCCAAAGGTACCTGGTCCATGAAGAGGCTTCTGCCCAGAGTCAGGAGCAGAGCTGAAGACCTTGGAAGGGGAGGAGTTTCCTGGGGGCTGCTCTGGTTCTGTACCCCAACGAGGGAGGTGGTGGTGGTAAGGTGCTCCTGGGCCCCCAACGTGGTCCGTGTCACCTCCCCACCAGGAGACAGTGGCGGCTGTTTGCAAGAGGGGTGTAGCAACCCTCAAGCAGAGAAGCCTGGCCAGCCTGCTGTGAGCACCTACCTGGCCGATGCCCGCAGGGCCCTGGGATCTGCAGGATGCAGCCAACTCCTAGCAGCACTGACCACCTACAAACGTGATGACGACTTTGAGAAGATGGTGGCCGTGGTAGCATCACTGACCACCTCGAGGCCCGAGGACTTGCCTCTGCTGCAGAGCAAGTTTCTGAGGAAGGGACTTGGGTGGGGGGTGCGGGAGGAGGGGGCAGGTCCTGAGCACCACTTCCCACAGGGTTCAGCATGTTTGTGCGCCCACACCACAAGCTGCGCTTCCGGCAGATGTGTGCAGACCTGACTGGCTGGCCCACCCTGGGTGCAGGCACTGAGCCACCAGGACCCCAGGAGGGGAGCTCCAAGGTGCCTCCTGACCTCAACCCCAGGTCTCCCTGCCCAGGTAGGGTGATCTGCCTGGTGCTCCTACTGCCCCCACCCTGTCACCAGAGCCCCAATCGGCCCTGGAAGAAATGGGCAGCAGGGATGTGCCAGGAGCCCCTTGGACTCACTCCTCTATGTCCAGGGCCCTCTGAGCTGGAGAGACCAGGGAGGACCCAGAGGAAGATCTCCCCCTTCCTCAGACAGCGGCCTGACCCCCAGCCTCCCCCACAGAGAGACACAATCTGAGTGTGGTAGGTCTTGTGGGAGGGGCTGCAGGGACTGTTGGGCAGCAGGCCTGGTGTGCCCAGCTGCAAGGCAGAGGAAAGCATCCACCTCTGTGTCCCTCCTCCACCTTGAACTGTGCCAGGCCTCCTGGCAACAGGACCTCTAGGTCTCAACCAGACCTCAGGGACATGGCTGCTGGGCATCCCCCCCTGGGGTGGGGTGGTCAGCGGTACCCAGCAGGCATGTCCAGCATCCTCTGTGTCTTTACAGGTGTTCTGGGCACTGCAGGGCCCCCGAGGCTGAGGCCACACCCTCCCTGAATGCAGCTTAGACACCTGACTGTTGGCTCGGGGTGGGCAGGCCCAGCACCAGCAACCCCTTGGCCAAGAGCCCACCTGTCAAGGAGGGCCGGTCCATTGCACACAGGGACACCCCTGAGACAGAAGCTGGGTCTTGGACTGCCTGGGAGAAGCCCTGAAGCCACTGTGGGGTGGGGGTGGGGTGGGTCAGCCAGAAGGTGCTTCCTCAGAACTTCCCCTGGCTGCTGACTTGTGGGTGGAGCCTCAGGGGTTGGCAGCTGAGCCCGCGCCTGGAAAGGGGGTATCACCTGCTCCCCTCTGGGACCTGTGCCTGGGCAGTGGGCGGGTGAAAGCTCTAATAAAGCTGCTGGCCCCACTGGGATGCTGTTCACGAGCCTGGGCTTGGTGGTGGGTTTGAGGCGCCAGAAAGGAAGAGTGGGGATGTCTGCAAAGGGTCCCCCTCCTACCCTGTCCCACAAAAGGGCACCCTGAGCACGTGCAAACAGCTCAGCCTCCATCCTGGCAGCTGGACAGGAAGACAGGGACATCAGAGGGCAGAGGAGCCTGGACCCCTCCCCCACCCACCCTGTTGACAGTCCTGGTCACTGAGTCGCAAGCTGTCCCTGGGGATGGGAGGGCCCTCACAGGACTGCCCCCAGCACTAGGCTTGGGAGGGCTGGGCCAGGGGGGCTGTGACACTGTCCAAAACTGGGTCAGAACTCGGCCTTCCGGAAGTCGCTGGCCCCTCCCCGGGGTGAGGCGAGGCGGGCCCATACAGGAGGTGCTGGGCCAGAGCTGGAGTCCTCCGGTTGGCTGCAGGTAGGGTGGGCGGGGCCTGCTCCCTGGGACGGGTGGAGGTGGACTGTGTTGGGGCGGGTGTCCCAGCCGAGCACTGCTGCCACACTCCAGGGACGGTCATGAAGGCGCCAGCGAGGCCACCCCTGCTCCCGTCCCAGGGACTGCCGTTCCTATTGCTGGTGCTGGCCATGCATGGGGTGGCAGAGGATGTGCCCACCTACCCATGGTGGGATGTGGACACGCAGGAGTGGCTCACGTGCACCCAGTGCCCCCCGGGCACCTTTGTCCACCTTCCGTGCAGCCGGGACCGCCCCACAACGTGCCGCCTGTGCCCGCCACACCACTACACGCAGTTCTGGAACTACCTGGAGCGCTGCCGTTACTGCAACGTCATCTGCGGGGAGCAGGAGGAGGAGGTGCGGCCCTGCTCCGTCATCCACAACCGTGCCTGCCGCTGCCGCCCCGGCTTCTTCGAGCTTGCGGGCTTCTGCCTGGAACATGCGCCCTGCCCGCCTGGCTACGGTGTGGTGGCCCTCGGTGGGTGCCGGTCGCTCTGTGGGCGGAGCTGGGCCAGGACTCCTGTAAGCGAGGACGCTCCAGCTCCCCTTGACCCTCCCATCTCATCCCCAGGAACTCCCACCCAGGACACGCAGTGCCAGCAATGTCCCCCGGGCACCTTCTCAGCCAACAGCTCCAGCTCAGAGCAGTGCCAACCCCACCGCAACTGCACGGCCCTGGGCCTGGCCCTCAACGTGCCAGGCACCCCCTTTCACGACGCCATGTGTACCAGCTGCATGGGCTCCCCACTCAGCACACGAGAGCCAGGGGGTCCAGGTGACTGGAGGGGGGCAGGTGAGCTAGGGGGCCAGGTGAGGGGGGATTGGCCAGTGGGGTGGCAAGCTCAGCCTGTGCCCTGCCCCCAGTCCAGCCCTAGAGCCCTGAGGATTTAGCAGACCTCTGGGAAGTGCCTCCAGCTTTGTGGGGTCAGGGTCCCAAGCCCCAAGAAGCCCTGAATAGTGGCAGTGGCACCATTGAGTGCACTGTGCTGAGAGCTTCAGCGCTGGTGATCCCCACCCTTGCCATTGGGAAACTGAGGCCCAGAGTTTAAACAGTTTGCCCTAGGTCACAGCAGTGATGTCCCATCTCACCCCAGGCCAAGGCCCACAAGCCCTGCCCCACATCCTGGGGCTGGCCTCTCTCACCCCGCCCTCCTGGCTTGAAGTCCCAGCAGGTCCCTCTCCTCAGGTGTTAATGCAGGGTGTCCTACTGTTTGATGGCCTCTTGGGGCGTGGGGAGGGGCTGTGTCTATGGGGAGCCCTTGCCCAGGACCTGGCTGAGCCCTCATCTCACCCTGACCCTCCTGCAGAGACCGAGGAGTGTGAGCGTGCTCTCGTGGACTTCGTGGCTTTCCAGAACGTCTCTTTCAGGAGGCTCCTGCAACTGCAGCAGGCCCTGGCGGGCGCGGGGGTATGGAGTCCACCACAGCCATGGGAGGACCGCATGTCCTTGCAGCAGAAGCTGTCACGGCAGCTCACCAAGTTCCGTGAGGCACGGCCAGGGGCATTTGTGGAGGGACTGTTGCAAGCTCTGCACACAGCCAGGCTGCCTGGCATGGAGCGCACTGTCCGAAAGCGCTTCCTCCTGGCCCACTGAGCCCCTTCCTATTTATTCAACTGATTGGGCACTAAGTTTAGTTTTGATAAAACCATTTTCTAAAACTGGTTGTGAAACAGTGCTGTCTACTAAGCTAAGAGAGTGGTGGGGGAGACAGCTGGGCAGCATGGGTGCTTCCTGAGCCCTCAGGCTCCCTGTGTACTGAGAGACCTTGATGATGGGGATCCAGGGAGGTGGCCAGTGGGTGGCAGGTGTGGCCCTTCCTGCTGTGTGTGAGGACCTGAGCCTCACCTAATGACCCCACAGCCGACCTCTTGGTGGTTGGGAGTGTAGCTCAGGGCCAGCCAGGGAATAGCAGAGTGAAGGGTAGTGCCCAGGAGGGGCATCCAGTCCAGGGGCTCCACTGTGGAGGAGGACCTAGCTAGCTGCCCCCTGCCCCCCCCCCCTTCTGAATTCCACCCACTCCCTACCAACAGGGACTTCCCAGGAGGGACCAGCCAAAGACCAGTCCCAGTGGCTTTCTGGGAAATGATTTTTCTCTGGAGGAGGCTCATGTGAGGGCTGCTCTGCTGGGGGGGGGGGGGACACGACGACACTCCCAGCAGTCGCTGCCCTCACCTCCCAAAAGGCCCAGGACTTCCCATGAGTCACCTCACCTGCAGCTGGCTTCCCACCCCCACCCCTGACTCATCCCTTTCCCAGAAGCTCCTCTCAGGCCTCCACTGGGGAGGGAGGGAGGGCAGTCTGGTAGGACCTCCCTAGGACATGAAGCCAGCAGGTCACTGCCCATGGCCAGGCCATTCCCACAGCAGCAGGAAGCAGGGCCTAAAGAGGCCATAGCTCCAGCCTGGGAGCCCTCGGGCTATGGTCACTACAGTCTTGGAGGAAGGATGCACAGGAGCCACTCAGACCACCTTTATTTTTTGTACACACCCATGGCCAGGGCTACTAGGTGTCACCAGCTCCCACAGGGGCCGTGCGAGGAGAGTCCTCAAGACCAGCTTTGCCTGCTGCTGGGCACAGGCCTGGAAGGGAATCCCACCCTTCACCCTCAGCTGGGAACACAGGTGCAGCTCACCACCAACCAGACAACATGGGGACCCAGCCCACCTTCCCAATACCCCCATGCCCAGGCCAACCACCCTCCCACTGATGTGCCCGTGAGCTGGCAACCATGGTTGTCCCAGGTGGGTGGCAGGTATGTTTAGGGGGACTCCCACTTCCAACATTTCCCACCTCTCTGATGTTGGGCCAATGGTGTGGAGGAGTGAACACATGGCTTCCCAGTCAGATAAAGCCTTGCCATGAACCCAGGGCCCTGCTGCCCTTCAGGAATGTAAGCTAGGCCTCCTTGAAGGTGACACCAGCCCACTTCCATGACCAGAGGTGGTGGAAGACTGCCAGGGCCCCACCAGCCTCCTCCATGGGTGTGCTGTGCCTCTGGAAAACCCCACCTCTAACCAGGTTGCCCTGAAGCCCTACCCTAGGCCAGGCAGGCAAGCCTGCTGGGGTGACAGATCCAAAGGGCACCTACAGAGCTAAAAACCCGGGCCTTAAGTGGGGTCCAGGCCTGAGGTAGCTGCAGGCCCTGCTGCCCCCACTCCCCTGGCAGAAGCCTATGGGTGCCTACACTTTTCAGGACACAGAGAAAAGTTTGTCTTGGAGAAAGAAACAAAGCAAATAAAAAACCCAAAGGCAAAGCCAGCCCCCAGCCCCAGGATCTGTGACTCCAGCTGAAAGGTGTGTTCCTCTGGCTCAGGCACCAGCTGTGTGGGCCCCAGGTGCCAGCTGCACCTACGTGATGTCCCTCTGCCGCGGTGGCCGGTGCACATTCCGCACGACGCACTTCACCATCCATTCAATGCCCTCTCGCACCCCTTTGCTGTAGAGACAAGAGTTATGAGGTAGGGCCACCCATGACCCTGGGGCAAGGTGAAGGCCCCACTCACCCCGTAAGAGCTGAGCAGGCTTGGGTCAGGCAGTCCCGCCTGCCTATCTTGGAGGTGCAGTCGCTGAATGCAGTCTTGATGTCCGGGATGGAGAGGCAAGTCTGGGGGTAGGGGGGCAGGCTGTGAGGAGCAGGCCCGTCCCTCCTGAGGCCATTTCCTGGCACCAGAGGAATCGTCCTGTTCCCCAGGGCAGTCCCTAGAGCTGCAGGGTGGGACATGAGCTCGGAGGTGGGGGCTGAGGATGGGGTGGGAGGCCGAGGTGGCCCCTTTAGGCGGGAGTGACCTAAGATGCACCATCAGGATGCTGTAAACATGGGCCACCCCCCTGTGCAGAGCCCCTCCATGGCGGTGTGGCTGGCATTGCTGCCAACTCCAAGGGCAGCAGACAGGTTGGGGTCAGCACTGACATCTACCCTGGGGTCCCTTTGTCTTTTTTCTCCAAAGCTTTCTCCTGTATCACTTGGGTCTCTGATGGCTGCAGAGGGAGAGGGAGAGAAGGTGCTTTGCACGGCGAATAGAGGCCTGGGAGAGCTCTGTGCACCTGGGGCAGACAGCTCCGAGGAAGGTGAGGGCCCGCCCCTGGAATGGGGGTAGGCTCACCTCGACATCCTGCTTGTTGGCCAGCACCAGGATGGGGACACCGTCCAGAGCCTCACTCGTGACCACCTTCTCTGGAATGAGTGAGGTGGCAGTGAGCACCCTTTGTCCCCTTGGACAGTCACGCCCAGTAGTCCCCACATCCCTGCCGACCTCTCCACAAGCAGGGACATTCCCTCATGGCCAAGGCTCTCTGACCTTCCATGGCCCAGCTCCGGACACATGGGATGGACCTTCACAGCCCCCCAGCCCTGGCTGGGCTGTACCCACCGAAAGCTTGCTTGGACTCCAACAGTCTCTCCTCATCCGTGGAATCAATGACGTAGATGACACCGTGGCACTCAGCATAGTACTGGGGAATGGCAAAAGGGGCTGAGCAGTGGGCATTCAGCCACCCTCCAACTGCAAGACCCTTATGGGGTGCTTTCTTAGGGTGGGGAGGTAGGGCAGAGTGAAGGTGCACCCCCCAGGTCCCTTCAGGAAGGGCTTGCTGACCTTGGATAGGGGTAGCTACCTCCCCTAACTGCTTCTTAAGAGCTGTGTCCCAAATCCTACTTCAGGGCTGGCCCCTGCGAACCACCCACGACCATGGGCCTGATGGTGGCCAGAAGGGAAAAGTGAAGCTTGGAGGCTGGAGGAGTCCAGACCAAGCCGGTCCTCAAGCAGACCCAGAATGGAGTACACCAATGGGGCCTTGCACTGGCTCAGACAGTAAGCCAGGAAAGGCCACCACAGGGCTAGGCCAGTGTCACATGTGAAGCAGCTCTGTCCCCTGCACAGAACACCAGGGCCAAGGACCAAGCCAGTGTTGCTGAGCTCGGAGCTCTGCAGCCTAGACTGGTGCCAGGAGGGCGGTCGACTGTGGGCTTGCTGACAGCAAGAGCCACGGAAGCCATCCCCCAACCCTTAACTGCCAGAGCCTGGGGTCTGTGGAGAGTTATGTGGGGGAAGCGGAACACAACACCCCTGAGAACACATGCACAAAGGCTTTTGAGGGATGGACTCACTGGGCCTGGGAACCAGGGGGACAGCCACAGACCTGGCGAGTCCATCTTCTACACTAACCAGAAAAGAACCATGTCAATGTCCACTCCGGAGCAGACAACAGAATCTTGCCACTCTGCCCTAGCTCTCCTGCCTGTCCCCCGGGACAGCCAGGCTGTTCTGTGGACTGGGCAGGATGAGCCAGTGGTCAGCAAGCTGAAGGATGCTCTGGAATGTTCCTGGGTATAACCCCTACCCTATCTAAGACAAGCCTTTGTCTGCACTTGCCACAGAGGCAGCCCCGGGTTTTGCAGGCCTTGCATCCCGAGCACACGCCTTCAGTTGGGTGACATGAGGGCTGCAGCTGCTCCAGGAGGCATACTGGCTATCTTGTTGCTGATACCAGGAGCTGGTGGGCCCTACAGTAGAGATTTCCATGCAGAAAGGGACATTATGGGGTTTGCAGCCCAGTGAGAGAATCAGCACATAGAGCCTGGGGTGGCAGACTTCACTCCCAACGTGTGCCTGGGCCCCGGTAGGGTGACAAGCTCAGTGATGGGAGCAGCACATCTGGGGTAGATCATGAGCAGGACCAGTGATCCAGCAGGCTGCCCCACCCCCACGACAACCACCACACCCCAGACCCCAATGGTCGTGTCACCTATAGCCATGTGGGGGGAATCCTACAAAACCACTGGAAATAGGGAAGAGCCCAAGCTTTGCTTTTTACCAGTCCCTCAGGTGTAGCCTAGAGGGACAGAGCCCAGTAGTCCTCCCATGGTCAAACACCAAGTGGTCCCACTATGTGGGAAGACATGGCCCCAGCCTGGGAACTGGGGAGGGATCATGAGCCCCACTTCCCATCACTTTCAGTGGTTCATGGGGGACTCTGCTACCTATCCCCACAGCTCTGGGCTGGGCAGGGTTGGACTATAGTCACTGCAGCACCCACTCACCAGAGGCACAGCGGGGGACCCACTGAGCTACAAACCCTGGTTGCTTCCTGGGCATCTTGGCAGAGAGCACCTTTCCTGTCCCTCTTCCAACTTCCCCTTAGCAGAGGCCCTAGATCTTGGAGGAGCCATTCCCCAAAGCAGAGGTGTGAATGCAAGAGGTACACGGTGAGCTGTGACCTACACAGAAACCAGGTACCCACTGAGGCCTTGCTGCCCAGTGGTGGGCAGGGTACCAAGTGGACAGCCCCTTGTTGGCTCCTGCAGGACCCAGGTTACAGTTACCCAGGGCACAGGGCAGCCCACCATGGTGACCCACCATGTGGTATGGAATCCTGGCCAGCTTACCCCACCCTGGGCAGCATGAGGAATTCTCCAGTGCTTCCCTAGTGGCCCCCACCCAAGCTGACCTCTCCCCACCCAGTCCTGCATCCCTCCCATTCCTTTCCCAGGTACTGACCCCCAACACGCACCCTGCACCCCAACCTCCACCTCAGTATTAACTCCTCAGACCCTGGACTACAACAGATCAGGTTCTGTGTTCACTCCTCTATGTGAGTCTGGGGTTCAGGTGAGTAGGCCCGGGCTTCTGACTGCCTCAGTGTGACTTAAACGGCCAAACCTTCTGGCCACAAGACAGAAGCTACCCTCTTGACTGGAAATCAAGGCAGGAGGAAACACTTGGAGGGCGGGGACAGGAAAAGATGACTGGGTACCTGCTGCTGGGATCAAACCAGAAATCAGGACATTGCTATTTAGTTCTAAACACACAGGCCACCAGTGTCGGGGAAGACACATCTGTGCCCCCAATGTGAGACTATACCATACACCCCATGCCAGTCCACTGGGAGGAAGTGGTCTAAGGTAGGGAGTTGGGTCTGTCCTGCTCACTGCTGGGCCCCAGTGCTTCATGCTGACTATAGCTTGGGGGGGGGGGGGGCACCACTGTCTCAGAAATGCCCAAACCCTGGATTAAAAGAGACGGGCCTTTCAGGACATCCTCGCCTAATGGGGAAGGACCACCTCAGAGCACAGGTCCCAAGCCACAACAGAGAGAAAGACCAAGTGGGGGAGTCAGGCCTGATGGTGCCACTGAGCACCACACCAGCACTATGCTTTCCACACATCTGGTTCTGGCTCACCTGCTGTCTCATCCTGTGTTCATTAGCAACATCTCTAAGCCAAAAGGAAGCAAGTGGGCTCTCACCCTTAGGGAAGTGTCTCAGGGACCAGGACAGAATAGGGGCAGGGAGCTTCAAGAACCAAGAGGGTAACAGAAGTTGCTGACATGAAGGAAAGGTGAGTCTGAGGCTTTCTGAGAAAAGCAGACATGGAACCAGGGTGCTGCCTAGACGGAAACGGCATGAGAGGCAGACGATATGCACATCTGTCTCACCTTGTCCCACAGAGACTGCAGCTCCTCCTGTCCCCCTAAATCCCAGAACATGAGCCGGGCCTTCCCCACGTCCACAGTGCCTACTGGGGAGAGAAGAAACCTGGTAAGGCTGGGCGGGGTCTGTGACACACCCTCTCCCAGCTCTCCTGGGGACAGCACACTGCTCCCCTGCTCCCAAGAAAGGGCCACCAGGAGCTGGCAGCCACAGACACCATCGCTTCCTCTGTGGGAGGCCCCACGCCCACAGCTCTCAGCGACCCCCTTACTGTTCAGACCCACGGTGGTGGTGATTTTGGAGAGGCTCATCCCCTTGTAGTTCTTGCTAAACCGCGTTTTTGACTGCTCCAGGAAGGTCTGCGGGGAGAGGCAGAGGCAGGCAGGAGGCGCTAGAGTAGCTTTCAAGGCCGTTCCCCTAACGTCCCTCATCGGGCCTATTCCGAGAACAAACACTTTGCTATGAAAGCAGTTGGTGGAGGCTGTCCCACGGCCTGGATGGGGACTGGACTCAGCAGGCAGCGAGAGGACCTGCGGACAGGGGAAGCCTACCGTCTTCCCGGCATTGTCCAGGCCCAGGATCAGGATGCAGTACTCGTCCTTCTGGAACACGTACTTGTACAGCCCCGACAGCAGCGTGTACATCCTGCTGGGGCACCGGGCGCTGACTCCGGGGCCCTGGCCGCCGCCCCGCCCCGCCCCGCAATGCCTCCGACGCCGCCAACCGCCCCTCGCCGAGCGCAGGCCGCCCGCAGGCTTCCCACCCGCTCCGCGGCCAGGGCCTCGCCGCCCCCGGTCGGCAGGGCGTCGCGCCTTCGCCCAGCTCGGCCCCGCCCCCCAGGAGGCGCAGGGCTCACGGCAGGACCTCTGCAGGAGGCGGGGTGCGCGCGGCGTCCGGTCGGTGGCGGCCGCGGAGGGGCCGTGCGGCGGGCAGGTGGCGGCGGGAGGCCCCGGGGCCCCGCCCCGCCCCGCCCCGCCCCGGCGTCAGGCCCGCGCCCCGCCCCGGCCTACCTGCGCCCTCCCGGGCCGGAGCCGCCGCGCGCCGACCCGCTGACCCCGCGCCGACCCGCGCGGCCCCCGCGGCGCCCGATGGGAAGCGGCCGCCCGCCCGGGGAGGGTCGGAGCTGTCCCGGCGGGCCCCGCGCGACGCTTCCCGGCGGCCCCCGTGGCCGGCACTTCCGGCGGCGGCGGCGGCCGGGAGGAAGTGCTCGTAGGCCGCGGGCGGGAGCTGGGCGCCGCGGCTCTCTAGCCGGTGAGGCTGGCGGGCTCTCTATGGCGCGGCCGAGTGACTGCGCGGAGGAAGCTCCCGGCCTGGGCGAGGGGCAAGGGGCGCGGTCTGGGCGACCCGGCCCCAGGTGACAGGTCCGGCGGAGGCCGGCGGGCTGGGAGGCTGGGGCGGCGGGCAGCGTCCTGAGCCGCCCCGGGGGCTGGGGCGGCGGGAGGCGCAGCGCCGAGAGGCCCAGGAGCCTGGCGGCGGCACCGGGCCGCCGGGGACAGAGCCGAGGCACTCGGAGCGGATAACCTCTCCAGCCTCTTTCCCGGCCCTGAGCGGAGGAGAAGCGCGCAGGGTCCCGCGGGGCGTCGTAGGGATTCTGTGAAGGCCCGATTGCCGCGGTCGGCCCGGTGCTCGGTGTCAGCCTCAGGGCGGCGGCCGTGCAGTTCGAGCGGCAGATCCCGGGCTCACCTGGCTTCTCTTCCTTGCAGCTCTGCTCCCACCTCCCCCTTGAGGGCCCGGGACCGGCTGCCCACCCGGGAAACCAGCCTTTTCCCCGCAGGATGGACGAGGAGAGCCTGCAGAGCGCGCTCCGGACCTACGGCGCACAGCTGCAGCAGGTGGAGACGGCCTTGGGTGCCGGCCTGGATCCCGCCGAGCTGGCCGACCTGCGCCAGCTCCAGGGCGACCTGAAGGAGCTGATCGAGCTCACAGAGGCCAGCCTGGTGTCTGTCCGGAAGAGCAAGCTGCTGGCCACCCTGGATGGAGAGCACCCGGAGAAGGACGACACCGAGTACCTGGCTTTCCAGAAGGCCGTTGCTGAGGCAGTGGAAGTGCCAGTAGCCCCCAGGGCAGAACTGGACGCTGTTCCTGAAAGAGCGGCTGGGCCAGCACCCAGCAAGCCAGGACCGGAGGAGGCTGAAGGGGAGGACTCGGAGGACGAGCGAGAGCTGAGTGGGAGGAAGGTGAACGCTCCCTACTACAGCTCCTGGGGCACCCTGGAGTATCACAACGCCATGATCGTGGGCACGGAGGAGGCAGACGACGGCTCCGCGGGCGTGCGCGTGCTCTACCTCTATCCCACCCACAAGTCCCTGAAGCCCTGTCCCTTCTTCCTGGAGGGCAAGTGCCGTTTCCAGGACAACTGCAGGTAAAGCTCTGCTCCTGGACCCCAGAGCCACATGGGGGCTGGAGGCAGGGTCAGGGTCGTGGCTGCCCTCAGTGTTGGAGTCTTGTCCCTCTGTATCCAACAGAGTGCCAGCAGGAGGGAGCTGGGGCTGGTGCGTTTGAGGCAGTGTCTGGTTTAGGTGTTTCCATGGGTTTTCTCCGGTAAACCAAGAGTAGGAGAGGCTTATGTTGAAAAGAAGGGAACTCCCCCTCCATCACCAGTTGTATTCTTCAGGGTTAAACCTTTAAAATTTATGCTTATTATGGAAATATGCCACCATACTCAAAATTGGAGAGGGTGGTATGGTGACGTCCAACACTGGCACCTTACTTCATCATTTGTCATCGTTCTTCCAGTTTTGTTTCATCCACTCTCCCTGCCCTGCTTCTCTTCCCTGGACTACTTTCAAGCAAATTCTAGGGATTACTGGGTTTTTGCCTATAAGTACTTCAGGATGCATCCCTCACCTGACTGATAGGATGTTATAAAAAAAAGTCTCCACGTCGGCATACCTGACAGATTTAATGATAGTACCTTGTTTATGTTCAAGTTTCCACAAGTTTCCACAGTTGTTGCGTTGTCTTCTTTCTCTTAGTACATAACTTCAGTTTTGTTCCTTTTTACTTTATCTTTAGAAGGAATATTTACTGAAATCTGTAGTAGATAATTTACTTTTTTAGCCAACAGTCCAGAGTAACACTCTCTAGTTCTTTGGTTGTCCTATTCTTTTTTTTCTTCTTAATCCTCACTTAAGGATATTATTTCCATTGATTTTTTTTTTAAGAGTGGAGGGGAGGACAGAGAGAGAAACGTTGATGTGAGAAAGACACATCGATTGGTTGCCCCCCGGGTGTGCCCAACTGGGAATGGGGATCGAGCCTGAAACGGAGGTACGTGTCCTTGGCCAGAATCGAACCCGGGACCCTTCAGTCTGCGGGCTGACACTCTAACCACTGAGCCAAACCAGCCAGAGCAGTCATCTTATTTCTTAATAGACTTTTGCTAGGTCCAAAGTCTTACTTGGCAAATTTCTCTTCTTTCCCTCCCTCCTTCCTTCCTTCTCTGTACGTTTCATTAAAATGTAGCATGCGTCCAGAAAAATACATAGATGAGAGTGTGCTCAGCCAGTTTCCAGAGTGGACACATACAGCACAGATGAAGGAGCAGAGGACTAAGCCTTACATCCTTTGTGCCCTGAGTCTCTGTACCTCCCTACGTGATGTCCCATGTGAGGGTTAGAGGTTGCACCTCTACCTACATTGCTTTTTTCTGTGCTGGGCACTCTTCCAGGGTCTCTTTCACACATGTTAACTCACCTGTGCAGCAACCCTGGGAGGTGGGCCCTCTGACCATTGAGGCTGCCCACTCGGAGCCACTCTGCTTTCCAGCATGGCTTTAGGCCCAGCTGACTCCCTGCAAACACCCACCTTCTCCACCCAGGACTGAGTTATTTTCTCATGTTTGCTTTGGGTCTTTAAAAACAATAAAATAGATAATGTGGAAGCACCCTTTGACCCCCATTCTGTCCCAGTGCCCTCCTCCTTCCTGGAGCTGTTTTTGTCACAACTTCAGTGTGTCTCTCTCTACAATCAGAGAAACTGATGTGCACACTCTGGTTTCTCCTGCTCACTGTCAGGCCTGCTGTGTCTGAGTGGCCGTGCATCCTTTCTCCCTGCTGTGTCTGGCCTCACAGTTCCCCTGTCAAAGGACCCGACCCTTTGAGCCAGCATTGAACCCCCTGGTGCAGTTCAGCACTTCCCTTTTCCCCATAAGCTGGCAGCAGGGTCCAGGGAACTGACCACACTTGTGGCAAAGAGTCTAGGTGCTGTTCTTGCATCAGGAGGCCCCAGGTGAGTGGTTTTCCTTTGTCGTGTTAGCAGCCAGTGATGCTCAGTACAATCTGTTGGTTCAGTGGGGATTGCAGTGTAGGGATCCTTCCATTCTGTAGGTTCATTTCATTAGCTGGAATGTTACACGGACATGCTGTCCCTCACCTATGGTTGGCTGCCCAGTGGCATAGTCACACAGAAAAGGTGGGAAAATGCTGGTGTTTCTGTTTTGTTTACTTACTTTCCAAGATAATGAATTGGTTTTCCTTCATCCTGAGAAAATGATGACCCATGGATTTATATATTTGGTGAATTTCAATCCATCATGATTCTGATTCTTATTGAGGCTCAGATTGTCCCATCTTTGGCAGGTGGGAGCTTCTTTGGGCTGGCACCTCTGCCCCTCTGGCCTCCGCAGTTGATGGGGAGAAGACACCCCTCTCTTGTGCATACTTTTGCTGCCCTAGCCTGGAATTAGCCCCAGCTCCCGGAGCCCTGGGTGCTCTCAGTGGGATGGCATCTCCAGGCCCACAGAGGGATACTACTAGGATTTGTTGTGAATTATTTAGGATTTTCGATGACATGATTGTGTCATTGGCAGATGGTGGTAATTTTACTTCCTCCTCTCCAGTCAGATGGCTTTTACTTCTTTTCTTGCCTAATTGCCCTTGCTAGAATCTGCAGTACAGTGTGGAGACAAGAGGCGAGAGCAGAGACCCTTGTCTTGCTCCTGCCCTTACCAGGGAGCTTCCATCAGCAGTGAATGTGAGGCCAGCTGTGGGCTTCCATTTCTGCCCTTGTCAAGTTGAGGAGGTTGCATTCTGCTCCTGATCTGTTCAGTGTTTTTATCATGAAGGGCATTGGATTTTTTCAGGTGCCCATTCTGCATCAGTTGACATGATCACGTGTTCTCCCTTTGTTCTGTGAACAGGCCGTGTCATACCGAGTGATTTTCATGTGTAGAACCACCCTTGCTTTCCTGTAAAATGCTGCTGGAACCTGGCTGCTTGTTTTTTGTTGAGGATATTTCCATCTCTCCATTCCCAGGGGCACGACAACGAGGCTGTGGGTTGTTGTTTCCTTTTCTTGGAATGTCTTTGTCTGGCTTTGGTGTTAGGGTAATCTGGTCTCATGGGGCTGGAGGTGTTCTCTCATTTTTGGGAAGATCCTGAGAAGGACTGGTGCTGATTCTCTTTAAACATTTGATAGAATTTACCAGTGAAGCCTTCACTTCTCATTGCTGGAAGTTTTGTGATAAATGATTCTATTTATTTGTTATAGGTCTATTCAGATTTCCTGTTTTTCCTTGAGTCAGTTTTGGTAGTTTGTGTGTTTTTAGGAACTTGCCCTTTTCACCTGAGTTACCTAACTTGTTGGCATGGAACTGTTTACAGAAGCCTCTGGCAGTCCTGTGTGCTCTGTAGGGCAGGGAGTAGGGCCCCACTTTCTTTCCTGGTTCAGTCACTCACATGAGCTCTTATTTCTTGGGCAGTCTAGTGCAGGGTTTGTCAGTTTTGTTTTATTTTTTATTCTATGTTGTTTTTTATTTCATTTATTCCGCTGTTACCTTTATTATTTTCTTCCTCTGCTGCTTTGGGTCGGCTCTTTTTCTGACATGGATATGAGGTTTTTCCTTCCCAAACGCAGGCATTTGCAGCTTCTTTCCCAGCGAGCCCACGGGGTCTGTGTGTTCTTGTCACTCCTCTGAGGGTCACCTGATCTCCCTTTCAGGTCCTCATCGGCCCTTGGTCAAGAACGTGCTGTTCAGTACCCACAGATTGTGACTCTCTTGGGTCCCTTCTCCTGTTGACATGTAATCTCATCTCCCTGCAATGAGTGAGGGTACTTTGTATGAGTTCAGTGTTTTAAAATTTATTGAGACTTGTTTCAAGGCCCCATCTATGTCCTGTCTTGCAGAATATTCATATCACGTGGGAAGGCCGTGTGCTCTGCTATTGGGCAACCTGTTCTGGAGGTGTCTGCAGGGCCGATTGGTCTGTTGTGTCCACATGCTCATGACCTCCCTTTCCCTGGGGTCTTTTGCTTGTTTCTCTGCACTGTTGAATGTGGGTATTGAAGTCTCAGCTTTTATCATAGTTCATCCTTTAATCCTGTCAATTTCAATTTCATATATTTTTGGGACTCTGTTGTTAGGTGTGTAAAATTTATAATTATTATATTATCTTCCTCATGAGTTGATGTTTTATCAACGTATTTTTCTTTATCACTTATGTCCTTTTTTTTCAATTACAGTTTACATTTGATATTATGTCGTATTAGTTTCAGGTGTACAGCATTGCTCTTCTTTATCTGACACCAGTGTGGCCATCCCAGCTTCCATTACTATTTGCTTGAAATATCTTTCCTTTTACTCTCAACCTATTGTTATCTTGATCCAAAATTAATCTCTTATAAATAGCGTGGAATTGGACAATCTTTTAATCCATTTTCCTAATCTCTGCCTTTTAGTTGGAGTTTAATCCATTTACATTTAAACTAATTACCAAGCCCTGACCAGGTGGCTCAGTTGGTTGAAGCACTGTCCCATACACCAAAAGGTTGTGGCTTCGTTTTCTGGTCTGGGCACATATGGAGACAACTGATCGATGTTTCTCTCACATTGATGCCCCCCCCCCTTTCTCTCTGTAAAATCAATTTTTAAAAACAGATCCTCAGATGAGAATTAAAAAGAGAAAAAGTTAAAAAGATAATTACTGATAAACAAGGACTTACCTGTGCCATTTTTTTCTGTATGTTTTATATCTTTTTGTTTCTCAATTCCCCCATTACTGCCTTCTTTAGTGTTTGTTTTTTCCACTGTATCATTTTTATTTCCTTCTCTTTTCCTTTCCTGCTTACAGGGTGGGGCAAAAGTAGGTTTACAGTTGTTTGTATGGAAAATAATACAATAGTTAATAAATAATAATACAAGAATAAACTCTGTGTTTCACATACGACTGAAAACCTACTTTTGTCCCACCCTGTATTCTGTGTTATTTTCTTCATGGTTACTCGGGGATTGCGATTAACATCGTAGACTTCTAACAATCTAGTCTGAATCAATACCAAGTTAGCATCAATAGGATACAAAACTCTGCTGCTGTGCAGTCCCCCTTATGTTGTTACTGTTACAAACTACACCTTTATACATTGTGTGCCCAGAAATGTAGATTTGTGATTACTGCTTTATGCATTTGTCTTAAATCATATAAGGAAAAAAATGAGCTATAAACTTAAAATATACTACTACTTGCTTCTGTCTTTATCTCTGTGGTTACCTTTACCAGTACTCATATGGCCTGGGTTACTGTCCAGTGTCCTTTCATTCCAGTCTGAAGGACGCCCTTTAGTGTTTCTTGTAGGCAAGTCTACCAGTGATGAACTCCCTCAGCTTTTGTTTACATGGGAATGTCTTCACTTCTTCATTTTTGAAGGATAGTTTTTCCAGAAATATAATTCTTGTTTGACAGTATTTTTCTTTCAGGACTTTAAATATATCATACCACTGCCTGTGGCTTCCATAGTTTCTGACAAGAAATCAGCTGTTAGTCTTACTGAGGGTCCTCACCCGTGAAGAGCCCCTTCTCTTGCTGCCTCTACAATGCTGTATCTGTCTTTGAGTTTTAGCAGTTTGATCACAATATGTTGTATGGGTCTGTTTTTACCCCTTGGAGTTCACTGAACTTCTTGGATGTATAGATTCATGTCTCTCATCAAAGCTGGGAAGTTTTTGCCCTGGCCGGTTTGGCTCAGTGGTTAGAGCGTTGGCCTGTGGACTGAAGGGTCTTGGGTTCTATTCCTGGCCATGGGCACGCACCTCGGTTGCAGGCTTGATCGCTGGCCCTGGTTGGGGCACGTGCGGGAGGCAACCAATCAATGTGTCTCTCTCACATGAATGCCCCCCCAACTGCCCCCCCTCCTTCCTCTCTCTCTAAAAAGTAATGGAAAATATCCTTGGGTGAGGATTAACAAAAACAAACAAAACCGTTGGGAAGTTTTCAGCCATTATTCTTTAATTCTGCAAACATTTTTTCTGCCCCTTTCTCTCCCTCTTCTTTTGGGATTCTCTTAGGCATATTTTGGTATACTGTGTATTTTAGCATGTTTTGTAATTATTTTCTTAATAGCCAGATGTGAAGTACTGGCTAAAAAGAACTGCTGTAACAGGCTGTTAGTGATGAGGTGGTGAGAACGAGGTGACACCCTCTAATACCTGCATTCGCTCTGTCTTCGTGTAAACCCAGGCCTCTGGACTGGGCTTCATGTGTGCATCTCAGTCATCCACGCACACATGCACACACAGGTGGGGCAGGGCAGCTAAAGGAAGCTGCGTTTGGTTGTTTCCCTAACCCCCAGCAGGCGAGGCTCTGGGTAGCTGTCCCTGCGGGCAGCCTTGATAAGAAGAGCTGAGTGCTCTGGTGTATTTCTAAATGGTTTCTTCTCCCCTTCTGGTGCCTGAGCACAAGGGGACTTTTCTCCAGTATTTACTGTGAGAACCTGGTAGAGCTCCTGGAGTATAATCACCAATGTGGGGGATGCCCCTAGGACAAGGGCCCCCCTGTAGGTTTTAGCTCCCAGACTTGTCCATGCTGAGCCCCCAGTAGTCGGCAGTCATGGTCTAAGGTCCCTTTCCTGCCCTGGGCCCTGTGCCAGTTGCTGCTGGTGGGTTTCTGCTCTACTAAGTTGTGATTCTCTGTATTCATCTCTCGATTCTCCATATTTGGGGCAGCAGTTTGCCCTGTGACCTTACTTCTCTTATGGATCTAAAGAAAGTTGTTGATTTTACAGTTTGTTCCACTTTTTACTTTTTGTTAGGACAGAGGGGTGACTTCTACGCTTCTTATGTGCTAGACCAGCAACCAGAAGTGTCTCATCTAATGGATTTCTCATTTCAGTATTGACTTTTCAGCCCTGGAATTTCCACTTGATTCCTTTTATATAATTTCCACTTCTCTTTAAGATTCTCTATTCTTGAATCATTACTATTATACTTTCATTTAATTCCTTGAACATACTTATACTCTCAACTTGGAAGTCTTTGTTGAATTCACCATCTTTGCCCACCCAGTCAAGTTCTGTTAATTGCTGTTTTCCTAAATATGGGTCACACTTTTCTGCTCATTTACATGTTTAGTAAGTTTTTATTGAAAACTGGACATTTCAATGATATATTGTAGCTACTCTGGATTCTGAATTGTTTTTTCTGAGTGTTTTGTTTTGTTTTAGTACATTTTCTGGACCTAATTACAAAATCTGTCCCTCTACCATAGTGTGCAGCCTCTGATATCTCTGCTCAAATTTTAAATTTAATTTTACTTTTCAGTCTGGCTTCTCAGGCATCACTCTGTGCAGCTTAGTGGTCCTCCAGTGACTTAGAGACTGTGCTCAGACCCTTCCCAATCCATCTAAGTGAATTGGGGAGTCTCATTCCTAGCTCAGCCCCCCCCCCCCAATCTCTCTGCTTTCCTTTCTTCCTGGCATCTCTTGGAGCCCTTGATACCTGCACATAATTCCCTAGAGAGCCAGGGACTGGTGGAGAGTGGAGCCCTCTGTGGCTTTCAGAGCTATCAGCCCTCTCCCGTAGCCTCAGTCAGTTCGCCACGTTT
This sequence comes from Miniopterus natalensis, assembly GCF_054644295.1. Taxonomy (NCBI): domain Eukaryota; kingdom Metazoa; phylum Chordata; class Mammalia; order Chiroptera; family Miniopteridae; genus Miniopterus; species Miniopterus natalensis. Next base: position 83,409,163 of record NC_142087.1, read on the forward strand.
GGCCACAGGGCCCTCATTTCATCGTCCTCCCCACTCCCTCCTCCGTAGCCGCTGCTCTGCAGGGGAGGCCCAGGGTGGGAGCAGCCGGGCAGGACGCTGCAGACACCCCACCCAGCCCGCCCCTTTTGTCCCGGGCATCCTCACCTCTGAGCCTGGTCTGCTGCTGGGGGCTTCCAGGGCTCTGAAGCTGTACATTTGGACAGCTTTGCCCAGTGTCAGCCTTGTTTCCTGTGGCAAGAGGTCCATCCCCTCTGGTTTGGCTGCAGCTGAGCTTGGAGTCTGCAGTTCTAGGTTCTTATGTCAGGTTCATGTGTTTGCTGCTCTGGCATGTGTGTCTGTGAACGTTGTGAGGTGGCAGATTGAGTTGGGGTTTTTTAATATGAAAAACCAATTTTAAGTTTTTCCTTACGAAATGCACAGTCCCTCTTTTTCCGACTTGTTTGTAACACTTCCTATTAAATGGGGCTCTTCCTTAGGCTCTTCGTTCCATTGTTAAACTTACCCCATTCTCTTAGTTTTAAGTTCATTTTATGGATTTGCCATTAACGACTTCCCATCATTGGAAATTCAGGCTATTTCCAAGTCTTTAGTATTTGGTTAACATTTTTAACATTGGTAAATCTTTGCATACTTCCATTATTATTTTTTTACATTAACTTTTTGAAGTGCTTGCTAGGTTTAAGGAGTATACCAAATTTTAAGGTTTCTAATATCACTGAAGATTCCTGCAGAAAGTTTCATTGGTGGTGTCTGTGAGTGTTTGCCCCTGTGTGTGTGAGTACGAGTGTGTGAGTATTAAAAGCGGTATTGGATTGTGTTCGCCTGGGTTTAGGCCTCCCCATCTGAACAAGTGGTGTTGCTCCTCGGTTGAGTGGGACTTTTTAACCAGTCTCCACTGCTGTCCACTTGGGGCCCGGACTTGCAGCTGCTGGTGCCATTTGGCCATTGGCAGTTCCCTGGGTGCCTGAGGACAGCCAGGTGTGAGGAGAAACCACCCTGAGGTCACCTCTGTCTACCGGACAAACACCGTCTGTTCCCTCTTCCTCTGTCACCACTGATTCCTGCCTCCAAAGACACCATGCCCAGTATTGGCTCCGTGTCCATGCCATGGGTTGATGCCAGTCCTGGTTGCTCTTACAGGGTTAAAGCAGTTTCCTCTTGAAGTAATGGCACGTAGGGTAGATATGTGGTTGGTTTTCTCATGTCTTTATTTGGCAAAGTAAAGGTTGCAGTCCTCACATTTCCTCCCCCCCTCTCGGTTTTAGTTTTAATTTCTCTGGCTCACTGATCTCTAAAGTCAAAGCACCACTGTTGTAAATGGGTTGTGCTGGTTGATTTGGGAGGACCCAGCATATGGGCACACAAATATCTGCAATCATGATCGGTTGCCACCTGGGGCTTTGTGTCTGGTAGAGGCGATGGATGCTCTCACCACAAGGCCATCTGCCAGCCACATTATTACTCTCGCCCAATAAGCAGGGAGCTGCGTGAGGCACCACATCCTCGGAGTGGCCACGTCCACCCTGAGAGCAAGAACGAGACAGAGTGCGAGTGTGCACGAGTGTATGGGTATGTGGACACATGAGCACATTTGTGTGTGTGCACTGCAGTGTGTGTATATGTGCATGTGTGTGTCTATCTCCCTGTCTCTCCCTCCCTTGAGGGCAATGCCCAGGCAGGTGGACTTGGTTCTCCGGGGTTCACATGCCTCTGGTGAGCCATGTCTGAGCCCCAGCCCCTGCGGCCTCCCTGCAGGTTCTCCCATGGTCAGGTGGTCTCTGTGGATGAGCTGCGCCCCTTCCAGGACCCGGACCTGAGCTCTCTGCAGGCCGGCTCTGCGTGTCTGGCCAAGCAGCCGGATGGTCTCTGGTACCCGGCTCGGATCACTGGTGAGGCTGCCCCTGGGCCTCCCTCAGGCCCTCCTGGAAGGCCCCTTCATTCCTCACACGTGTTTTGACCACTCCTTTGGTTGGGCATCAGGTCCCTGCTCCATGCCTAAGGGGAGCAAGACTGCCCCTGACCTTGGCCCACCTTGCTCCCAATTTCCAGTGAGTCTCTAACCAGCTATGAGGCTGCTGACCTAGCCTGTCTTTGTCTCTGCCTCCAGATGTGGACAGCGGTTACTACACAGTTAAGTTTGACTCACTGCTGCTGAAGGAGGCTGTGTTGGAGGGGGACAGCATCCTGCCCCCAATGCGCCCAGAGCCTGCAGTGTCCTCTGACTCAGACAGTGGTGACATGGACGACTCCAGCTATGCCAGAGGTATATGGGGCAAGGGGCAGCCTGGGCAGCAGTCTCCCTGGGAGGCTCCTTGCTAGTGGGGACCTCAACTATCTAAACAGGCAGTTGAAGAGCTTGACGGTGGTGAGGTGAGCTGTGCCTAGTGTGTGACACACAGTGGGGGGCACAAGTTGGGCCTGGAGAGGCATGCAGGGCCCCACAGGAGGTAGAGGGATGAGAGTGTGTGAAGGGTCTGGGCAGGTCTGCAGACCACAGATGCAAAGACCCATCCCTTGCCATCAAAGAGTACTGTGCAAGCCTGTCCTCCCTGGTGCAAACCTCATGGTGGGCCACGGTATGGTACACTGCTGATTCAGGAGCTGCCAGGGAAGTGGGCACACACGGAGGCCCGGTGGGGCTGGAGAGCAGGAAAGAGCAGCTCCTTCAGGGGCTTCCATGCAGGGCTTGGGGACTGGCGGGTGGAGGGCAATTGTGTGCAGCCAGACATGGGCTGGAGAGCTTCAGGAGTGGGGACTGGCTGGTAGTATCCAGCCCTCCTGGGGGGGGAGGGGGGAGGATGAAGACGGCAGGCGTCCCTTTGAGGCTGGTCCCTGTGCTGATGGTTTGAGTCCCACATCCTTGGTTCCATGGTCATGGAGGGAGGACTGAGTTCTTAGGCTAATGGTGGCCAAAGCTCAGGTGCTCCATGTGCAGCTGGGCCAAGTCACTGCCCTGTTTCTTGCAGTGGTGGAACCCAGTGCCGCTGACCAAGGGACCTGCAGCTCTGCCTTCGCTGGCTGGGAGGTGCACACGCGGGGCATAGGCTCCAGGCTCCTCGCCAAGATGGGCTATGAGTTTGGCAAGGGTGAGTGAGTGGGTGCTGCCCCGGGGAAGGGGCAGGGCTGCCGCAGCATGAGGGGGCAGGGAAAGGGTCCAGCAGCAGCACCACCTCTCTGCCCCCCAGGTCTGGGCCGACACTCCGACGGACGGGTAGAGCCCATCCACGCTGTGGTGCTGCCTCGAGGGAAGTCACTGGACCAGTGTGCAGAGATCCTGCAGAAGAGGACCAAAGGCTGTAAGGCTGGCACCAGTAGGCCCCTGAAACGCAGGGGCGGAGGGAGTGGGCCTAGGGGCCGCCTGCCTTCTCGGAGTGTGTTTGACTTTCTGAACGAGAAGCTGCAAGGCCAGGCTCCTGGGGCCCTGGAGGCAGGGGCGCCCCTCCCTGGGAGGAGTGGCAAGGAGCTGTACCACGCTAGCAAGAGCACCAAACGGGCCCTGAGCCTGAGGCTCTTCCAAACCGAGGAGAAGATTGAGCAGGCCCAGCGGGACATCCGGAGCATCCAGGAGGCCCTCGCCCGCAACACTGGCCGGTACGTGTGGAGCTGAACTTGGGGCAGAGGGTGGGCCCTGGGCTGGCCATGCTTCTGGTCCTGTTCTGGATGCCCAGCTTACAGTTCACCGAGGGTGGTAAGCTGCATCTGACGAGAGTCTGGATGGTTGGAGGGTGCCGGGCAGTGGTCATAGCAGCCTGGGGGCTTTGTGGCAGTGGGCCGGAAGCCCACTCTGAGTGGCGGCCTCTCTCTAGGCACAGTGTGACAGTGGCACAGCTGCAGGAGAAGCTGGCAGGAGCCCAGCGGCAGCTGGGACAGCTCCGGGCCCAGGAGGCAGGCCTGCAGCGGGAGCAGAGGAAGGCAGACACCCACAAGAAGATGACTGAGTTCTAGAGCCCCCTGCACGCGCCATGGACGGGGATCAGGGGCTCTGGCTTCTGGCTGCCCTCAGGAAGACCTGCTGTCATCCAACAACTAGATGCCACCAGAAGAGGGGCCAGCCTGCTTCCAGGCTAGACCCTACAGTCAGCCTTGTTGCCATCCTGGGTGTGTGGACACTGCTGAGTGGAGAGGGGGTACAGGAATCACATCTTGATACTCAAGCCCACGGAGCCCACTTGCCAGTGTCTACGTTTCAAGAACATTAAAGTGATTTTGTTGTATTTTTTAGTGGCACCTCAGCTGGCTGTGTGTGGGGAGAGGGGTCTCTGCGTGGGGCTGGGCAGGAGTCCCAAGTGAGCCCGGAGATAGAGGGCTCAGGGGGACTGTCATTTTCCCTGGTCTCCCAAATGGATCCCCATGTTGCCTGATACCCACAAATGGTGGAGCATGGTAGGAGGAAACTGGCTATCTTGGGCCTCATGGCACTGCTAATGGGACAGGAGGTCCTGGTGGGGTGGGTTTGGGAGCCCAAGAGCCTGGATTCACCCCCTAGTGCTTGGTTGCCACGAGACTGCCCAGACCCCATGGTGTGCCTCTCTCCTCCCAGTGTGTGCCCACCTCGTGGATGGAGACCACGAGAAGCAGGCTCAAACCGCACCCACCCACTGTATGTCATCTAGACCCCAGGCAGGGGTGCAGTAGATGGGTGAGGCTGTGGTGGTGACAGCTGCTGTAGGGGGTTGAGACGCAGTCTGACACAGGAAGTGAGGGGAGCTCCACCGAGGGCTGTACAAAGGTCCCACTGCTCCCAGTGCCCAAGCTGCCTGGCCTGTCCAACGGCTGAGGAGGTGCCCCTGCACCCATGGCCTTGGTAAGTGCCTGCTCTGAACTCCAGCCTGGCCAGCTCTCCAGGCCCCCTGTTGCGTGCCCTCCTGAGGGCAGTTGAAGGCTGGGGTCTGGGAGGACTAGGCCCTACCAGGATAGGGCATTGGGACTTCTTGTGTGGGAAGCCCACTCCCTGGGTCTGAGCAGACTGGACCCCAACCCCCATCTCTGTGCTTCTGGACTAAAAGACTGCTGATTGTAGGGTGCACCCCCATCCCCTGCAGCCCTGCTAAGACCCAAGGAAGGAGACAGGTCCAACGGCTGGGATGGAGGGAAGAGGTGGGGGGGGTAGTCAGTGCCCAAAGCAGCCCCTTTCTGCTTGCTGACCCCCACCTTTCCAGCCCCTCAGGGATACAAGCTCCGTAGTGGATGACTAGGTGACTAGGGGCATCACCTCAGGACAGGCCTTACCTGGGCACAGCATGGCTGCTGGTGTCTGTGGCCTGTGGCTCAAAGGCCCAGGGGTGTGACCTCAAGGGCCTCCCCAGGTCTCAGGTTTGGGCTGCAGTGACCACAGTGGGTCTTTGGCCAGGTCCTCACTGGCCATGTTCTGCAGTCATGTAGGTCATCTTCACTGACTTGGGTACTCATGAGGGTCAGGAAGAGCACACATCCTCACACCTGACCAGGAGCCCCCAGCCAGAGACGGAAAAGGAAGGTGGGCGCTGAGGCTGCGTCCTCTTGGCCTCTGTAGGAGGGAGGGACTGCCGAGTCTTGGGGTTTCCTGTGTGCTGAGTCAGAGCTCCCAAGGGCGGGAGACCGCCCAGCACTGTGACGTGCAGAAGTGGAGCTGCAGGTGGGTGCCCAGTCCTTCAGTCAGCCCCCAGCTCCCATCTTCTGCCTTCAGGATAGTCCGGGGCTACATAGGATGGGGCCACTGGTGCCCTCAGCCCCTCCTGTCTTCTGGGTCCTAGGGTGCCTCGCCTTGCTCTTCTGGCTGTGGGTGCTGTGCACAGCCTGCCACAGGTATGTTCCTTCCTTGCCCAGGTTTCATGTGGAGCCTGGCTCAGCGCTGTGGCCAGAGGGGGTGGGGCTCTAGGCAGGTCCTCCCTCACCAGAGGCTGCCGCCCTGCCCATCTCTGTTTCCCTGGCCTGACGACCCTCTTACCCGCAGGAAGCAGGCGCGGAAGCAGCAGGCCAGGCTGCAGGGTAACATGATGCCAGCGGAAGCGGTGAGTGCCAGGCTGTCCCTGGGGCCAGGGCGGGGCCAGCAGGGGACCAACCTGCCTTCTTTGCCCCCAGTCATTGCTGAGACGACCCCACCTGTGCATCCTCAGCAAGTCGGACACCAGACTGCACGAGCTGCACCGAGGCCCCCTCTGCGGCACAAGTGAGCCTAGCTGGGAGCAGCCGGTTTGTGGGCGGGGCTTGCTGCACCACCACCCCCCAACCTGCTGGGGTGGCACTTGCTCCACCTCTCCATCCCAACTGACCTCTGCCCTGATCCCACCCCCAGCCCCTCGGCCTGCTAGCATGGATCTCCTGCGCCCACAATGTCTGGAGGTGTACAGAGGCATCACCAGGCCCCCATCCGCCTTCTCACACCGGGAACTGCCCCAGACCTCGCCTGCTACCAATGCTACCCAGCCCTCCATGGGCCCCGAGGCCACCTATTCCAATGTGGGGCTGGCTGCCATTCCCAGGGCCAGCCTGGCAGCCAGCCGTGTGGTGTTGGCAGGGGCACGGCTGACCAGCAGCTGTGCCAGACCTGGGCCTGAGGCCAGACCGGTGGTGGCTGAGTATGCCTGCATCCAGAAGCTCAAGGGAGCAGATTGGGGCCCCCAAGGCCTGGAGCAAGGGAAGGCCCAGGAGACCCCAGACACTCAGGTAAAGTAGGGTGGGGTGCAGTGGGTGGAGCTGGGCAGGTCCTTGGCAGAGTAGATGATGCTGACCCCTCCCGGGGTTGGCTTCCTCTCTCCAGGTGGATATCCTGTACTCCAGGATCAGCAGACCTAAAAGGAGGGACCCAGGATCTCCTGCAGTAGACCAGCCAGACCCCAAGGACAGGGCAGCAATTCTGACTCTGGGGAGGAACCTGGACTATGAGGCCCTCCCACTCAGGGGCCTGAACACCCACAGAGGCCTCCTAGAAAACGTGTATGAGAGCATCCAGGAGATGGGGGCCCCTGAGTACCAGCAGCCCCCCATCTATAGCTAACAGATTGGACATGAAGGCCTCCTGCTACCTCCCCCCACCTGCCTCAGCCTACCCCTCCCTGCACTGAGCACCCAAGTACAGATGTTTTTTTCTTCCAGCGTGGGACCTGACCTCCTCTTCCCTGACAGTCCCCCCCACACACACAGCTGGCAACCTGAGAGGTGCCTGGGTCCTGGCTGCCCTGGCTTCTGCCAGCGTCTTAATAAATCCCCAGCAAGGGGAGGACGAGCACAGCATGCCTCAGAACTTTTCTTCTTCAAAGCCTGGGGGTGGGGTGGTGGTGGTGGTGGTGGGGTGTCTGGAAGGAGTAAAAACATCCCCTGACCTCGGGGACAGGCTCCCTCCCTCCTGGGGTGCGTGGGCCCTGTCACCCAAGCTCACAAGACATTGTGGGGAAAGAGGCCAGATTAGGGGTGGTGTCCCCAGGCCAGGTTGATTTTAGAGGGGCTACAGAGTCGTCGGACTGGGACACCGAGGGAGGGCTCGGGCCACCCAGCCCGGGGGTTACATAAGGGGTGCGGGAGGTGGGCAGTAGTGCGTTAAAGAATAACCTGTTCCAGGGAACCTCGCCAAGGAGACGTGGCCCCTTTCCTGATCTGGCAGCTCTGCGCGCGGGCACCCCACAAGGAAGCCGGCCGTCCTCGCCGCGGGGCGCGGGGGCCGGGGCTCCACGGAAGCCCAGGAGCGGGCGAGCGAGCGGGGGCCGCCAGCTGGGCCCCCTCTCCCTGCCAGCGCGGGAGCGCGGGCCTGGGCGGGGCCCCGGTGGGCGTGGCCTAGTAGCGCAGACCAATGGGAGCGCGGTCGGGCCCGAACGCGGTCCACCTTGGAATGTTGATACAGGGCGCGGACCAATTGGCGCGCGCCGGGGGCGGGGACGCGAGGAGGGGGCGGGGCCTGCCGCGGCTTCGGGGCCGAGCGGCGCGGGCGGCTGCCGATCCAGGGCGGGGGTCGGCGGCCCCGCCAGCCCGGCCCGGCCCGGGGCTGCGTCTCGAGCGCCCGCCCTCACCGCTGCAGCCTCGGTGCCCAGCCGGCGGGCCATGGAAGCCGAGCGCCCCCCGCCGCCCGGCTCGGGCTGCGCGCACCCCCCGCCCGGCGCCGCCGGCCCGGAACCCGCGGCCGCGCCGGTGTCGGTGCCCGCGCCGCCGCAGGTACCGGGCGCCGGGGACTGACGCCTGTGTGCGCTCGCCGCAAAGATGGCGTCGGGGCTGCACAAACTTCGGGCCCCGGGGGCGGGGCGGCGGCCCGTGTGTGTCGGTGGGTCGGAGGCCCGGCGGCCCGGGCCGCTTCCCGCCGCGCCGGGCCGGGGGCGGGGCCGGGGGCGGGGCACGCCGGCGCGGCGGGTTTGGGGGTAACGAGCGGGGCCGGGCGGGGGGTTGGGGTCCCCGGGCCGCTGCCTCCGCTGAGCACGCCCCGTCTGCAGGGCCCTGCCGTGGGTGGCGGCTTGGCGGGCTTGGATTTCGCGCCCCCGCAGGAGCCGGAGCCGCGGGCCCCGGGGACGTGGGCGGGGGCGGCAGCGGGGCCCCCGACTCCATCGGCGCACATCCCGGTGCCAGCGCACAGGTGAGCCGCGCGCCAGGCCGCGGTGGGCGTGCGCGCACGTGCGCGCTGGTGTGCAGGGCGGTGGGTGGGGCACAGGCACGCGCCTTCCCGACACCCCCACGGGGACCTCGGCGGAGAGCAGGTCCGTGTCGCAAACTGAGTTTCTGGCCACCTCCCAGCTCTCCAGCCACGACAGAGTTGAAAAGAAATTATGCGTGTGTTGGTATCCCTTGTCTGCCCCAAACCCTGGGGCCAGAGCTCAGCTGGGAGGGGTCGCTGTCAGTCTCTGCCGTGGAGGCTGCGTGGCCTGAGTGAGGCTGACTGCCCAGGGATTCTGGGACTTCTGACCGCCATCTCCCTGCCCTGCCGTGAAACGCTCTTGGGTGCCGGACACCCTGGGCTGGCTTTGCAGCCAGGGGCGGGCTCTGGCCCAGCCCTCCTGGAGCCTGGGGACCCGCTTGTGCTTGGAGCCTTTCCCCTGGCTGCTGCTGACTGCTGGCTGTCGTCCCCCCCCCCCCCCCCCAGGCCTGGCTCTAGGCCCACAGCTGCTGTTGCACAACCCTGGTTAATGTGTGCTTGAGGGAGGGCTGGGCCTCTTGCGCCCTGGTCCCACTGGTGGGGCCTCAGACCCTTGTCCAGCACCAGGGTCTGAAGGAGACTCCGTGGAACACAGCCCAGACTGTAGATGACTCGGGCTTCAGGGAGACCCCAGCCCAGGCCCTGTTCCTGGTGGTTCCTGGTGGTTCCTGGAGATCTGGGCTCTGCAACCCGAGCTGGGGGTGGAGCTGGGCCTGACGCCCAGCGCCTGGAGTGCTTGGAGTGAGGGAAGCCTGGTGTGCACATACACGTGCCAGGGCCTGCACGTGTGTGCCTGGGGGGGGTGTCTAGAGTACTTGCTGGGCCCCACCTGCCCCACCCACCCCCACCCTCCACCCCCTTCTCCTCCAGAGCCCCCCAAGGAAGAGCCCGGCTGGATGAAGTCATGGCTGCCGCAGCCCTTACAAGCCTGTCCACCAGCCCCCTCCTGCTGAGGCCCCCCACTACAGCCTTTAGCACAGGTGAGACTTAAGAGGCCTGGCATAGGGTAGGTGTGGGGGCAGGGCCCAGGGCCACTGTTCCTCTAGGACCTTAAAGGGGGGACAAGCAGAGCTCCCTCGCCTGCAATACAACCTTCTAAACACATGGATGTCAGGACCCCCAATCCCCTCACTGAGGTCAAAGCCTCAGTACACCAGGCCTGCAGGCATCTCCACCTGCTGGCTAGGCATCTTCCACTTATCCTTCCCTGTTTTAGGAGGTTAGTCCCCAAGCTGCCGCTGCCCTGGCCACCACCTCTCCGAGAGGCTATGTGCCCAGCAAACTTACCTGTGAATAGGTGAACGAGTGGAAGCTCAGAGTGAAGGGACCCACAGCCCAGTTTGTGCAAAGCAGCATGAGCCCGCTGAAATCCTGACACTGGCCTGGTGTGTCCCCACAGAGGCCTGCTTGGAGCCCTGGCCCGAGACCCTGGCACAGCCAGCAGGCAGTTACAGCAGCAGCAGCGGGGACTGGGGCTGGGACCCGGCCAGCGGGCAGTGCTCTCCCTTCTCCCCATCGCCCCCACTGCCCCTGGAGGCAGCCTTCCTGTTTGGGGAGCCTGCCCCTCGGAAAAGAAAGGTAAGCAAGCTGGGGGCAGCACTCAGGGTGGGATGGACCAGGTGGCCGTGCCTGACCACCAGCCCTTGTCGCCCAGAGCTCGGTGCAGGTCCTATTCCAGTGTCTGTGGAAGCGCTGTGGGAAGGTGCTGAGCACGGCCTCCGGGATGCAGAGACACATCCGCCTGGTGCACCTGGGGTGCGGTGGGGCCGGCAGGTTGGGGGTGGGGCAGGCCAAGTGGGTCAGCGCTTCAGCTCCCATCTGCTATGTCCCCAACAGGCGGCAGGCAGAGCCAGAGCAGAGTGATGGCGAGGAGGACTTTTACTACACGGAGCTGGACATTGGACTGGAGGTGCTGACTGATGGGCTGTCCAGCCTGACCCCGATGTCCCCCACGGCCTCCCTGCCACCCACTTTCCCCCACCTAGAGCTGCCGGAGCCCACAGCCTTGCCCAGCCTGCTGCACCCACTTGCCTTGCCCCCACCCCAGGTGCTGAGCTCTGAGGCGCCCCCCCAGGTGTGCCACAGTGACCACTCCTACCAGGTGGGTGAGGTCACAGGCAGCAGCTGGGGTTTGGTCCTGGGGGTGCTCTTGAGGGGAGTGAGACCACAACTGTGTTTCCTTTCAGGGCTGCCTGGCACCCACCCGGCTGCAGCCACAGCCCAACACAGTCCAGGACTGCGTGCCAGCCCTGTCCTCCAAGCTTAGTGCCAATCTGAGGTGCGTGTGTGTTGAGGGGCAGGTGGCAGGCAGGGAAGGTCCCAGCCCAACAGCACCCCACGTTCCCTGTGTTCCCCTAGGAAGCCCCGAGGTGACGCCAAGAAGTGCCGGAAAGTGTATGGCATGGAGCGCCGGGACCTGTGGTGCACAGCCTGCCGCTGGAAGAAGGCCTGCCAGCGCTTCCTGGATTGAGCCCTGCCGTCCTGCCTCCAGGATCCTTGATGGAGGAAATAAGCTGCACCCACCCCCTGCCTGGGGCCTCTCCTAGCTGCAGGGTCTGCTTTTTAATGGGGAAGGGGTCGTCAGTGACCCTGGACCCCCAGAGGTGGGGGAGGGCCCCACCACTCAAAGTGCCTCTGAGAAACCAGTCTTTCGCACTAAAGCCACACTGCCCTGGGGTGGCTGCCCTCCCTGACTGTCCTTGAACTTGTCAAGGGTCCTGATAGGCCCAGCTTCAAGGCCACGTGGGAGCCAGACCTGGATGCACTTTGAGGGAGGTCAAGAGGGACCTCCCCCGCTGCACTTATCCTGATGGTTCAAGGGCCCCCGGGCTGACATTTGTACTATGTTTTTGAAGCTCAGGTGTCACGTCTGGGCTGCACCAGGCGAGGAGAAAAATTAAAGATTTGGGGTTTTTCCAGAATCCGTGTCTGCCTCTTAGGGGGAAAGGACGTGGATCTGGGATCCTGCCACAGGCACAGTTGGTGGGTGGGCGGGCCCAAAAGGCCAGCAACTGGCCACAAAGGGCTGAGGTCACTCTGGCCCCCTCCACTCAGTTTGAGGCTACAGGAGGGGACCCTGTCTGAAACACACACAAGGCGTCTGCTTAAGCAGCAATTTCCCAGTTTATTGAAAGTGATCGCTTTGCAAGAATGTCTAAGCTAATCCCGTCACAGAAAGGAAACCGCAGGCAGGCCAGAGCCCAGGCAGACAAGAAATCGCAAGACCACTAGAGAAGGTACTGTTCACCTGTTCTATGGCTACAGAGAAGCGAACAACAGCTCTGGTTCCCCCGACTGATGACAAAACCTCCTCCCCCAAATATTAAACACATCTCCAATGCCAACACAGGTTTATAATAATTAATATAAAGTCAATATAATATAGATTATCCCCAGGAAAAAGTCAACAATCTTTGAGCACTGCCCTTTTTTTGTCTCTTGTTTTTGTTGACAGGTTGAAAGCATGTTGAAAAAATAAATATTTAAGAAAAGCACACACACAGCACCCTCACTGCAAGTAGTTCTAAAAGGGCTGTATACAAAACACAATATAAGATCTAAAAAATAAAAAAACCATTAAGTATGGCTTTAAAGAGTTGCACATGTCACAGAATGAGCGAAAATAAGATTATTTTTCATCATATTGCAAAAAGTTCCAGTTTTTGCATTTTCTCCATTGTTTATAAAGAAAGAAGTGCAAAGTTGGAAGTAGTAGCTCTACCTTTCAAGTCGAGGTCCCTACTAAGTCCTGGCAGTGTTGTGACGGTTTCCCAAAAACCCAGGGTCCAAATGAACACCCTCGTCAGGATCCAGAGCTTAATACAAAAGTCCGTGGGTTCCCTGCCCCACCCCTGACGGACACCCCACCCAGCAGGCTGTTTTCCACTTTGGTGTTGCCAACACCAAAATCAGACAGACACTGAAGTACAACATGTGAAATGTGGTCTACACAGGTTTTCCTCTTCATAAAAAAAATATTTATTAGCTTAAACATTGATTTGGGAAAAAAAATCAGTCACACAGAAAAACTCCTCCTGACACACGACACATATCTTTCCCTCCACACCTGAGAGGCGATACGTCCATCTCCATCCCGCCAACAACCACCTGGGGACTCGGTGGGACAGGACTCCGGCCCTCGGCTTTCCAGTACAGTGTTGGTTTTAAAGAAGAAAGTGCGCCTGTGATACAGACAGCGAACCCCCAAAGGTGAGCAGGGGCGGCGAGCAGGTCAGAGAGAGCACGGCGCCCTGCGGGAGAGGTGGGCGCGGCCGCGCGTGGACGGCGCCCTGCGGGAGAGGTGGGCGCGGCCCGGCGTGGACGGCGCCCTGCGGGAGAGGTGGGCGCGGCCGCGCGTGGACGGCGCCCTGCGGGAGAGGTGGGCGCGGCCGCGCGTGGACGGCGCCCTGCGGGAGAGGTGGGCGCGGCCGCGCGTGGACGGCGCCCTGCGGGAGAGGTGGGGGCCGCCTGAGAGGTGGGACCAGTGCAGAACCCGCAGGCGCCTGTCTGCGGGAAGGCCTGGCTTCAATGCGCTTTATAAGAAAGTAGGTCTGTTTAGAAAAGAGGCTGGAAAGTGGGGGGAGGTACAAGTTCCGAGAGCCGAGTGGGGCTGCGCCAGGCCTCACGGGTGACGGGCCGTGCCCAGGAGCCCCGCAGGGCCTGGCCCACCCTCGGCAGGAGCGGGCGGCGCGGGGGGTCGGCGCCTGGGACGACCTTGGCCCTTTCTCCCGAGGACGCCAGCGCCGAGGAGCTCCGGGGCCCCGCGGGGGCGGCGGGGGCAGGCAACCGGCAGGCAGGCCTGTCAAGGGCACCCTCTTCTAACCCATAGGAACGGCAGCTGGTTTTATTTTAAAAATAAATAAGTAAAAACAAAGGTGGCGACTTCTCCCCTGGGGCAGGACTTCAAGGACAGCACCAGGTCCCACGTACCCACTCAGCCCCGCCGGGTCCCCAACGCTCCCAGCAGGGGGGCTAGTGCTCGGGTGCGCCCTCTGGGGGCACTGGAGCTTACATGAGGACTCATGGGGTATTCCACCTGGAAAGAATAGATGTGACCCAATAAAAAAACTTGGTAAAAGCCATTTTGCTCAGTCTGTGGGAAAAGAGGGAAAACACACAATCTCTCTATGGCACCCTTGAGTCCTTGCAGGGATCGGGGGTGAGGAGGGGGCTGTGCCCAAGAGAGTCAGGGAGAGGGGGAATGTCTGGATAGCAGGGCGTCAGCACACCCTTGACCAGGAAGAGGACAGCCCGTCGTCCTGCAGCCAGGACGGTGGTGCTGGCCAACAGGCCGTGCACCAAGCGGAGCCTTTGCTTTTCACTAGGAACAAAGAGGAGACCAGGCTGTGAGCACGTCTGAAAAGACAGCCAGAGGACCTGGCAACGCGCTACAGGAGAGACGACTGCATGGTTTGTCAAGTGAGAAAAATAATGCCATCAAAATGACTGCGACTGTGACTACTTAAAAAGTTTGGTTACCCATTCGGGCGGCGTGAGCAGCGCGGCAGGCAGGCAGGACCCCGCCTCCAGTGTGAGCAGCAGCGCAGGCAGGTGCCTGGGGCAGGGCAGCAGGCGTGGCCTGGGGGCCACGGGGTGGGGGGAGCCAGGGACAAGGCCACCCCAGGCTCCCCAAGGAAGTGCACGCAGAACAAAGATGGACCTCGGACGGACTCCTGACGGACTCGACCCATCCCCCCTCCACCAGAAGTTAGCACCTGGAGCCCTCAACCCCGGGGGCTCTTGAAGCTGTTTCGTGTTGAGCACCAAAGCCCAGGGGCAGCAGGGGCGGGGCCTTCTGTGCACTGGACCTAGTCTGCAGGTGGCCCCAGGGATGCGGAGCCTCAAAGGCAAAGGGCTACAGGCAGTGACCCGGCTGCTGAAAAGGGGCTGCGGAGGGGACGGGGTCTGGAGCCTTGGGTGCCATGTGGTGAGTGCCGACCTCCAGCCCTCGGGCCTGTGGCCTCGGGGCGACTCCACACCCGAGCAGTGCTGACGCTGACCTGGCCGCTGCGCCATCATGAGCCCAAGGCCAGGCCGGCCACATAGGCCCCCTTAACGCTCTCCCCACAGGCACCTGCCGGGGATCCTCTGTTTGTCCCTGAAGACGGGAACCCTCCCTACACCCCACAAACTTCATGTTTGGTCTCAGAGCCCCCGCTGCTGGGGCCACACCTGCTCCTGAGACCACAGGGCCAGCTTCTCTGTGTATGTCTGGGGGGTGGGAGCAGAATAAAGGGGGGCCTGGAGGAGGAGCTGCGAGGGGTCAGACGCCCCGTCCGGGCAAGGGAGACCCCTAAGCACACACCCAGGTGGAGGGGGTGGCACTGCCACCACCCAGCCCCCGGCACAGGGGCCTAGGAGATCCAGGCAAAGTCCTTGCCAGGCCCCCCTGGCGGGCTGCGGGGCCCCTGTGGCGAGTCCGCATCGTCCTTGTCGTCCCCCAGCAGCGTGTCCTCGTGGGCCAGGCCCACGTCGTCCTCCTCGCCCAGCTCCTCCTCACCCTCCCCTTGAGGGTCGTCCGGGTCCTCCAGGTAGGGCCCGTCGCCGGGGAAGAGCTCAGGAGAGCCCTCGGCCCCACCGCCATCAAGCGGCTCCGCCGCCCCGCGGCCCGCGCAGTCAGCACACACGCCGTGGCGCCGGGAGCCGTGCTTGATGCCCACGCTGGCGGCCGACATGAACACCCGGCTGCACAGCTTGCACACATACTTCTTGTCCTTGCTGTGCACCTGCAGGACAGGGCGGTCAGTGAGTGGGAGCCAATGGTGTCCTGTTGGAAGAGGGTTTGCGAGGCTGTCCTTCCCTACTCACTAACACCGCAAGGCCGATGGGTCACTGTCCCGGGCACTCTTCACTTCCCACCCCGCTGGACCCCCAGCCGTCCTCCTGCCACGTCCGTCCACAAAACCCCAGCCCGGCCGGAGTAGCTCGGCGGTTGAGTGTCCACCTATGAACCAGGAGACCACAGGTTTGATTCCTGGTCAGGGCACCTGCCCGGGTTTCGGGCTCGAACCCCAGCAGGGGGCGAGCAGGAGGCAGCCGATCGATGACTCTCATCATTGATGTTTCTCTCTCCTTCTCCCTTCCTCTCGATGAAGTTAATAAAAACACATTTAAAAAACAAAAAACACACCCAAACCGTGAAGACCTACCATGCTAATGTGTGAGGTCGGGAGCAGGACCTGGGGTGGGGTGTCTGCAAGGAAAACTGGGCAAGACTCTTGGTGCCAGGCACTCTGCTATAGGCTCTGGTTCTAGCAATGGGATTCCCAGGCCCCTTCTGGGTCTTCTTGAATGTTGGCACATTCTGAATCCAGGGTTTCCTCAATCCTCTCCCAAAAACTCAAGGCTTGATCTCAGAGAAACTGTCCGGGGAGCAGGCACAGCTGGGCAGGACAGTGGGCAGTTGGGGCAGGGACACCAGCTGCAGGGAGCTCGGGGCTGCACCAGGACACAGGAGCAACAAGGGCATTCGGGCCAGGACCAGATGGCCAGCACTCGTCCATATGGACTATTGGAAGGAAGGGGGAGGAGGGGATGTGGGCACCATGGTAACCATGGCTCCGCTCCTGAGATGCCTGCTGGGCAGGGACTCAACCACCTCCTTAAGGTCGGGGACCCTGGAGAAATTAAAGGGGAAGATACAGGTCCCCTCCTCAGAGGAAAACAAGCCCTCACCCTTCAAGTCTATTTTCGGGGATTTGGGGCCCTCCCTGAAGCCCAACCATGAACCCAGAATAAAATTCCAAGGTAAACGGACAACTCAGACCCTGACCCTCCAACAGGATCCATATTTACTGAACCGAGAATGTGGTTTTGCTAAAGAAAAGACATAGCTGCCCTGCCCGGCTGGGTGGCTCAGTGGTTGAGCATCAACCCATGAACCAAGAGGTCACCAGTTCGATTCCCAAGGGCTCATACCTGGGTTGCAGGTTAGATCCCAGGCCTTGGTTGGGGTGCGTGCAGGAGGCAACCAATCAATGTGTCTCTCACATCGATGTGTCTTTCTCTCCCCCTCCCTCCCACTTTCTAAAAATCAATGGAAAAAATATCCTCAGGTGAAGATTAACAAAAAAAAACAACCAACCAAACAAACAAAAGCATTGTGAATGTTCCCTTTGAAACCAGGGCACCGAGCTTAAAAATGCCTCTAGTCGTGACCAGTTACTTGTAACAGGCGTAGGAATTCCTATTAAATATCGAGCCACCTTGAGCCACAGATGTCCCTTCAATCAACTCTACATGCTCGGCTTTAACAGCTCCTCAAGGTTGCTCATGAGTTAGTTTCCTTTGACTCACATGATATGTGTTCAGAGGTCACCGTCTCATTCTTTTTCTACCAAAATGTATGAGCTTTCATTCAATCAAGATCATTAATTTTGATGTTCACCCTTCAAGTCTGGGTTCATGGTTGGGCTTTAGGGAGGGCCCCAAATCCCCAGGGTTTCATTGTAAATGATTTTTCCAGCTTCTCACATAACTCTGCAGAAATTCTTGTATTATAACCTGTGTCAGTGTGTCCAAGGAGGGGCTCGGATTCCACAGGCACCTCCCGGTCAGTTCCTCAGTCGAGCCACACGGCCTACCTAGTTTATCTCACCACTCAAAGTCCCCTCACCCTGCCTTTTTTGGGAAATCTGCTTCCATTTCAAGGATAACCTTTTCATGTCCTGGCCAAGCAAACCTACCATTCAACATTTGCCACCTGGCAACTGGGAGCCAGGCTCCCACACAAGCAGGTAATGGACACGTTACAAGGGCGCGGGGAGCAAGGGCTCGGGTCCCACAAAACTTCCAGGCAGGGAAGTGATGGTGTGAGGGGACCCTGTGGGCCAAGCAGGGGTCGCATGGGGGAGGAAGCCTTGCTGAGGCGGGCTGGAGCCCAAGGACCCCGAAGGGAAACTGAGGGTGTGATGTGGGCCCTGCCTCTGCACCAGGCCTGGTGGTGGAGCCAGGTGGAGGGGGTGGCATTAAGTGGACCCCACTTCAGGGCTTCCTGTGCCCATGCAGACCACCCTTCTCCACCCTACCCGCAACCCCGAGAGGGCCCGAGCCTGCCCCACCCCACTCACCAGCGTGTGCCGCTTCATGTGCTCCCGCCGCGTAAACTTCTTTCCGCAGATCTCACAGGGGTAGGGCCGCTCGCCCGTGTGGGAGCGCATGTGGCGCTTGAGGATGCACTGGTGCATGGCAGAGAAGCTGCAGTATGGGCACCTGAACTTCTTCCTGATGACGGTGAACTCGTTGACTGAAAGACAGCGCACAGTGTCTCACCAGCAGCCCCTGAGCTGATCCACACAGACTCCCCACCCAAGGTTCGGCTCCCACCTGGCACAGGTGTCCCAGGTGCCAGATGGCCGGGATGAAGGCCAGAAGTAACCACATCCACTTCTCAGACACAGCTGACACCTTACATGTCAGCGTCTAAAATACAGTGATGTACAGATACACAATCGTAGCAGAAACACAGGATCCACACAGGGAAGCCAGAGGACAGCCCTGAGCCCGCAGCTCTGCTCCCAGCCATGGCCCACAGTGCCCAGGGACCGGCAGCCAGCTGCCCTGTCCACCTCCACAGGCTTGGGGCTCCGCACTGTGAATGCCCAGAGGGAAGGTGCTGCCCCGTAACACCAGTGAGGTGCCTAGTGGACAAAGCTGAGCGAGAGGTGGGTCTGCCCCAAACGCACAGTAAGAGAAGTGGGCAGCCTATGCCTCGGGGCGAGGCTCATCCCCATTTTAATTTTCCACACCGCAAGAAACCACGCCATGGGCGCCCAAGGGTAACCCTGGGGCCGACTGCACACCAGGATGCAGCCCTGCCCTCGGAGGTGTCTCATTCCACATTTCATCAGGTGGTCTCTTGGTGGCAGTTGGGGGTTTGGGGTCCCAGGTGTTAGCCCCACTGCACTAGGCCCCAGTGGGCACTGGGGCCGCCCAGACACCACAGTCACCCCTTCTTGAGCTCATAGATAGTCCTCCTCATACTCCAGAAACCCAAAGGCCTCCTGGGTTTCTCTGGGACAGCTGAGAGCAGCCCAAGTCCCACTGTTACATTTTCTCCTGTGTGAGAAGCCTGGTGGTGGACATCTGTCCTCCAGCACCTAGATGGAGCTTCCTGGGCCCTCAGCATCAGCACCCAGAGGACAGACCAACGGTCAAGAACACAGGATGCAGCTAAAGGTGACTGCTGGAATGAACACCACAGGATGGGGGACAGCTAATCAGGGCAGGGTGGCCTCCCACTGTACCCTCAGACCCTTTGCAAACATCCATGCATAGCAGGCCCTGGTCACAGTCACAACTGCCCCTGGAGGTGCCAAAAGGAAGGCAGACATGAGGACAAACACCACAGAGTCACAGCCCAGGAGAGCAGGGAGGGGTGGGAGCTGAGGTGACCCAAAGCCCTGGGCCCTTCCAGCAGGTTGGAAGACTGACCAGATCATTTCCATGAGCTCCACATACCGCCCCTGGGTCATCCATCACTTCAGAGAGGCAGGGACTCCCTCACCATCATCTCCTGGAAGTGTGCCCCACGGCCCTTAGCTCCATTCTGCTGCTTGGACCCTAACCATGGCCATGTTGCTGTGGAAATGGTGCCAACTGGACAGTGCAGAGCCTCAACCCTGAGCACAGTAGCCCCTGGACATGCATTGCGGAACTGGTTCTCACTCAGCAGCACATTTCTGAAACATGCCTGCTTAAATGCGGGGGAAATCTGAATGCTACATTCTAATATGCTTCTTAAAGAATCATCTATTTTCTCCCAAGAGCTCTCAAAGGGTGTCTAAATAATGGAGCAACCAGATTCACAGGTTTTCCAGCACATGACAGTGAGCGTCTGCAAGGTCTTCCAGAGGCCCCGACCATGCACACACCCGGGAGCTCTCTGCTCTGGGGTCTCCCACACACAATAGTCAGTGCACACCAGAGACACACCTCACAGGATGACCATGTTGTGTCAAGACCCATCTGGTAGGGTAGGCACTAGCATGACTCCACCGTCCTGCCTCACCTTCAAGCTCTTGCTGTCATGTATTACACTCCTATTTGTGTTAAAAACCCCAAGGAAACTAAAAATTGCTCTAAACATCAGGACTGTTTCTGTTGGTCACACAGTTACTCCCGATGTCACTGTTGCTCCCTTCAGTCTGTGCTTCTGTCTGGAGCACATTCCTTTGGCCTCAGGCTGTGGTTGGTGCTTCTTGTCAGCTGGCCATGAGTTCACTCACTTCTGTTTGTGTAATATCTTCATACAGCCTTGATTTCTGAAGGGCATTTTTGCTGGGTATAGAATTCTACGTTGGCAATTTTTTTGCAGCCTTTCAGTGATGGCATTCATAGTCTTGAGCTTCTGTAGTTTCTGTTGAAAAGTCAGCCATCAGTCTGCTCCTCTGAAAGAAATGTCTTTATTCTTTGACTGCTTTTAAAATTTTTCTTTTTGTCTTTGGTTTTCAATAACTTAACTATAATGTGCCCAGATATTTTTTTGTTGTTGCTATTGTTTTATTTTGGTCTTCGTTCTGCTTTGGGTTTACAAAGCTTTTGAAAGTGTGGATTCATGTCTTTTATCAGTTTTGGAAAATTCTCAACTACTGTCTCTTTGGATTCTGCTTCTGCTCCATTTTCTCTCCTCTGTGCTCTGAAACTTCAGTTACACATACATTAAACATTCTTGCTGTGCTCCATGCTTCTCTTGCTCTTTTTCTCACTCTTTGCTTTTCCTCTGAGCTCCAGTGTGGATATTTTCCATTGCTCTGTCTTCCAGTTCACTCACCCTATCTCATTTTGCTTCCAGACTGCTATTGAACTATTCAAGGAATTCTTAATTTCAGACATTGTATTTTCAGTTCCAGAATATTGACTTCACTCTTTTTTATTGATTCCAATCCTCTTGAGACTCTCCATCTTTTAATCTATTTTGTTCACCATTTCCTTGAGTGTGTTGGTAATGGATATCTTCAAGTCCCTGTCTGATAACTACAATATCTGTCTGCATTTCCTGGTGGGTTTTAGTCATGTGGTTCTGTTATTTAGCATACATTGCCACTTTCTTGGCTCAAAACACTGCTCCTCTCAGCTCAGTCTGTTTCCTGCTCCAACGTTTGGGAAATATGCCTGAGAGTAAGAGCACAGTTTGTCCCTTACAACCGCCACCCTTCAAGTCCCACCTGTGCTGGTGGCTTTGCAAGTGTACATGTGTGTATGGGGTGGGGTTCTGCCTGGTGGGTAAGCCCAATACAAGCTAGTCACAGTTGAAGCTGGAGGTTCAAATAGTTTTCTTTAAAATAAATTAATGAGTTTTCTTTGGCACCTGAGTTATGTGAAACTGCCAAACTGGCAGTGATCAAACTGAATTCTTTATTTTAAATGCAGCGGAAATTAGTAAATTAACATCCCCAAGTGTGTAGTGGAGTCTTCTTCATCCCCCCCCAACACGACGTGTACCAAGTGTGTGAGGCCATCCCTCCACATTTTGTGACAAAGGTAAATATGCTGAGAAGCCCAACATGAATGTAAACTCGAAGCAAGTCTGTGGCAGCGAGTTGGTCTAAAGGAAGGATTAACCTTTCATTACTGAAATTCTGTGTTGAATAAAGCAGCCCTGGCCGATGTGGCTCAGTGGTTAGAGTGTCAGCCCTTGCAATGAAGGGTTTTGGGTTCCATTCCCCGTCAAGGGCACATACCTGGGTTTGTCTTCCACCCTGGTGGGGAGACGACCAGTCAATGTGTCTCTCTCCCCCCCCACACTCTCTCTGAAAAGCAATGGAAAAAAATATTCTCAGGTGAGCATCAACCAAAAGAAAGGAAGAGAGAGCAGTGTGACATTCTGATAATTTTTTAAAAAACAAGTTTTGAAATCAACCTGAGTACCAATATTTCAAGGAGAAATTCAACAAAAATAAGAGATGAAAATCCCAAATGAACCTACTGAAAATTCCACATGTTGGATGACCATACAGTTTTGAGGAAAATAATGTTAGATATCAGGACAAAATCAAACAGCTATTTATTCTAAAAATGTTTCTTATATCCCTCATTATTTCACCATCCAGCACAGACCTATTGCTTTTAGGTACAATGGAAACCTGTCTGAAATTTTTTAATTGCTTAAAAAATTTAACGAAAGCCCTTTAGCCCAACAGCACAGGCAGACCCTCCACAATTCAGGTCTCCTTGTGGCCCCATCCACACACCATCTGCCTGGGAGAAAGTTTCCCAAGAGACCAAATAACTGCAGCAGCAGGGTTCACGTCCCACGCAGTTAACACAGAGCTGATAACCAGGGCAGCCTCAGAGTCAGACGTCCACACAGGTCCCTCCTGCCACAGCGACCTAATGGCGCAAAGACCCATCACGACAAGAGAAAAGAGAAGGCGGTAACTAGAAATGACCTTCAACGGCAAACGGGCACTTACATACACCAGGCCTTTCGAAAAGGTGAGGCGCAGGGACTGGCCCGTCTTTTAGCTCCTGGGAACACCACTCCGGTCAGTTGCCTTAGCAACAACATCCTAAGCCTCTCTGAAAACCCAGCTTTTCTCTGTCATCAGAACTCGTCTATTGATGGCAAAGACGGCAGCAGCTACCTGGCCGTGCTGCTCAGTGGTCAGAGCAGCCGAAAGTGGTTGGCCCGTGCGCCAAAAGGTTGCGGGTGTAACTCCCAGTCAAGGGCACACACCTGGGTCGCAGTTTTGATCCCCGGCCCCCGTCAGGGCACGTGTGGGAGGCAACAAATCCATGTTTCTCTCTCCCCTCCCCCATCCCTTCACTCTCTCTGAAAAGCAATGGAAAAAATATCCTCAAGTGAGGGTTAAAAACCAAAGATGGTAGCGTCTGGGGCAGGCAGGGGCACGGGCCTGCAGATGGACCACGCCCGAGCACGGTCACCGCAGGGCTGGGCGGGCGCGGACGGGGAGAGAGCTGCCTCTCAGGCTGATGGGGTTGACATCTTGCCCAGAAGCCCACCCTTCCCTGCTGGAATTCTCCAGAGCCCGGCATGGGGTCGCCTGCTGCTTTCCTCTGTCCTGGGTCCTGGAGCCCACCATGCCCACAGCCACCTGCCCTGCACGGTGAGCAGACATGAGAACAAATGTACATGAGGGGGCAACGGCAAACACGGGGCGCTCTGTCTAAAAAGCAGCAGTCTGGGTGCCTCTCTGTCAATGGTTGTGTCCTTTGGCCTGGGACAGATAGACCTGAACACACACATTGAGGCGTGGCGCTGGACTCTGTCCTCAGATCTTTCTAGAAAGTAATGGGGTCAGAGCTATATGGCTCCTCTCCCTGTGGAGGGCGGCATGCTTCCCTGCCCCTCTGCCCCTTCTCTGCCCGACAAGTCACATGATCCAGTCACCTGGAGGCTGGTGGTGCACCTGCCCCACCTGCCCACCAGATGGCGCTGAAAGGTCTCCACCTGGCTGCCTTCGGAGGATTGGAAGAGTGACCGCTTTAAAGGCACAAAGGGACGTCTAGTCCCAAGTCCCAGCCGCTGCAACCAGCCAGTGGCCACCGGGACCTGCACCCCAGGCCTGGCTGCAGCAGAGGGCGTGTGAACATCTGCACAAAGGCACCCGGTTTCCACGGGGCGTTTTCCTCACGGGTCCTGTGCTAATTTGGGGGTAAAGCTGTAAGGGCCCCAGGACTCTGGGCGAGTCCAGCCAAGCCTGTGGGAGCAGCACTGGCCACCAAGTATGCAGGAAGGACCCCGGGGGCCCGCACAGGCTGGCGGGCCCTCGGAAACCCACCCAGGCGCCGGCTGCAGCCAAGTCCAGAGGAGGCCTCACCGCTCAGCCCGGGGCTCCAGGTCTCGAGAGGTGTCGACCTACAACGAGAGACAGACCAGTTACAAGCTGTCAGGACGCTATGAAATCAAGAAGCCTCTTGGAGCAGATCCATTTTGTCACCCCTTACTCACAGGGTCCCCATCCATGCACCACAAAGAGGACCTATCACGTCTGAGGCTACAATTAATTCTCAATGAACGGACGCCCAGAAGAAAACTCCGCATCAACAGAACACCAACACGTCCACCCAAACCGTCCTGTCAGAAAGAACCGTGGAGAGATAGCAGTCAACTAATTCCAAAATCCAAAATGCTCTTCTTACAGATTTATTTTCCCTCAGGGAGACAAAGGAACCTAACAGACCATTCTTTAAAATATATTTTTATTGATTTTTTTTTTAGAGAGAGAGAAAGGGAAAGGGGGGAAGAGATAAACATCGATGAGATAGAAACATGGATCGGCTGCCTCCTGCATGCCCCTTAGAGGGGATCCGTCCCACAACCCAGCCATGTGCCCCGACCGGGGATTGAACCAGCGACCTCTTGGTGCATGGGCAATGCCCAACCAACTGAGCCACACTAGCCAGGGCAACAGACCCTTCTTTATACGAGAAACAGGAAAGATCTATCTGAGGTCCTGGCCTCAGGTCAGAAGCACCCAGTTCCACCAGCCGCTTGGCCTGAGGACCTGGTACCCTTAACCTGCTGCTTCCTAAGTTGATGCCTTTCTATTGGGGGGAAAAATTCCTCAGAGAAGTATTTTCATTTAAGTATAAAAGCCAATCGAACTTCATATAGCATGTTACTGTCAGTGTAAAACAATTGTTATTGCAAAAGCGACTAACTTAGTCAACCTGAGATGGGTTTTCACTGTCACCTGACTGTGGGGAGAGCTCGGCACACGCCTGGGCACGTGAGCACACAGATAGGACACTGTGCAGAGTGGGACCTGTGCCAGACAGGTTATGGGGCTGGGAGGTCACCTGGGCAGGGGGCTGGCTGTCCTGTGCTGAGCAGAGGGGGAGGGGTGGCTCTGTTACCACGTCCCCATGTGACTTGGGCTGGTGCCAGGTCCTGGGAACACAGGAAACCAGTCTCAGCCACGGGAACTAGCAGCGGCTGGTGGGTTCGAAGAGTTCCAGAAGCACCGCCCTTGCCCTTCCCATGTGAGCAGAGAGTCACGTGTCACGCAGCCTGGGTCTCGCTGCAGGTGGGCATTTGGGTGCTTTTCTCAGCTCCCCCCCTGCACAAGTGGGTGCCAGGGGTCTCCGTGAGTGACTTGTCCAGGGTGGGGGTCTCTCTCCCAGAGTGTTGTCTCCCAGAAAGTTGTGACGTGTCTTGAGGACACGGAGTACGTGCCCTGCGGCCTTGAGAAACGGTCTGAGACACGTGTCATGGTGTCAAGCTGGCTCTTTCTCTGAGTAGGCTCACAGCAAATGCCCTTTCACAAGAAATTGTCTAAAATTCCAGTGTCTATCAGAGTCCGGTATAAGCCCATGGTCCCTTTTTTAAACACTGAAGAAACAGTGCACAAGCCTGGACCTAAACCATCAGCTGCAGTGCTCCCAGCAGGGCGACCAGCAGCGTCAGGAAGGTCCAGGCCGAGTGTCACCTGCCATCACCCTGGGCTCTGCGAGGCTCCCTCCCCGTGAAGAGCTCAGGGAACTGCGCACACTTGTTGGAGGAGGCTGTCAGCAGTGGGTCGCCTGAGGGGCTGGGACAACTCGAGTCCCACACGGCACCCAGGCTCCTGCACCACTGTGGCTGGTTTACCTGCAGTGTGTTCCTGGAAAATCAGCCAGGGACCAGTGTTCTTACAGCACTTTTAAGGGCCCACGGAGGTGAGACACAGGTTGGGGTCTCACCCAATCACGGCGCACTCAAATACAACTCCCCAAATAGGGACGTGTTTGAGCCACGAATGATGCTTTTCACATTTCTATTCAGTGAACAGTAATGATTAACTGGTAGGACATTAGCTGCTGCTGAAAATGTAATAAAAGTGAGAGCCAAGTTCACCTGAGTCAAAATGAGAACTAGAAAAGTCCTCTGATGAGAATCAGTTAGACCGGGAAGGTCCAGCAATGAAACCATTTTCAGACCTCTGAAAATAAGGGTACTTTCCTGGAAGGTTCCAGAACCAGCCATGAAGGACCTCTGAGCACCAGCTACAGAGTTAGTGGTCCCCTCAAACATCTGCCACAACTCTCCCTTTCTTTTGCAAAACTGCCCTGACCAGACCACTTCCATGCACCACAGTGCCCCCCAGGGGTCCAGGCATCTTGGGGACAGGCCTGGGACCCCCCACAGTGCACCCTGCGGGGAAGTGCTGTCCACCCCATCCACGAGCAGTAAGGAGCAGGGCGGGCGAGGCCTCTGCTGTAACCGGTCCTTCTTTCTGCAAATGTGTACTCAAGTCCCTTCTGAGCACACAGCATCCTGGGCTCCCCAGGGCTGAGGTCTGGAAGACACAGGACGAGAGTTCGCCCCAGGCGCCCCAGACTCTGCCATGCCCACGCATCGCAGCCCCAGCCCCCACCAAGTCTCGGAGCCCATCCCTCACCACACCTTCAATGGATCTGCCACTGACCGCCGGTCCAGAGACAGGTCTGGGGCTCCTTCACTGTGTGTTTGGGGAAACCGATGTCTGTTTCAGCGTAGGCCAGGAACAGGCAGCTTTTAATCAGGGTGCCAGGAAGCTGTGTTAACTGACCCAGTCCCAGCAGTGTCCGTGGCCTCACTGCCGGCCGAATGCCCGAGCCCGTGTGCACACAGGTGTCGGGTCCACCACGGCCCAGTCACCAGCTTACAGCCCGGCTGCGAACTCTGCCAACTTCTCACCCCTATTTACAGAAAATGATGGGCAGATTCTCACACGAAAAGGGGTAAATTTAGACTATCAAAAGCAAGGAGGTTAAAACATAATAGGAATAAGAAAATATCGAACCCCACCCGCTGACTTCATCTGGAATTAGTCACAGGTGCACAGGCACAGGAGGCGATGGGCTCCTGCCCGGCTCGCAGCTCCTCTGAGCTGCGGGGACAGGAGCTGAGCGGGCCGGCGCCCCTGCTCCACCGACAGTGAGCACACGCGAGGGAGGGACACCGAAGAGAAAACTCCGCCCAGAAGGGCTCCGTCCCGGGGCCCACCCACTCTGTGGCCTCACTCGGGTGAGACCTGCTGTGAGGGGGCATCTGGGGACTCTGCTTCGGGGGGGCAGATACCACCCGGGACAGCCACAGCTGCCTGGCTCCAGATCCCAAGTCAGGCCCGCGCGCCGGTCACCTGCTTGACAGGAGGGCGTGCAATCGACACTGGGGGCTATTGGACCCCTTGGCCCCGTTCCCAGCAGAGATACAGCAAAGGCCATGCCGAGGGCGAAGGCTGCCGGGCGCGGAGAAGGCAGAAAAAAGCAACAAATCACCCCTCAGGCGTCATCCTCGGTGACTAGGACAGATCAGCCACGTGGGGGCGGCACAGGCTGGTGTGACCGTCCTGGAGCCTGTGACGAGAAAGAGACAGGACGAGCGTCCAGGGGACCCCAACGTCCCCACAGACACACACTTCCGGTGGTGCCTGACCAGACCTTCCCCTCACCCACACACCCTGTCCCGCATCCCCGGGCGGGATGTCCGCCTGCTGGGCTGCCGCTGTGTTTCAGACGCCCAAATGCCCGGAGACCGCCTCCTTTATGTCCCAGTTTCTCTGGGCCAGAGCTCTGACTCCGAGGGGAGGGACTGAGAGCCTGGAGTATCTGTTCACACACACGGCTTAGGTGGTCAGCACCTTACAAATGCTATTTTGTTTTAAACTCACAACTGTGTAAGAGACTACACCCATTTTTCAGAGGCAGAAAATGAGGCCTGAATGTGCTTTTATTTTTTATTTATTTCTAATCCTAACCGGAGGATATTTTTCCATTGCTTTTCAGAGAGAGTGGAAGGGAGAGAGAGGGAGAAACATCGCTGTGAGAGAGACACATCGACTGTTTGCCTCCCAAACGGCCCGGGATTGAGCCTACAACCGAGGCACGTGCCTTTGGCCGGAATTGAACCCACGGCCCTTCAGTCCGAGGGCCGACACTCTAACCACTGAGCAAAACTGGCCAGGGCCTGAATGTGTTTTGAAAAGCATGCCCAACACCAAACAGGCCTGGGCCTGAGTCACACCAACTCCTACCCATGGACAGTGCGTCCGGCCAGCAGTGCTTCTTAGGTCAGCACATGGAAATAAAGGGAATGGAGATGCTATTTTCCAGTTTTAGTCTTTATTAGTCACATGCACTTTTCATCACTCCAACACAAAAACTTAAATATTAATGCTCATAAAAACAGTTATAAAATACTGTTTTTTAAAGTAAAGATAAAAACAAAGATATATGTCCCAAGTCCCCAACACCCAGGACTCGGGCAGATCTTCCTTCACCCTGTGGTGCTCAGGTCCTGCTCTATTGTCACTCACTCAGGGTGGTGCACCTCGGACCCCCTCCACTCAGTGCCTCCCGTTTGGGGGTGTCCCCATCCCCCATGGAGAGCAATGGGGCCACAGCTCTCTCTCACACCCACACCGAGCACCAACTAGACACGGGTTTTTTTTCCTGGTGACATGCTCAGTGCCTGCACACAGACAGCAGCCACCAGTGTCCCCAGAATGACTCTTCAGAGCACCCGTGACACAGAAAAGTGGCTCGCTCCCAGGCTGGCACCCAGTGGGCTCGAGGGTAGGTTGGTTGCACAAGCTAACCCCCATGTGTTGTCAGGAGGATGCCTCTGAGCTCCGGCCTACTCATTTGCTCTGAGCAACTGGAATTCCAAGGGAGGTGTTTAAGGCGTAAACACACATCCAAGGCCTCTTTAACGATCCCTGCACCACCAGCATCACCTCATGCAAACAGAGCCAGGAGATGGCCCTGGTCTCAGCCTCCTTGTATCTCTCCCTCCCCACAGGGACGAATCACAGCACGGACGCGGGGCAGGTGCCAGCAGAGGGAGCCAAGCCTGTCCCCTTGGCAGGAGGGCTCCTCTGTCCCTTGCCCATCTATCCTGACTTGCAAAGAGCTCTGTGTCCCCAGCTCGGTTTTAGGTATAGATCCTCGATTTCTAGTAGGAAATGTTTGAACAAGTACCCACTGCCCCCTCCCTGTTGCCCTGACAACCCCACGTGGACCACGACCTGTATGACCTCCCTGAGGGCCTGGGGGGGTCTGAGGGTGCCTCGAGTCACAGCTGATCATCAGAACCATGCACAACACCCCACACCTACCGCCTCGTGGGTCTGACACCCTCTGCTCCTCTCACCACTCAGAACCAGATCAAAGCGGCCACAGGGCCTGCACTTACGGGACAGGGAGTGGGTGCCTTTGGGCAGGTACTCCAGCAGGAGGGCGCTGTCGTCCCCAAGCACGTCAGCCTTGAGGGACAGCAAGCTGTTCTTGCTCATGAGCGCCGCCCGCAGGTTGGCCACTGCAGTGGCCTGCTGCAGCGCCTCATCCTTCTCGGGAGTGAGGGGAGGGCCCAGGTAGCTGGCTTCTGCCCCCAGGAGACCCTCATCCACGTGGGCATAGAGGTCCGCCCTCTCCCCTCGGCTGTCAGAGCTGCCGGCCTCAGTGATGGTCAAGTCCGAGTCTGGGGGAGGAAACAGAACACGCAGGTCACTTCTAGACTCTCCAGAGAGAAAGAAGCCAGGAGAACAAGCATCCTGACCACCTAGCTGCCGGTCAGGTCCTTTACGTCTTGCCACTGAGGTCCAGGACCTGCCCCAGGACATGGCGATGTCACCACTAGGGCCCCACACCACTCCCTGGGCTGTACCCCAGGCCCCACGCAGACTCGGCCCCACTTGACCCACAGACTGACATGTTACACCTAAAATTTATGAACTGCCAGAAGAAACTCACGGGAGACATCTTGTGACTGTAGGCAAAGACTTTTTAGACAGGAAACCCAAAGAGCACGAACCATAACAGAAAAGTTCACAAATTGGACTTCGTCAAAATTTAAAATGTATGCTCCTCAAAAGACAATGTTAACTAAAAAATGAGCCAAAGACTGGGAGAAAATGTTTGCAAAACACACACACAAAGAACTGTGACCCGGCAGGGCGCGGCTCAGCGGTTGAGCGTCGACCTGGGATCCAGGGGATTGAGGTTCAATTCCCGGTCAGGGCACATGCCTGGGTTGAGGGGTCAATCCCCAATGACTCTCTCATTATGGGTGTTTCTATCTCTCTCTCCCTCTCGTTTCCTCTCTCTGAAATCAATAAAGATATATATATTTTTTAAAAATTCAAAGAACTGTGAACTCAGCAATGACAAAGCCTTCACCGGACACGTCCCCAAAGGAGAGGTGCTGACAGCCAACCACCGAGTGGAAAGTCGTTTGTCACCATAGTCAGAGCTCCTGAACACCTCCCCACACACGGTGGCATCCAGACCTGACCCACAGCCGTCCTGAACAGACTCCTCACAGGAAAGAGGGCAAGTGGCCACACACCCGCGCCCATGTGGTCGCAGCAGCTCTATTCCTCACAGCCAAGAACCTCCCAAGCAACCCAACCCATCAACAGGCGAATGAATGAACAAACTGCTACAGCCACAGAACAGAGAAGAGTGTGGCAGTAAATGAGTGACTTACCAACGCCCACAGCACCGTGAACGAAACTCAAAAGCACACTGGAAATCAAAGACATGGAGCAGTCGAGGCTGGGGTGGCGGGCGGCGCCCCGGGGCATGGCTGTGCTGGGGGCTCGGGTCATGGGCTGTATCAACCTCGACGTCCTGGCTTGGTTCTGACTGTAATTTGCAAGGTGATGCCCCCGGGGGAAACCGTGCGAAGGAACACAATCTCTCCAAATTGCTCCTTACAATTCGTTACTCATCCACAACAGTCTCAAAACGATGCTCTGTACTTGTGCTTCCCAAGCTGGCTGCCCTGGTGATGAGTCTAAAGGGGCTGTTTGGGGTTGGGGAGGTTGGGGGGTTAGAGGCTGATTGAAAGGGCAGCAGGGACCATTCCTGGTGGTGGAAATGGTCTCTCTCCTGATGATAGTGGTGTAACATTTGTCAAAGCTCCTCAAGCTCGCCCACCAGAGTGGTTAAGTGAAAAGGACAGGCCTGGTGGGGTGGCCCAGTGGGCTGGAGTGTTGTCCAGACACCAGCGGGTGGGCTGAGGGTCCAGTTCCCAGTCAGGGCACATGCCCAGGTCCCGGGTTCAACCCTGGTCAGGTGTGCACAGGAGGCAACTGATGGGTGTTTCTCTCTAACATCAGTATTTCTCTCTCTCCCCTTCTCTCTCTCAAAATGAATGAAAACATATCCTGGGGTGAAGATTTTAAAAAATTAATAATAATTAAAATGACAGACAACAGGCAGAGCAAGCCAAAACCTGCTTGCATTCTTGGAGGGAGAGATGTGCAGCCACTTAGAAAAAAGCCTGGCAGTTTCTTATAAAACTGCAGCCGCCCTTCACATGACCCAGGCACTCCACGCCTAGGAATTCACTCAAGAGAAGTGAGAACACACGTCCACAGAACAGACCGGCCTAAAGCGCTCACAGAAGCTCCATTCATAAGAGCAAAAACTGGCAACAGCCCCGTGTCGGTCGACGAGGGGCCGTGTGAACAAACACTGGAGGATTCAGGCGACAGAATGGGCACCACGACCCAACGAGGCGTGGACCACGGGGACACGGACGACACAAATGCGGCCTCGCAGAAGCTGCGCTCGACGCCGAGTCACGGCCTGAAGCGCCACCCTGCCCCGAGCGGGGGTTCAGCCCACAACACGGCCTTGTCCTTCCTCAACCCAGCACACCCCAGCTCTCCCTCGGAGCTTCGTCTGGTGGGGTGTGACAGTGGGAAAAAGCGGCTACGCTTGCCGCTCAGCAAAGCCAAGGGTGAGTGCAGACGATTCCAAAGTGTGGCCTCATCCACGGACAAGCCACAGAGGTGCAAACACAGAAGAGGTCACAGGGCACGACCCCACCCCAGCCTGACACTCCCTTATTTGCTGAGTTCAGCACCAGCCTGTCCCATCCTCCGCCCAAGGCCCCTGAGCTCCGTGTCCTTGGCCACCCATCCCACAGGGGGCTGCTGCCTGCGTCGGGGCACGTGGTCGACAGGACCGGTTCCAGGCCATCTGCTCAGCACTGAAGAAAACGAGGGTGGGGGTGTTGTGTCAAGCGCTCAGACTCTTGAGGGAAGAACCAAACAGCAGAGCGGGGGAAGCCCCCAAGTTTCGGGTGGTGTCTGTCGGGCCGGGTGTTGGCAGCAGGGCCAGTCCCAGCCCCAGTGGACTGGCCAAAGCACATGGGGTCACTTTTCATTCAGACCCTTTTCCTCCCAAATACAAACATCACACTAAACAAGATTATTCTCTTCAACAGAGATGATCAAACTGGTTGAAGGATGGGGGGAGGGAAGCAACCTTTTTCTGAAGTGGCAGGAGCACCTTCACAATCTCTGGGAGAGCAGGGAGGACCACGGCCCCGGCCTGGGCATGTCCGCATCCCTCACATCTGCAGTCGGGTCCGGGAGCCGACCTGTCAGTTAACTCAGACAAACTCAGGAGGTCCCAGCTTCTCCAAACAAGCCCTGTGTGTCCTGTATGGTTCAGGACAGAGCTTGTGGCCAGGTATGCCAATCTGGCGGGATGGCCCCTCCCTGCCCACCTTCGAGGAGGGGACAAGAGGAGAGGCCATCAGCCTCAGACCAGCTCCTGCTTCAGCCCCAGTAACAAGCTCCGAAGGACTGGGAATCTGTGACTCAGCCAAGGAGGGCTGCTGAGCCACCTGTCCCTGCCCCAAGTAGGAGAGAGGCTGCCAGGCTTGCTCGGCCACTCTCACCCACTAGAAGCTGTTCTGTGGTTCCCACGCATTCGTAAAACTCCCAGTATGTCCCGGTCTCAGCTCAGGTGCAAACATTCACTTTACCAAACACATACTTTGTCTCCCAGCTACACAATGTCATGCTTACAGCACCTCAGGGAATGTGCGCAGGAGTTAGCATGAGGACGTGGGCCCTTCCTGAACCTAGTAGGTACAACTTGCCTCCTCAAAGCCTCTGAGCCACCCTTGGAATCACAGAAAGGGGGGCGGGCATGAAGCCAGAGGGCAGGGAAGACGAAGGGACATGCAGGCCTGGCAGGAGGTGTGCCCTGACCCAGAACATCGCTGTGTGGACACACCCTGCAGGTGTCAATGCTACTTCCCATGACCTACCACTCACACAGTGCTGTAATCAGATGTGATCCCTATGGACGTTTCCCGGGAAGCTGTCAGGTGAGAATGCACTTGGCCTTTAGCTGGGAAAAAATCACTTTAATCACTAACAGGCCCCAGTGTTACTATAGGTGAGGTGGGACACATGGGGGTCAAAGTGGGCAGGCCCTGAACACCTGAGCGTCCATGCCAGCCCCCCAAACAATATGCAGTAACCACGTGACACATTCCTCTGGGGTAGGGCCTTTTCTCCCATAAGTGGGCTGGGAATAAAAAATACTCCTCTCTGCCCTGGCCAGTGCGGCTCAGCTGGAGTGTTGGCCTGCACTCCGAGGGTCAGGGGCACATACCGGGGTTGTGGATTCGCTCCCCGCCCCTGGTCAGGGGGCATGCGGGAGACAACCAATGTATCTTTCTCATCGATGTTTCTCTCTCCCTTCATCTCCCTTCTACTCTCTCTGAAAATCAATGGAAAAATATCCTCGGGGGAGGATTTAAAAACAACAACTCTTCTCTAAGATACAGTAAGCCTTTAATGAAAACCAACTGTCCTCCACTGGGGTGCACAATTACACTTCCAACCCAGCCCTCGGCCAGGGCAGAGAACGGACACCGGGAGCCGGCAGACGGTCCCACGCAAACCCACAACGTCGCTCCTTGTTTTAGCAACTTGGACCAGTCCAGCAGGAGCAGCTCACAGCTGCCGTGGTAACCCAAGGGCCTGAAGACATTAACAAGGGTCCAGAGTTGAAATCACTTGTTGGATTCTAAAAACACCTCCTGCCAACAAGTGCACTTTCACAGCAGACCCACAGGCGTAAGGAGGCTGCTGTTTCTTAGTGTGTTGACGACTCTCCCATCTAAAGGCTCCAGCATCTCAGCCCGGGGCTGGCTGGTGATGCAGGACAAAGGCAGGGGCATCTCCGCACCGACCACTCAGAGGCTCGGCACGAAGACTGTCCTGGCCACTCACCGTGGGCGGCTGTTTACCGGGTTCTAGTCAGAGCTGGGGGACGACCACAAACAAAGTTAGGAGCATTGGGGACACTGCTGTCCCTCTCCTTACAGCCAGCCAGCCGGGGGACGGGGGCTTTCTATCAGCCCAGACACTCGCCTCCTACTGACTCACTTCGGTTAAACTCCAACGGCTCTGGGGGCTGCCTGTCGGGGACATTTGCAATGTCTGGAGACATATCTGGTTGTCACAACTAAGGGGTGGGTTGCTACCAGCATCTAGTGGGTAGAACCCTAGGGTGCTGCTGACATCCCAGGACGCCCCACGAAGAGTCACCCAGCCCAGGCTGAGACCCTGGTCGACCCAGAACGTGCAGCCGACACAGCAGTGATGAGGCTGAGAATGAATGCTGCAGGCTACAGTGCGTCCTGGGTGCCACTGCTTCAGGGCAACAGGGAGGCAGTCTGGGGATAAAGAGAGTTTGGGAAGTGGGTACTAGCGATGCCTGCACAGCAATGTGAAGTATTTAATGTCAACGGATTGTACATTTAGAAGTGGTTAAAAGGGTGTAGTTGATGGTATGTGTATTTTATGACACTACAGCAAACCCTCGATTTAATGGTCTTCAGATTTAACGGACAAAATTTCCAGTCTGTATGTCATATGTGAAAATTAACACCCTGTTAATTTTTAAATGTTTTTCACCATGATTTGCTTATAATTAAATTAACAGGGTTTTTTTGTCATTAATTCAGTTATTTTTAACAAATTTTAGTGAATAGGTCATATGTTGGAAAAAACACTGTAGTAATTTCGCCAACATAAATAAATATTACATGTCTACAGCTATAGTCTACATATTTAAATCCAAGAGTCACTGCTTGTAAACAACATTCAGGGAATAATTAGCAGGTGATCACACACATGGCAGGGTAACTGGCTCTGCTGTCTGTCGCCTGGCGTGACTGTTCACAGCAGTTTCAACCCGTGGGGCCTGATGTTCCCACATGGGCTACGCCACCCCAGCCGTGTGCATCTGTGTACTCGAGGTGACTGGCGATGCATGCATTTACTACACCTATTCAGTATAAATTTTAAAATTACAGTAATACATATAGGAAACTTTTCTCTGAAATTAAATTTTTCATACATAATTTTAATTACACAAATGTGTCTACATAAGTAAAAACTGGTAAACTAACTAATCTGCCAATTTTTTAATGTATGCATTCAGAAAACCTACTTTTTTATATAACGGACTTTTGGCTTTACTGAACACCCCTAGTCCGAATTAGTCTGTTATATCGAGGTTTCACTATAACAGGCTACAGTGCCTGGGTGCCAGGGGTACGCAGGGGTGGGAGCCTTTCTCTGCCAAGGGCCATTTGGATATTTGTAACATCATTTGCTGGCCATACAAAAATATCAACTTAAAAATTAGCTATGAAAAAAGCCCCTAGACTTACTGAATTTCAAGTCCCACCTGCGGTTGCCTTGGCAGGGCCAGACCAGATGACCTCTCCGGCCGTATCCTGCTCCCAGGCCAGACGCACCCACCTGACTAAGGGCAGCGGGAACGGGGCTCCTCTGGGGCCTCGGGAAGCCTTTGGGGCAGGGGAGCTGGTACCCCTCCTAGCACATGGCATGTTTAGCATTTGTGACACTTATCAGAGCTTATTGCCTTATAGTTTGCTGCCTTCTGTCCATCTCTGTCCACTCACTTGGCTGATTCCTAAGCTTCCTCCTAGAGAGGACTCCCTGCAGAGTGCACTTGCTGAGAAGCCTCCATCCCGACCTGGACAAGCCTTGGTGGCCCCTACCCCTAACCACAGCCCTCCCGTCCCCAGTGTGCTCATTCCCCCACCTGCCGCTCAGAAAGGCTCCATGTGACCGTGATTACCGCCAGGAGGAGCACCTGACCGCTAGTAAACAAACATCTGGGAGCCGCACACAAAGTATCACCCAGAGTGTGAGAACTGGCGCAACACAGTGACGCCTGGAGCCCCCCACACTGTGCGGTGGCGCCCCGCTCCTCCAAGAAGAAAGTACCAGGGGAAGCCACCGGGGTGAGCCTGGGAATGCGTCCCTTTGTCTATGAAAAGAGCAGCCACGGCCCCCCCCACAGTGTCTGAGCCCCGCCTGGAACAAACACAAGGCTTACTTGAGTCCCGGCTGCTAAACGGCCAGCCGGACGCTGGCAGGAAGGGTGGCACCGGGGAACCGGCACGGCTCTCGTCCTCCACCTGCTGCGTGATGTGCCGGACGGTCTCTTTGTTTTTCCGATTCTTCCTTCGGCCTGTGGGCTGCCAGCCGTCGCCCCCGGCCTGCTCGGGGAAGGGGGTCTGTGTCGTCCCGCCATCCCTGGCAGAAGGCGGCTCACCCCCTCCGTAGTGAGGCGGAGAGATCTGCTCCTCCTTGATGCGCAGAGGCCCGTAGCCCACGTCACCGGGCCACAGCGGCTGGGA
The DNA here is from genome assembly GCF_054644295.1 of Miniopterus natalensis. Taxonomy (NCBI): domain Eukaryota; kingdom Metazoa; phylum Chordata; class Mammalia; order Chiroptera; family Miniopteridae; genus Miniopterus; species Miniopterus natalensis. Next base: position 83,445,171 of record NC_142087.1, read on the forward strand.
ACACACGTCCTCGGAGCCGTCGGCCTTGGGCTCCTGGTCCTCTTTGCCGTAGCTGCTTCCTCCCTCGTGGCAGCTGGCGATGGCCGAGTCTCCAGAAGAATTGGTGGGGCTCGTGCGCCGAGCCAGCCACGGGGAGATGCTCCTCCCGGCCATCACGGCGGAGATGAGCGCGTCCGCGCTGCCGGACGGGGCGCCCACGTCAAACTCCGAGAGCTCATCCGAGGCGTCCGGCTTGATGCTGATGTCCAGCGCGGCCTTGATGAAGTCGTGGCAGGCCTGCACGATGTCCGTCATCTGCAGGAAGCTGGCCGCGGACATCACTTCGATGACATTGCGACTGGTGAGGGCCAGGTGGGCGGAGTACATGAAGTCGATGATGGCCTTGAAGCCCTGGGCCGTGACGATGTCCAGGTGGGTGACCGTGGCCTGCTCCGACGTCTTCTGCACCTGGCAGTACAGCGTCTTGAAGTACCGACTGCTGCCGAGCAGCACGTTCTTGTGAGCCCTGAACACCTTGCCCTCGACCACGACGCAGGCGTCGCACAGGACCCCGTGCTGCCTCTGCTGGTCCAGCTCGCGCAGCAGCTGCCGGTAGTGGGACGCGATTTCCATATCTTCCTTACGGTCGTTCATCGGGGAGCCGGGGGTCGCCTCTTCTACAGACTCTGTGGGGACAGGAACGGACAGTTACCCACACGTGGCACCGCCCGCCAGGCGGGGGCCCACGGGCAGGAGGCTAGCCTGCGGCCCGAGGCCCGGCCCGCAGGAGCCCCCGGGGCTGGGAAGCCGAGGGAGGTTCGGGTTCAAGGCTCTCCCAGTGGACACCATTTCTGGACAGAAACCTACGTGCAGAGCAAACCCTCAGAACAAAAAGCGGATGTTCCGGAAACAAGGAAGAGGCCCATCGGCGGTGACGCGAAAGCCTCACCACGGGGACGCCTCGGGTAATCGCCTGCGTCCTCACCGCTCACCCTTGAAGGAACATCCTAAAATACCCAAAAACAACTCCCTGCGGAAAGCCCACGACGACGGACGGGAGCCGCCCACAGCCTCTGCCCGGCAGTCCCCAGCCAGCAGCCCAGCGGCTCGCAGGAGGCCCCAGCCAGCCGCGTGTGCAGCGCGTGGCGCCCGGCGCCCTGTGGGGCTGCACGGCCACCGGACCGTCCGGGGCCCGGTGCCCCCAGCCTGCGTCTCCCAACCCGCTGCAGCGTCCTCTCCTCCCTGCCTACAGCGGTTTCTCAGGCACGAGGGGCCACAGGCCAGGCGGCTGAAACAACAGAACTTCGTTCCAGCTTCGTCTGGAGGCTTGATCCCAGACCCGGGCGTCGGCAGGGTCATCCCGCTGACGGCTCCGCAGGAGGACGCGTCCCAGCCTCTCCAGCTTCTGCAGGCGGCTGACAGCCCCTGGCACTCCTTGGCTTGTAGACGCATCCCCCATCCCTGCCTCGTCCTCCCACAGTGCTCTCCCTGTGCGTGTCTGTCCAATGTCCCCATCTTATAAGAACATCAGTCATGTTGGACTAGGGCCACCTGCCTCCGTGACCTCACCTTCACTAACTGCATCCAGTTCCTGGCCCCGTGACAAGAGAACTGAGGCTTCAGGCCCTGTGTTAAAGCAGGAAGCGCGAGTTTCATGATCTGCTTTCCTATATGAATAAGTCTCTACTCCCCAGTAAAACAGGTCCTTTGAGAGCCAGGAAGATCACTGAGAAGGAAGAGAAAGCTCGGAGCCGTTTCACAGAGAGCAATGACCTCGCAGGACTCGCACCTCAAAAATCATTTTAACTCTCATGGCAAGTTCTGAAATAGGGTGTTAGTCAGGGCAGCTTAAAGCTCAGTGATGTACTTTATAGAGATTTTGTCATAAGAAGACAATAGAATTTTCACTAGGGGAAGTTGTGTGGACACTAAAATAAAAGGGATCTAAGATGACGGTGTAAATAGACCAGCCTGCTGTGGAAATGCTCCATCTTGGGGAAGCTCAGGAGAGCAGCTGCATTTCATTTCAGTTGAAAATCTCTCAGCATTAGGAACATGTTCGTGGGGCCTGCCTACCTGGCCGAAGTAAAAGAGTGGCTGATCGATGGCCAGCTGCCCGGTTGCTGTTCGGCAGCTGTGACCTGAAAAATGGGAGAACCCTGAGCAGCAAAGCCAGTCATGCCATATAACCACCACCAAGCGAGGTGCACACGAGACTAAAGCAAGCTCATGGTGTGAGGGAAGGACAGCAGAGCACCCGCCCTGCCTGCTGGAGAGCACTGTCCAAGGGAGGAACACCTGGCCACGGACACACACCTGGCCACGGACACACACCTGGCCACGGACACACACCTGGCCACGGACACACACCTGGTCACGGACACACACACCTGGCCACGGACACACACCTGGTCACGGACACACACCTGGCCACGGACACACATCCGTTCACGGGAATATACCTGTGGGATCAGATCACACTGACGGATAGATAACCTATCATCTCCGATCACCTGGGCTGCTGCTGCATGGGGCAGAGGGCACTTTCATGCATTCAAAGAGTCATGTGTGGCACCCCTTGAGTAAGGGGCCCTTTCAGAGAGAAGCCTGAGGTCCATGAGGGACTCAGGCCCCACATCACTGTACGGTTATGCGCTAAGGGCTGGGTGAGACCAAGGGGCAAAGGGGATAACTGTGGCTGCACTGGTACCTGAGATGGCACAAAAGTGACGCCAGCACCATCTCGTGCCCGCACCACTCTGCTGCTCTGTCTTTATTTCTCCTGTGGGTTTTATTTTCAACTTGGGGGTTTCAAGGTTACTTCTGTTCCAGCCAGAATCACTATGAAACAACCACTTTCATATCAAAACAACTTGAATCCATGATCCAGACCAAACCCCCAAAGTCGCATCTGCCTGAATGGGGCTGGGTGCTAGCACGTGGCCCACATCCAGCCAGGAATTTGGTGACGACGCACGTGACGAAACGGGCTGAGCGGTGAGGGTGCTCCAGTGCGGGGCTGTCCTGTCTGGCGGGCAATGTGCCTGCTGTATCCAGTGCCATTTCCAACTCCGAATGCTTCATGGGTGAGGGCCAAATAAATTACCATACCGCAAAATGCACAGAACCATGAAGTGTGAAGATTGCTACGAATGTATTTCACTAGTTCAGTCTTAATTCCAGGAGCAGGGCAGGGTCAACTTTCCTTTCCTCCCTAAGGAGCTCTGCCAGGAGGGCAGTTTGTTCTAATAAAAATGTAAAATAGCCCTAGTTGGTTTGGCTCAGTGGTTAAAGTATTGGCCTGCAGACTGGAGGGTCCTGGGTTCGATTCCAGCCAAGGCCAGGTACCTCACATAGATGTTTCTCTCTCTCTCTTCTGAAAAGCAACGGAAAAAATATCCTTGGATGGGGATTTTAAAAAAAGTAAAACAGCCCGCCCAGCGTGGCTCAGCGGTTGAGCATCGACCTAGGATCCAGGTGATCGGGGTTCGATTCCTGGTCAGGGCACATGCCCGGGTTGTGGGCTCGATCCCCAGTCGGGGGCGTGCAGCAGGCAGTCGATCAATGACTCTCTTATCACTGATATTTCTATCTCTCTCCCTCTCCCTTCCTCTCTCTGAAATCAATAAAGATCTACTTAAAAATAAATAAATAAAAGTTAAAAAAAGTAAAACAGTGCCCTGGCCAGTGTTCCCAGTGGTTAGAGTGTCAACTCAAGCACCCAAGGGTCACAGGTTTGATTCCTGGTCAAGGGCGCATATCTGGGCTCCAGGTTCGATCCCCAGCCCCAACTGGGGCGCGTGCAGGAGAAACCAATTGATCTGTCTCTCTCACATTGGTGTTTCTCTCTCTCTCTGCCCCTCTCCCTCCCTCCCTTCCACTCTCTCTAAAGATCAATGGAAAAAATATCCTCAGGTGCGGATTAAGAAAAAATAAAAATAAACTGGGAGCAAGATACCTTTAGAGCTAGAACCACACTGTCTGGTCCTGGTCACCAGAGGCCAAGCAGCTCCCACAGTCTCCTGAGGAGGAGGGAGGTAATCCGCAGACATCTGAGCCAAGTTTCACTCAACGGCTCTAAAAGCTGCTCTTTGCAACTACTTTGGTGAGATTCTTTTTTTAATGGGCCACATTTTGAGCAGACACCTCACAAAGAAGATACACGAATGGCCAAACACAAGAAGATGCTCAACGTCACCAGGCCTCAGGGAAACACAGGTAAAAACCACGAGATGCCTCCACACTCCCACTAGAAGTCGGGAGGGGAACTATGCCCATGTCAGCGAGGACATGGAGCTCCTGGGACCCTTGCACAGCTGCTGGGAACGTTAGACTGGGCAGCCGCTCTGGAAGACAACTTGGCGGTGTCTTCAAAGTTGAGCAGAAACCCTGGAACCCGACAACTCCAACACGTGGAACCTACCCAGGGATGTGGAAACACAGACCCGGCCAGGACTTCCACAGAAACACACACGCTGGCTTGATGCGTTAACAGTCAAAATCTGGGGACAACCCAAATGTGCATCGACAGCGAACAGGTACACAAACAGGCGTCTCCTGACGGCAGACACGCTCGGCAGGAAGGAGTCACCCGCCTCTGGCCTGGGCCCCTCGCCCACCTCCCCACTCCTGAGCTTGTCTAAACGTCCCTTCCACACACATGGGTGAATCTCAAAATAATTATGCTGCAGGAAAGGAACAGGGAAAGGGGACAGTGTATGAGCCCTTTCTAGGAAACTCCTGAAAATACAGTCCAGTCCACAGGGTAGGGGCCAAGGAGTCAGTGGTGGCCTGGGCTGGGCAGAGGGTGAATTCCCAAGGGGAACTTCCAGTGGGGGCTACCTTTCACCCGGTGCTTCACAGGTGTGTGTATGTAAATTATACCTCAATAAACTTGATCAGAAATCCATTTTTGTGAAAATGCTGCTCAACCCCAAATGCATACTTATATTTACTGACATTCATTGTGGGTTGGTGTCCCCAAAGTTCATGTGTTGAAGTCCTAGCCCCCAGACCTCAGAAAGTGACCTTGCAGACATAACTGGTTGAGATGAGGTCACGGGTGGCCCTAACCCCATGGGACTGGTGTCCTTATAGGAAGGGAATTAGGACACGGGCACACAGAGAGAGCACCTGTGAACACGGAGGTGCTGCTCTGAGTCAAGGAACCGCCAGAAGCTGCAGCACCCTGGATGGGTCCTTCTCAGTCCCTCCGAGGGGGACCCTGCACACCTTGACCTCGGACTGCCGGCCTCCAGGATGGTGAGGGAACAAGTCTTTGCTGTTTAGGATCCTGAGTGTGTGGTTCTTTGTTAGGAAGCCCTGGGGCACTCACACTCCATCTTACCTATCAAGGGTCACCACTGAGACCAACGTGGTAATGCACGGTGCAGGAAGCACTGGTCATTCCCGCCAAGGGAAATCACCCACTGCAAACCCCGCCTGGCCGCAGAACCAGGCAGCCCGACCCCCGCTCCATCCTCACTGTGCAGACACGGCTCCCCATGCTGACATGTTCAGATGGTTCACTAAGTGCTAAAAACCCACTTTATAAATCAAAATTATGTACATTGTACTATTATTATTCATGGTTACATTTCAAAATTTTAAAATGAGCTCCTGACTGGAAACAAACACTCCAAAAATGTTAACAGAAGTCATCTTTAAATGGTGAGTCACCCGAATTTTCTCTGGTGAGTACAAATTGACACTGTTGGTTGCTGAACGTGACATCTCCCAACAGTAGCCAGGGTGACCTTCTAAAAACGCAGACCTGTGACTGCCACCTGTCCACTGTGGCCTATGGTCAGGGGCTCTACCGGCCCAGCCCAACCCTCAGCTTCTGCTCCTCCCTCCCTGCTGCTCTGGCCTCTTTCAGCTCCTTGACTTCCATCTGCCTGGAGCACCTTCTCCACCTGCTCAGCTGTCACTTCCTCTCTCCACCCTGACCACACAGGTTGACCCTCCTTTCCAAACACCATGGGGCATTCCCTCCAGACCCGGCTTAGGTCACATGGCTGTTCGCCTTAACAGAGCCAAATTCTAACTGTATCTGCATCACACATGAGCCCGAACTATTAACATGCCAGCCCCAGCTGTGCTCAGAAGCCTGGGCCAACCCTGAGGACACCACCCACCTGCCCACACAGTACCCCCAACCGCAACTCCCCCCCAACGGCCAGGCCAGAGCAGGGTGACTCCAGGTCAGCATAAATGTGCTGTGGAGGCACTTGGGGAGGGGCTGGGCTGGGGGTGGCTTCCCGGAGAGGGAAGGAGGCATTCAGAGGGTGGGCCAGCATGCTGGCCTTCAGGGCACTGGACAGCCCCTCCAGCCCTGACCCTGGCCTGGGACAGAGCCAGTCCCAGCCTGAGTCTTAAGGAGCACCATCCACTCTTCACTTTTATGGGTCTGTGCCCAGCTACTCAGCTGCCGGAGCAAAGATCTGAGCTGCAGTGGAGAGAAAGGTGCGGCTACCCCAGCATCCAGGCCAAGCCTTAACCCCTGTGAGGTGCCAGGCTGCTGAGCCACCCATCCTGGCTGTTCTAGTCCAGCCTCAAGACTGTGGCCCCACCCAACATCACTTGGGCAGAAGAACCACCTGGCTGAACCCAGTCGGCCACAGAACCTTGAGACAATGAGCCTGTGTCTCGGGAAGGACAAGTGACCATGAGACAAGGCAGGGCAAGCAAGACACCCTGCAACCAGCTCAGTGCCAGCTGGCAGAGGATTCTGCCAGGCCTCAGGGTGGTTGGAGCACCAGCCACCAAGATGGGGAGCCCAGAGGCCAGCGCCTCGAGGGGAGACAGAAGACCTTGAGTGTAGTCACCAGCAGGGTACCCAGGCATCCTAATTCAGGTTCTGGCCCATGGAAGAGTGGTCTGGAGCCCTGGGCACAGCCAAGGACCTGGCAGGGCCAGGAGGCCTCTGTGGGTGCACCTGAGGGCTGAGTCACCACAGCAGCTCGGTGAACTTCCCGTTTCTCCGCCTCTGCTGGTGGGAAGTAGGTCTGGGGGAATTGCTTTGTCTTCTGGGTTGGAAGAGAGAAAGGGGAAGGAGTCACCTCTATGCGTGTGCGCCCGGGCACCTCCTGTGACACTCAGTCCTATCTGGACCTTTCGTCTTTAAACCACGCTTGATTTTAACAGGCAGTGACACTCCTGTTAGCTCATCCCGATGACGTACGAACAGATGTGCTCGTTCAACAGGGCAGATCTGCAAAGGCAAGTCCTGCGTGGAATCTCGGAGGACGGTGGGCCCTCCCTTGGGACACTGCCTCCTCCTCCAGGAAGCCTCCAGTGCTCCTCCTCCAGATCTGGAAGCCTTGGCACAGGGCCCACATTTCAAGGCCGAACAGACTCCATGCTCACTCTTGGAATCAACAAAACTATAGGACCTTTTTTTTTTTTTTTGCATTAAACCTGCAATATTGTAATCCTACATTTTAAACTCAAGAAATGTTTTTTAAATGTCCCGCATTACGCGCTGTTAGAAGTGGGAAGAGACAGCAAATGCCTGATCCTGGGACATGGGCGACCGTGGGAGCATGCTCACCAGCTGCTCCCGTGACACCCCAGCTCCGAGCCACCCGAGGGTGACAGCTCAGTGTGATACCACGTGTGCCTCGGACATTCTGGTCAGACACAGCTCACCGAAGTCCGGGGAGGCATATGGAGCCATGTGCTGCCATGGCTGAATCGGGTCCCCCAAAAAGACACACTGAAGTCCCAACCCCAGTCCTGTGAATGTGACCTTATTTGGAAATAGGATCTTTGCAGATTAAACGAAATTAAGATGAGGTCATAATCCAACAGGACTGGTGTCCTCATAAAAAGGGGAATTCTGTGCACAGACATACACAGAAGGGGGCCACATGAGGACGAAGGCAGAAGGAAGGGATGTGGCCTGTGACGGGTCCAGGGATCGGGACGCCTGGACAGCTAAAGAGTTGGGAAGGACCCTCCCTGGAGACTCGGGAGGGGTGGCCTGACCACCTTGATTTCAACTTCTGGCTTCCAGAATGGTGACAAGATAGATTTCCGCTGTAGTCCTTTGTTACAAAAGTCCCAGGAAATGCCGCAAAAACTTCAAAAAAATCTAAAAATTTTCTTAAAAATCTGATAGGCTTAACAAGGCAGAGAAATCATTTCTGTGAATTTTATTTTATTATTTTTAAATATATCTTTATTGATTTCAGAGAGAGGAAAGAAGGGGGAGAGAGAGAGAAACATCAATGATGAGAGAGTCATTGATCGGCTGCCTAGCCCGCAAGCCGGGCATGTGCCCTGACTGGGAATCGAACCCCGATCACCTAGATCCTAGGTCGATGCTCCACTGCTGAGCCCTGCCCGGCCAGGATCTTAAATCCTGAATTTTAAATCTAAGATATCCTGTGACTTGAAATGTTAACTACAAACATGTGTGCTCCCTGTCAGCAAGGAGAAGAGAATCTTGCCCTGGCCCGTGTGGGTCAGTGGTTAGAGCGTCGGCCGTGGGTTCAATTCCCTGTCAAGGGCACGGACCTTGTTTGCAGGCTGGATCCCGGCCCCAGCAGGGTGTGTGCCGGAGGCAGCCCACTGATGCTCTCACATCGATGTTTCTCTCTCTCCCCCTCCCTCTCTCCTTCCACTCTCTAAAAAGCAACAATAAAAATGTTCTCGAGGGAGGATTAACAAAAAAGACAAAAACAAAAAGAAGGAAAGAATCTAAGGAAATAGAGGCAATCGAACAATATGATGGACGGTTCTGTTGTCTTTTTCAGCTTCTGAAGGGAAACGCTTTCCAACCTACAGAAAAGTGAGAATAACTCACCGAACCCCTGAGCCAACACCATTTGTTAACATTCTGTAACATTTGTTTACATCCAGTAACAGGCTGGAATCTTAAATCAGCTGCCTTTTCTTTAAAAGCTGTATCCCTTAAACAACAGAAGCCAGCCATCGAGGTGAGGAGCTGCGTCTGGGACGGGCCGGGTACCGGGCTGCCGCGGGCCTGGGCTGCCAGGCGGGTACAGCGTTGGTTAAACCGAATCAGTGTCTGCTCTGGTGTCCAGCAGAGTTTCCACTGGCCGATCTGATGTGTTTCCAGGTGCCCACTGTCATTTCTGCAAGAACACAGGCCTTTGCATAGTCAACACTCACCCAAAGCTGAGTAAGTGAGAATGGGGCAGGTTGGGGGTGAACAGTAGCCACCTGAGCTGAGGCCAGGAACTTCCACAGGCAGACCCTGTCGCCCCCGCTCAGGCGCCTGTCCACGTTGACAGGACAACAGTCAGGCCCACAACTGACCAGGTGTCAGCAGTGAACAGGTCACATGGGTCCCCAGCAAGCCCCCAGCAGCCAATGGAGCCTCTAACCAGGGGCTGAGCAGCACCAGCTGTGAACACAAGCTAGGGCACAGGGGCCTGAGGCAGGAAGATGGGATGGACACAGGAGGCCAAAGTGGAGCAGACCAGGCCAGAGGTGGGCCCTGGACCCACGAGGAGTCGGAGAGCCCTGGGGGGAGGGGCCAGTTCTTCCTCCCTGGTCAGGGTCCAGGCTTTTGGGATCCAGGGGAGGGAAGGGAGGTTCGGGGCCCCTGGCGCCCCCTGACATGTGAGGGAGACAGAGCCACCCTGGGAAAGCCCCCTCTGTAAGTACTGGGCGGGACAGGCTCCAAGGAGCTTTAACAAATGAAACTCCATGATTCATGAGGAAAGAAGTGGGACCTGCTAAGACTCGGGGACACGTGGGGATGCACCAGGAAGGGCCACCAGGTGCTCTGGGGCCACGGGGCACATGAGGGGCTCTCTACATCTGTCCTAGCGACAGGTGACACAGCACACTGAAGGAAGTGAGCGTTGACAGTGCCAGCTGCTCAGCCAGGCTGCCATGATGAGGGGCCCCACCTGCCCCAGATCCCCTACCAGACCCAAGTGCTTCCTGGTATCGTCTCCATCCTCAGGGCCCTGCTGTGCAGGAACTTCCCACACAGGGGTCTTGGGGTTCAAAAACACTCCCTGGGCGGTGCAGGGTGTGTGCCAGAGGCCAGCATCATCCCCTCCCACCAAGCCCTGGCGGGGAAGGAGCCCAAGGCTGCTGACACATGGGAGATCTTGGTGTGAGCGAACCCCTCATCCCATCACTTCTACTTTTAAAGTTAATCCTATAACTTAATGTGAAAACGTCACCGGCATCTGGGCCTAAAAGAAACGCGGTGAAATGTCCCAGATTCTGATAAAAATGTTCAAAGGAAAGTCTGAATTAATGAAGCTGCAAAAACTAAGGTGAAGTCCTAAAACCCTAAAAGGTGGGACGCTGCATGACCAGGGGACCTCAACACGCCCACCCCGGAGCACAGGGCAGCCGGCAGCAGGCCGCAGACTGGCTGCACCCTTGGCTCCTCGGCGCTGCGTGCGATTTACAGTGGCAAAAACAGAAACACCCAAAGGCCCAACCAGGAGAAAACAGGCAGAACTGCACCATCTTGGAACAAAACAAGGCCCGACACAGAGCAACAAAGTGCCGTTTACGCTGAGGCTAAGAAGCTTATTAGAAAAAATGGGCAGAAATCAGAGCAGAGAGCACACGCCCCAGATACGGGCTCAAATCCCCTTTCCCTCCAAAGCAGGTTCATCATTCATAAAACTCGGAGATGAAAGCTGTGGCCACCAAAGGCTTGCCTGGGGCAGGACGGCACCAAGAGAAATGGGCACGAGAAACACAAACGTGCACCTCCTTCACTCCTACGGGGGGACGCCACGGGGACGCCACGGGGACACCACAGGGACACCAGGGAGACACCTCGGGGACACTAGGGGGACACCACGGGGACACCATGGGGACGCCACAGAGACGCCATGGGGACGCCACGGGGACGCCACAGGGACACCAGGAGGACACCTTGGGGACACCAGGGGGACACCACGGGGACACCAGGGGGACACTAGGGGGACACCACGGGGACACCTTGGGGATACCATGGGGACGCTAGGGGGACACCACGGGAACACCAGGGGGACACCTCGGGGACACCAGGGGGACACTAGGGGGACACCACGGGGACACCAGGGGGACGCCATGGGGACACCTCGGGGACACCACGGGGACACCTCGGGGACACCACGGGGACACCAGGGGGGCTCTGTGCTTGACCCTCACAAGCCTTCCTCACAGGACGGAAAACGTTTGATGGCCTCCTTGGGTCCTGGAGCCTACAGGTGGGGTGAGCACCCTAAGGGGCAGCCCAGTGTGAGCACCGTCTCACCTAGACCTTAGAACTGCCGTGGGGCGGGGTCCCCATGAGGAAAGAACAGAGACTGCTCCTTCCTGTCCCCCCGCCCACTGGGCTGCCAGGTACAGAGAGGCTGCCAGAGCTCCAGCCCCCAGGCTGACTTCCAAAGATTAAAGGGAAATTCCTCGGGGGCATCAACCACCCTGACGGTGTCTCCCAGGAGCCCCTGGGCAGAGGCCACACCCCCACGGCTGCTGCAGCAACCACAGGACACCCCACATTTGGTGATACTTCAGATTTACAAGTGTTGGACCTGCCACTCAGACTCTTATTTGATGCATTAAGTGCCACCTGTTACCAGAGCACAAAAGAAGTTTTCTAATTTTTTTTTTTTAAATCCTCACCCGAGGATATTTTTCCATTGCCTTTCAGAGACAGTGGAAGGGGGAGAGTGAGAGAGAGAGAGAGAGAGAAACATCGATGTGAGAGAGACACATTGATCGGCTGCCTCCAGCACACCCCCCACCGGGGCCGGGGATGGAGCCTGCAACCGAGGTACGTGCCCTTGGCTGGAATCGAACCTGGGCCCTTCAGTCTGCAGCCTGACACTCTAACCACTGAGAAAACCAGCTAGAGTGGAAGTTTTCTAAATTTTTGAAGACTGTATTTCAATAGTTGTCCTCTGACCCTCACAGGAAGCATCAAAAACACCATTCAGAAAGGGGCCACAGGCCTCAGCAGCTGCCTGGGGGAAGAAACAGCCCTGGTGTGACCCAGTGGAGCAGGTGGGCACCACCTGGCCCCCACTGCTTCTACAGATATCCTGGGCCCCACCTCTGCCCATCCTCCCCCAAAGTACCTGGTCCTCTCTGCTACCTCCCCAGGCCGCTGTATCCTTCTCCACTGAGGTGTCACCATCTGTCTCTGCTTTGTCACTTCCCCTTCAGGGACACACGATGCCTTGGAGCAAGGACCTTGTTGGCTGCTGTGTCCTCTGCAGGTGTGAGGCTAAATGCAGGTGTGCTGGGTGCGGCCTCTAATACATCGGTCTGCTAGACCATCAAGGGGACAGCCACTGGTAATGGACGGAAAAGCCTCGATAGGCACAGAGATTGAGAAATGCTATGTGGAAACGTGTCCGGCAAATACAAGCTCTAACGGTGTTGTGGTTGAATTGCCTCCCGTGCAAAGACAGGTTCTAGGGATGTGACCTTGTTTGGAAATGGGGTCTTTCCAGATACAATCAAGTTACAATAAGGTCATTACAGGGACCTTCATCCAGCATGACTGGTGTCCTTCTAAGAGGAGGGAAATCTGGTCACTTGGGAGGAGGCCACGAGAACATGGCAGGAAAGATGGGTGCTGTGTCCAAAGGCCCAGGGCTGCGGGCTCTGCAGAAACTGGGGGAGGCAGGAAGGCCCTGCCCTGGAGCCTGGGGAGAGGGCATGGCCCCGCCCACACCTGGCTTTCTGACGCTGGCCTCCCAAATGTTACAGAATAAACCTGCCCTTTAAAGCCACCCGGCTTGTGGTACTTGTTACAACAGCCCCGGGAAACTCATACACACAGCAACCTGACTCACACCAATTTCTCCCAATCAAGATGACAGGAAAGGCCTGTGGCACAGGGCCTGAGATCCCCACAGTCCTGTCAGCAGGACCCACCCCACTGATTCAGCAGCGTGTGTGGGGCTGAGCGGAGGACTACTGAGACAGACCACCCCTTCACCCCCAAAAGCCACGAGGCAAAGCCACTCGCACCCAGAACCCAAAACCTGAGGAGGACTCCAGGACTGCAGCTCCGCCGCCCTGTCCTCGCCTAGCAGCCGCGAGACAAGCATACAGCTCGGGCACTCCAGATGCAGCTCTGCAGGGAAGGGCGAGCCCTTGGGTCCCAGACCCCCAAAGGGTGGCCCACACACTGCAGCTGTGTGTGGAACACCCTGTGGGAAGCTTCTGGCCAACTTATGGACAAGCCTTAATCCTAATAGTTACACGCTCATTTCAGTGTGCACCCAGAAAAATAAAACCAAAACATCAAACTCATGATTTCATGGGTATTCTCACTTTTCTTTTTTCTTTTTGTTGTTGTTAATCTTCACCTGAGGATATTTTCTCCACTGATTTTTAGAAAGAGTGGAAGGAAGGCAGGGAGGGAATGGGGAGAGAAAGAAAGAGAAAGAACCATCGATGTGAGAGAGACACACAGACTGGTTGCCTCCCGCATGCGCCCCGACCAGGGCCAGGATCAAACCTGCAACCCAGGTGCATGCCCTTGACCGGGAATCGAACCTGGGACCCTTCAGTGCTCCCTCCGGTCGATGCTCTAACCACTGAGCCACGCTGGCCAGGCTATTCTCACTTCTTAAGTCAAGGCTCAAATTAGTTTAAGTAAAAAGTGAAATTGTTAGGAGCGACCTCAAGCAAATGTGGGTGGTGCACACTTGCGCTGAAAGGTGGCACTCTGCCCTGCTGTGCTTTCTCCGAGGGACACCAGGTTCACTGATCCTCCAGGAAAACAAGAGAATTAAGGATATTGGACTGACCACCCGACCCTCTGCTGGAGCCGACGCAGGGCCCAGTGACGGAGTCTGGCCCTTCCGACATGTCTCCCAGGACCCCGAGTGCACACGCAGCCCTGGGAGTGCTCTCCCTGGGCTCCATTCACAGAACTCTGCTTATCACTAATCACTAAGAAGCTGGTTCTCTCGGCCACGCTGGGCCCCGACGTGGGAGCCCCTCTGCCTCCCTTTGCTCCAGGGTCTCCAGTGTCTAGAGTTCCCACCACGCAGAAAAAGGCCAAGGTATCAACAACGATCAGGAAGCCAGACCAGGAGACTAGGATCAAAACATTTAAAACCCACCTCTCAGCCCCAGAAATGTTGACTCCACTGTCCAACAAAGTTCAGGGAGCGACTGTCAACCCGCCTTCAACCACAAGGGGGTCCACACAGCCCCTCGAATTCACTTCTGTTCTTGTCTTATTCTGGAGCAATGTAAGAAAAAAGTAGGAAAGTCAAACCGTCCCCAATATCACAAGCATCTGCCCAGTGGCCGGGGGGCTGTCACAGACACAGAGTGGACAGCATGACTGCTGACAATTTCTGGAAAGTTCTTGCACACACTCTGAAGATGAAGAGAAAGTCTTCATGCAGAATAAACACCGTGAGCCATACAGGTACATGTTTCTGTATCATCACAGACAACGGCAGCTGCCACATCCTCAGGGAAAACCCGTAAGCCTCCTACTTCTGGAGTCAGCCACGTACAACCAAAAACGAAAGCAAAAGTGGTCACATGTAAAAAACAGGCACCATTAACACCATGAGGCGGACAGGACTCCTCTAGGAGCTTTGCTCACTCTGGACAGGAAGCTCAGCTCTGTTTGACAAGGGTCCTGACTTCCCGAGCTCCCCTTCAGAAATCAAAAACTACAAATGCAGCCCGGCCGGGCGTGGCTCAGCCATCGAGCATGGACCTAGGATCTGGGAGATGAGGGTTTGACTCCCAGTCAGGGCACAGGCCCGGGTTGCAGGCTCCATCCCCAGCAGGGGGCGTGCAGGAGGCAGCCGATCAATGACTCTCATCATTGATGTTTCCGGCTCTCTCTCCCTCTCCCTTCCTCTCTCTGAAATCAGTAAAGATAGATTTTAAAAAACCAAAAACCTACAAATGCACACACTCCAGTAACAGTCACTCCATGTCGCAGGACACTAAGCACGAGGAGATTCTGCAGCGGCCCCAGCGCTCAGCAGTGGGCACCTGGTCTCTCACTTGGGACCTGGCAAGAACTCACGTTCGCAACCTTCTCTGATCTCAGAAGGTTTGGACAGGAAAAATCACCACCTTTACCTCTGACTCAGAGGTGAATTCTCACCCTTTACATCTTAGAAAAGTGAAGAAAGCACTGTTCGAGTGGACTGCGATACCCAAGACAGGCGGGTGAGCAGCGGCCACACCTGCGTGGAGGCCACGCCGACAGGGCTCTTGCCAGGCGGCTGTGGGCAGGGAACAGGAGGGAAAGCGCCCGTCCCTTCCACCACCCCAGAATCCTGTCTAGGGGCCTCACCTTGTGTGACAGGCCCCACACGAGAAGCTGGGAGCTACCTCCGTGCACAGATGCGCAGCCAGACTGTGGGGTCTGAGGGGCTCCTGGGCCCCAGTGGGCCAGCAGCATCCTGAGTCTACAGGCACGTCATAAAGTGGACTGCCACCGCGGAGGGCACTGCAGAAGCAGCAAGCACACAGTGCCGCCCGACGAGTGTGAAGTCCAAGGCGGTGAGGCCAGAGCTGCGGACCAGGACCCTGTGAGCTCCACGCCCGAGGCCACACCACTGTCACCCCCGGACAGACAGGGGCTGCAACTCTTCCCCAATCCTGAGGACCGAGGCTCGCGTGGCGGGAGGGCTGCTCTGCTCTGTGAGAGGATGTGGGCCCAGGGTGCCTGCCACAGGGCTGATGGGAGTGACTGGAACATGGGCTTTCAGTGCAGAGGGGAGGGTTCAGGGCCCCGAGGCTTTGTCAGAGACAGGAGGCCTGGGGCGGGTCCCCGGCTGCAGTGCCCGGTTCTCTTGGATAGGCAGCGACCAGGCGGCGAGGCCCTCGGAGGACAAGCGCTGACCATTTCACTCCCCCCAGCCTCCCGTGACCTCTCCTCCTGAATCTGCAGGGCAGCTCCGCAGTCACACCTAATACCACGCGGCCTCCTCCCAGGTCTTGCTGGGCCACCCTCACCGTGTCGTTCTCAATTGTCCCATCCACCCTTCTGCCCTTCCTGGGATCAGCTCCACCTGGGCAGCCTTGGTCCCCCCGGGCAGGTACTCTCTCTGCACAAACCACCCCGGGCGCTGGGCAGGTCCTGCTCACCTGTTGCACACGGTGGACAGTGGGCTGTGTGTGTTTCTAGAAAGCCTATCCATCTGCATCTGCCCCACGCTCCAGAAACCCAGGCCCAGCCCAACGTTCTCTATAGCCCAGCACAGCACCGCCACGTCCTGCACGGCGACGCCGGAAGTCGGACTGGACAGCAGTGGACAGGCCCGCAGAGCAAGCCTGGCTTGGCAGGCTCCTCACTCTCCTGCCGTCAGGAGCCATCCCTTTCTCTCCACCCCAGGCGTCCATGCAGCTGAGCGCTCACTGTGGACCCTCCCCTGGCTGGGGGGCCCACACTGACAAGGTGACCACCCACAGAGGTGTAGCTCTTTATACTTGAGAGCCTTAAACCCTCAGCGCGCAGCCCAAGATGCGGGTGCCTCCTTTCTGCTCCACAAAGAAGGAAGGTGGGCCGTGCACACCATCTCCGAGAGCAGGGCTTCCCTTCCGTCCGAGGGGCCTCATCTCCCCCGCAGTAGGTGCGAGACAAGGCCAAGAGGGAAACAAAAGTGTCTTACAAACAAAAAGCACCTGTGTCCCATTCGAGTGGCAACACTGCCCAAATTTTACCTAAATAAGGACATTTAAAAAATCAATCATTCCCACACATACATGGGTCCCTTCAGTTTACTGGGTAATTGGAAATGACAGAGAGACCACCTGCTAAAAGGGAGCCAGATGGAGGGGGGAAGGCACACCTGGTCCACCTGAGAGAGCAGTGACAGGCGCCACTGTGAAGGCCAGGAGAAGGCCCGCTTTTCCAAATGGAGCATGGTCAGTGACTGTGTGTGCTGGGTCAGGGGCTCTGGAAGACAGATTTTGAAACCATAGTGGTTTCTCACGCCCACCCCACAGCCAGTCAGCCCTCGAAAGCTGCCTGGCTGGGCTCCTGCCCTCTCACTGGCCTCCACTCTCTGCAGTCAGAGCAGGATTGTTCTGACGGCTGGACAGGGGGCCTGGTGCACGGACACCATTTCCCTCCAGCCGTCGTTAGAGAATCAGACGGCCCTGTCCACCCCATCGTCTGCACTCCGTCCTCAGAGGCTTTGGGCCCCTTTCTCACTAGCACTTGTCACCCACACCAGGTCACATCAGTGGTTCCTGTGCCCCCATCCCAATAGACCAGCCCCTCTGCAGGAACTCTGTGCCCGCCCTGCCTAAAGGCTGGGCCGTAGCATGTCCTCAACGAGGCCAAAAAATTGTCATGAATAAGAAACCCTGGGAATGTCTCTGATCTGATTCAAAAAATATACCTATAAAAACTGAAAAGCCCTGTAAATGCTGTTAAAAAATACACCAATGTTGTTTCTCGACTTTCTGCTCTAAAATACCTAGGTTAGTAATTTTTAAAAAACTTATCTTTATTGTTGAAAGAATCACAGATGTCCCCCCTTTTTTCCCATGGGCCCCGTCTTAGGTTAGTAATAACTTATTTTATCTTATTTTTAATCCCCAACTGAGGATATTTTTTCCATTGCTTTTCAGAGAGAGTGGAAGGGGGAGAGAGAGAAACACTGATGTGAGAGAGACAGGCACATTGACTGCTTGCCTCCCACACTTGCCCCACAGCCGAGGTGCGTGCCCTTGGCGGGAATTAAACCCGGGGCCCTTCCGTCTGTGGGCCGGCACTCTAACCACTGAGCTACCGGCCAGGGCAGGTTAGTCATTTTTTAAATCCAGACAATGATGTCTAGAAATACTCCGTGCCCTGGCCAGGGGCTCCGTTGGGTGCAGTGTCCTACTGTGCACCGAAGGCCTCAAGGTCAATTTCCGGTCAGAGCACATTCCTAGGTTTTGGGTTCGATCCCCAGTCAGGGTGAGCACAGGAGGCAACTGATGGATGTTTCTCTCTCCCATCAATGTTCCTCTCTCTCACTCCCCCCGCCTTCCTCTCTCTAAAAAAATCAATTAAAAAAATCCTCTAGTGAGGATGTAAAAAAATAAATAAATGCTTAGTAGTGTTTAGATCTACATGAGACTAAGGGGCAGGGTTGACCGACAATGAACGGAAAGCTTTACAGGAACCATCCACCGAGACGAAGTCTGAGCGTCTGCCTTCCACTCCGCAGAGCAGACGACCACAGGCCATTCTGACAACCGGCACAGAGCCTGCCAGCGTGTGCGGGCACAGGGCCCCAGAGCCAGAACGGCAGAAAGGGGGAATCGTCACCAAAGTCACGGCCGCAGACCCCAGCCACACTGGCCGTGGCAAAGCCACCGTGAGAGCAGAGGGCCCCAGAGCCTGGGTGATGACGAGGTGACCGTGGTTCAGACTTCAAGAAGCTGTGGCCTCAACAGAGGTTCTTCATCATGCTTTTATTCTTGGCGGACAGGCCACAGAAGCAAGCCTGTAGCAACAAGAATGTCTTTTTTCGGGGGAAGTCTTGGGGATCTACCCTCACTCACCTGACATTGGGGTAAAATACGTTAAATCAGAGAAGAGCCTGCATTTTTTTCTTAGAGTGCGCGGGCTGGGCAGGAGCCTAAGCCCCCAGAACAGAGGACTGCTGTGACACTGGGCGGGACAAGAGGACCGATGGCTTCTCGAACTCCCGTCACTTTTACAGCAGCCAAGAGGGCCCCTGAGCACAACGCACCTGCAAAGTGAGGAGTGAGCGCCAGTTCCTGGGCTCAAGGAACTTCCTGAACAGCGCTCACTAAGTGGGTCTCTCGGCTCCTGGCGGCTGGTCTCAGGCCTCTGGTTGAGAACAAAGCGTGAGAGCCACACAGCTGTCCCAGAAACACAGACCACAGGGACAGAGTGGCCCAATTTCCCTTAATTTGAAAAACCCCATGTAAGGACAATGTTGGAAAGTTCACTCTGTTAAAATTTAATTCAACTTAACATGTTTGTAAATAATACATCATCTAGCGATAAAAGGCTGACACTCTTCAGGGTGTTTCCTCCGATCCTTGTTTGCCTCAGCCTTTCAGTGCTAATGTGTGACCCAGGAGCCTGGGGTCTAAGGGGGCAAAGGGTCACCCTGACCCTGGGTAACTGAGTGAGGGCGCAGCACCCAGGAGGGTAGGTGCCTCTGCAGGCAACAGCTGGCCAGTCCTGAACACCGGAAAGGAGGCATGGACTGAGGCCTGCACACAGCAAACAACACAGCTAAACCTGAAGAGAAATTATCTCATCTAACCAAAACAAAATTTTTACATTCATTATGTCAATGAGAGGCTTCACTGAATGCTGTCCTGAGGCTGGCATGCAGGAAAGGCTGGACTTGGGGTTTCTGAATAGCCTAGTGTGAGCACATGCCATCTCTCCCCGAAGAGAACTCTCACAATGACCCCTCCCTTTCTTCTCTTCAGTAAAGGATATGAAAATAATTACTGGCTTTTTAGGGGACACAGTGTTTACGTTCCTCCTTCAATCTTCAGTAGCTTCTGCCTAAGTATGCCTGTCGTTCACTTAATCCTTTCTGGAATAACAAGGTGTCCCAAAGTTTCAGTTCAAAATACCTGAAACCATCAGAAAATGTACCGAATGCAAGGAGTCTACTTGGATAAAATACTATTGTTTACTTCATCATTGGCGTGAAGAAACCTTCCATACATTTCCTTCTGATGAACAAACTATTTTCCTCTCTGGCTGAGTGGAAACATTGCCTTGCACAGGCAAGAGGCGGGCCAGCAACAGAGAATCCGCAAGTCTGTTACCCAAACGGGAAGTTACCTTTGATGATAAATCCAATATGAAAGATTCTGCAACTGATACAATTAGAATGCGCCTGAGTACTCGGTGCACAGGTGTCTGCGCCCAGCCTTTCGCTAAACGCATTGCCTAATTAGCATTTCTTTAAACAATGCTGGTAACAATCTTGCCGCTGTAATCCAGGACAAATGCGTCGCTGAGATTGTAGCAGGGAAAGCATGAGGAAATTCGCTGACAATCTCAGTCAAACTTTCTTTTGTTTATATTTCCTCGGTCTCAAAATATCTGTTCTTCGCCCCACTTGGTTTCTACCCAGGCTCCTTGCCTTGGTCAAGCCCTATTGTGCGTGGTCCGTTAAACCTACACATAATGAATTTGTTAGCGGGGCTGGGGGTACCCCAACTAGCCAGAGCCCTCCTCCTGGCGCAGAAAATTCCCCATTTGCCATCGGGATTGAGTTGTCAGATGCTGACTCCTGCTACCGGATGAAACTGACATGTCTATTTACAGAGAAACAAAGACAGGGCTAGCCGCGGACCCCATCCCTCCGCGCGCCCCGTCGGCTCGGCGCGCCCCTCGCCGCTCTGTGCGTCTGGTCCCCTCCAGCTCCTCTAGCCACCCGGCCCAGAGGCCCCTGAGCCCAGATTCAGCGGGTAATTAAAATGGAGACGAGGCCGGTGCCCGGCTTCAGGGGGGGACAATGACCCCCAAGGCCGGGCAGGGCGTGGAGACCGGCCCTCACCCACCGCCCGCAGTTCCGACTCTTGGCAAACTCGGCGCGGGCGGATCCGGGTGCGGCTCGGAGGAGCGGGCGGGGGGCGCGCGGGGCGGCGCGGGTGAGGGGCGCCAGGACGCCCCCGGTTGTCTCCTGGGGCCGGGCGTTGACGCAGCAGAAATTACCAGCTGGAAAATTCCCCTTTCGTAGGTGACGGGGGAGGGACCGCGGTGGCGGCGGCAGGAGGAGCCCAGGGCGAAGGGCGAGGGGCGCGGGGCAGTCCCGCCGCCGCCAACGCCTCCTCGAGCAGCACCGAGGGGACCCCGCACCGCACCGCCCGCACCGCCCCAAGCCACCCGAACTCGGGCACCGGTGGGAGCCGGGCCGGGGTCGCTACCCGAGTCCCCGGAGCCGAAGCCGGCGCGCGCCGATGGCAGCCGGGAGGGCGCCCCCGCGGGGTGGGGCGCGGCGGGCGCTGGGCGGTAGGCGGCGGTCGTGCGCCCCGCCTCGGAGTGGCCCCGGCTCCGAGCGGCCCCGTCCGGCCCCCGCCCGGCCTCGTCGCGATGCGCCGGCCGGCCGCGCGGACAATGAGCGGGCGCCGCTTACCTGTGACCCCATGGGGCGCGGGCGAGGGCGGCGCTGCGGCCGCCGGACCGGAGCGGGTGGTTGCCGCCGCCGCCGGGCGAGCGTCGCGTACGGGCGGATCCGAGATGCGCGCTCGCCTCAGCCGCTCGGTCCGTCTGTCCGTCCGTCCGTCAGTCAGGCCAGCGCGCGCCCCCGCGCCCGCTCCAACCCCGCGGCCCCGGTCACCCGCGCGCGCGCCCCGCCTGCGGACCTCGACCCCGCCCCCCGCGCGCGCCCGCGGCTGCTGATTGGCCCGCGCCGCGCCCCGGCCGCGGCCACCGCCCCGGGCCCCGCCTCCGCCGCCCGGCCGCGCGCCCCGCCGCTCGCTCTGGCCCCTGCTCCGCGCGGCGGAGCGGGAGGGGCGCGGCGGGGGTCTGTCCTCCAAGGCCCCCTGCGGGCGGCCGGACAGCGGAAGTGCGGGCGGGAGCTCGCTGGGCATTGTGGGAAGCCCCCTCCTCCGGGCAGGCGAGGGCGGGGGCGGCGCGGGGGGGGCTCCGGGCGCCCGAGCCTCTTCCCGCAGGATGTGCGGCCGAGACCCCCAGATGGGAGACTCGGGGCGAGGCGAGCGCGCCCAGCCCCTGCCTAACTGAGCACCCCGGCGTTGCCCGTGCGTCTGTTCCTTGGGGGCGCGCGGGCCTCCGGGCCGCGAGCTGTCCCCGCTCATCGACGCGCAGTCGCGCCGCTCGCGGCTCGCAAACTTCGAGACTTTTCCCCGCGCCCAGGCGGCTCCGCGGGCCCCAGCCGTGCAACGAATGCGCAAACGAAAAGGTGCTCCCACGGCCACGTGCCCTTAAGCACTCGGGGGCCTGAGCACCGCCCGCCTGCGCCATCGGGGGGCCTCGGCGCGCCCAGGGAGAGGCGCACCTCGGGGAGCGGGCCACGTCACAGTTCATGTCACTGGGGCTTGGGTTTGGCCAACTTGGGAGCGCCGCGGCTACGCTCAGTGGTCCTTCCTGCCACTTCGTCTGTCTGGTGGGGTTACGAGGCCCTGCACCCCCGCATGCGACCACGGATCCTGCTGCCCGGGATGGGCCCTGCGCCTCCCTTCTCCCCCACGCTGTCCTGGAGCCCTCGGGCGGGCGTAATGGAAATCGTGGCCCCGCATTCCTGGCTGGCCTGTGCGGGGGCAAAGGCCACCTCGCTTCCTCTCCGGGGCGCGGCGGTGGGAAGGAGGTGAGCCCGTGGCTGGCCAGCCGCGCAGGGCAGTTGAGCAAGACCGAGCCACCAATGGGGAGGCGCCGCGAGCCGTCGGTGCCCTGCCTCCCTGCGGGCCCGGCGCCGCGGAATTCCTCGGGAGGTGGGAGGCGGCGGGCCATTATGGATGCTTTCTCGGGATGTGTAAGGAGGCATTCACTGGGCTGCAGTGGGAGGGCAGGTGGGGGGGGCGGTGGAATTCTCCTTGAGTGAACGCGGGCAGGGCAGCCGGGATGAAAGGCTGGGGCACGCCCTCGCTGCTAACGCGGCGCCTGCCAGCGGCTGTGCAGACCAGCACTGCCGGCCCAGGAGGGCCCCTCCCAAGCCTTTCCTCTGGAGGACCCTCTCAGTCTCACCGCCCCTTTCTGGAACAATGGGCCCACGCTTCCTGGGCCTTTGGGGGGGGGGCGGTGACAGCCACCATGACCAGTGGCTGCCTCTAGACCTCTAGGAGGTTAACCTGCCTCCTCCCTTTGAAGGGCTACAGGTCTTTCTGCAAGAATCCCCCACCTGCCCAGTGGGTGTAGCATTGACCCATGAACCAAGAGGTCACAGGTTGGATTCCCAGTGGGGGCACATGCCAGGGTTGTGGGCTCTATCCCCAGTAGGAAGCGTGCAGGAGGCAGCTGATGGATGTTCATTGTCTCCCATCGATGTTTCCATCTCTTTCTCCCTTCCTCTCTCTAAAATCAATAAAAATATATTTACCAAAAAAAAAAAAAAAAAGTCTCCCATCTGCCTACTTAGGGCACAAGTGTAGCCTCAGAGGAAAGGATGCCAGGGAGACTGAGGCAGACCCCCAAACCTAGGAGGACCTAACCGCTGATGCCTCCCTCAGAGAGTTTCTCCTAAGAAACACACTGGACACTCCAAGGAGAACAGCCTTGCTGGGGTGCCGCGTCCATTGCCCAGCTGCCTCAGACTGAGCACACAGTGGTGCTCAGTCATGGCTCAGGCCTGCCCAACGCCCACCCCACCTCCACCCTGGGGCTTCTGGCCTTGGTAGAAAGCCTTGCTGAGTCCTGGAGTGAGTCCCTGGGGCCCTGAGACCACCTCTCCTCACTCCCCTATCCTGCACAATGGAACAAGGTCTCCCCCTCCCCTCAGCAGCCCTGCCAGTGATTGGGGACTGAGACTCCCATCTCTTCTCCTCCAAGAACCAATAGAAGTTCAAATAGTCTGAAGATGAAGCTGATACACCAGAAAGGCCTGGTCAAGCGATGCCTTAAGCCACCCTATCTCTAGACAATTACTGTTCTGTGAGCTAATAACACCCTTTACCATTTTAAAAAAGCAGAGCAAAGAACTAGGAGCAGCTGCTGGATGCCCTGGAGCCAACTCAGTGCCTCTAGTCTGATTGGGAGATGCTGGCAGCCCTGCCCCAGGAACCCATGTTAGTGCCCAACACCATCTAAGTTGCTACTGGGACTGGGCAGATGCAAGGCCAGGTCGCAAAGCTTTCTGTCTTGCTGGGGCCCCCTGAACCCTGCTGAAGACCTCGTGCACTGCCCCTCAGACCTGAGGCCTGACCCAGACCCCAGGAGGAATCTGCTGCCTGACCACCAACCAGCCTTTCACTGTCCATAGATGGGAGGCCTTGGTGAGGGCAGCTACACTCTAGGAACAGACGAGAACCAAGGGTGTGAGGTTGAACTCAGCAATGCTATTTGAACAGGACACCCAGTAACCAGGGCCAGTAGAGCCAGTGCATGGGCATCTGCAAGGGTCCAGGGATAAGGGACCTGCCATGAGGAACACTGGCTAAGCTTGTGGATGACCAGGGCTCTGCACTGCTGAAGGCTGCACAGTGGTCATTGTGGAAATTCACTGCCAGCCATGGGGGTAAGTGTGTCTGGAGCCTGCCCAAGGGACACCATAAGGCTTGGGAGGGTCTGGGGTCCTGGAAAGAATGAGCGTAAGCAGGCCAGGGCTAGGGGCTCAGGGCCAAGGTGCAGAAGCTGGTCAGGTTCACAGAAGCACTGCTGATGGCAGCCCCCCAGAGCATTCTGCCCTGCCCCCGCCGATGGACCCCAGACGTTTGAAGGGCAGGCCTGGTCAGTGAGCCACATGGCTGGCAGGCCTCCCAGAAGGTCCTGGCACAGCCCCCTGTGCTCACAGCCCCGTGTACCATGTGCTGGGCCAGCCTTCTGCCTGCCCTCCAACCCCACATGGCTTCAAGGGGGCAGAGGAACTGGGAGGGGACCCAGCCCCGTGCCCCATGCAGGTGCTAGGACCAGCCTCCCACGTCCCGCCCTGTGAGGCAGAGTCTGGGAGGAGCCTTGGGGAAGATGAAAAGGGGCAGCAAATATTCCTCCACTTATTCCTCCTCAGTGTCCCCTGGGCAACCCCTGCCAGGGCCTCCACCATCTGCCCTACCTTCCCCCAGGGCACCGTTTCCCCATCCACCCCCACTGGGTTTATAAGGCAGCCTCTAGTGGGGGAACCTGCCTGTTTATTCTCCAGCTGTCCCCATGGCAACAACCCTGGAAGTCCTGCCCCCTCCCAAAGAACTGCCCGGAACCTGTCCCTGCCCTCTCCAAGCCCCTGCTGGAAGCCCCCAGGGAGGGAGCCAAGTGGGGAGGAGACACAGCAAGCGGGCGCTGATGGGCGGAGGATGCCTGTGCAGCCGGCAGGAACTGCCCTCTGCCATCGTCCTGAGTCCTGCAGGTGGACGACAGCCACCCTTGGGCCGCAGCAGAGCCCCACCCTGAGGCTGGGGAGGCCGCCTGCCTAAGTTGGAGCCTGTCTGCTGGCAACTGGCCCTGCCCTCCTGCTGGGCCTCCTGGAGACCACCCTCTAGAGCTGCTCTGGGCCAGGGGCTACCTGCCAACCCCACGGCTGCCCCACCCCGCTGTCCTCTGGCCCTGTGCCCCTGCCAAGCCCCAACTGCCGCTCCAGCTGCCACCGCCAACTGTCGCCCCGTCTCCATTCCAAGTGCTCACCCCCAACCGTCCTTCCAACAGGCCACTGCCAACTGCCAGCCCCTTCCTTCCTGAGCCCCAGCTCCCTCCACCCCCCCCAGGCCCTGTCACCAGGGCTCTGCATTCCAGACCTTCCCTTCAGGATGGAGGCTGGGCCACACCTGCCATGTGCCCAGGAGGGTCTAGTGTCAGAGGGCAGAGGCAGAAAGCCGGAGAAGGGGCTGGGAGCTGAGCGCCACAGACAGAGAGGGGAGGGGTGGGGAGAGGGCAAAGCCAAGGCAGGGAGGAGGCAGAGGGCAGTGCCAGCTGCACAGCCAGCTGGAGCAGGGGTGGTGTGACAGCCAGCACCCGGCCTGGGCAGGTCCCAGGGGCTATGGGTGGAGCTGTGCCTGTTCCCTGAGGGTCTGGGAACAGGTCAACAGCTCGGCCTGACCAACAGCCTTGGCCTGGTCTGGCGATGGTCAGACACTCCCTCACCCCGCCCCGGGCCTCTCTGGGCCACCAGTCTTCCACAGCCCCAGATGGGCCCAACTCCTAAAGTCTCAGCTGTCCAAGGCCACCCTGGCACCCAGGTGAACCTGGTCCCTTCCTCCTCTGACCTCTGTAGGCCCTAGTCTTAGCTTCACTGCCTCTTCCTCCTTAGACCTCCCTTTCCCTATCTGTCCCATGGACCCTGTGGCAGCCTCTCTGATCCCCACCCTTCCCCAGATGGGATCTCCACAGCCTGGCTTTTGCTGGGCACTGAGTAGGCAACCTATCCGAGTTGGTCCTGGCCAGGCTGAGCCAGGAGACACTACCGCCTGTCGCAGGTGTGGACCTGGGGCTGTAATTCCATCTCAGGTGGGTTCTGGAAACTGGGAGGCGGCAGGGGACCAGCCAGTCAGCGCTGGAACAAGGCGAGGGGACCAGGGGCCTCAGTCCCCGCTGGAGGCATGCAGCTGCTCCCCAGGGCCTGGGCTCGCATTGCAGAGGCTGGTGATTGCTGCTGATAGCCACAGCAGGTGAAAGGGACACCCTGCGCTCCCCAGTGTCCAAGAGTTGCCGGGCTAGGGCATGGTGGAGGGGGATGGGAATGGAAGGTTATGTCAGCAGAGCCCAACCAGGTGTGATTCTGAGAAGAAAAGGAAGACAGGTCACTTTTGCTGGGCACCTGCTCTGTGCCTCACGTCCCCCAAGTGGGGAGGATTTGCTCTGTGTCACCTGGCCTACCTCCTGTGCTAGGGGCTAGAAGGTGGGAAGGAGGTGACTGTGGCCCCCGAGGCCCGCAGGATGAAGGGTTCTGTCCTGCTGGGGCAGGTATGGGCCTCTCCCCCCACCAGAGGAGGGTCTCGTGAGGTGGCCCTGACCCTGTGCAATGCCAGCCTGCTGTGTCCACCTTGTTCTCTCTCTCACTCACACACTCGGCAACATTCATGGGGCATATGGGACCACGTGCCTGGAACATTCTCTGTAGGAGCAAGACAGAACCCCTGAACTTTGGACAGGAGCCAGGTGATAAACAGTCAGCTGAGGGACCAAAGAAGGCAGGATGGACCTGGGGAGAGGGCTTCTTGGAGGACCGGCTGGTGCTGGAAAATGTAGGATGAGTGGGTAACGCCAAGGCGCAGGGACCTGGGAGCTGATAGGAAAGACACGGTGAGGTGCTGAATCAGGAGAGGACCCTGCAGAGCCCCGGGCAATGTGTGTGCACCCCGTGGAGGGATCCCCCTCTGCAGAAGAGTGATGGGACCTGAGAGCTGGCAGGCAGCTCCTTGACCAGGTGATTGAGGTGAATGTCACCAGGGGTGTCACGGGATGTCAGGCACCCTGGACACTTTGTGATGAGAAGGGGCACCTCACTGAAACTCAACCTGTCTACTCATGAGAAATTCCATCAGACAAACCCACACTGGAGGACATTCTACACACCTGATGGGCCCTCCTCACCAGTGTCCCAGTCATGTGCCCAAAGGAGCTCAGGAGATGTGGTGACCACCATGTGGCACCTGGGGTGGGATCTCAAAGCAGGAGGACAGTAACGGAGAAGCCGGTAACATCCCATCAGAGTCTGCTCGGTATTTAAGAAAAGCAGACCAGTGGGAGCCTCTCAGTGCTGCCGGAGCGTGAGATGGCAGCAAGGGGAACCTAAAGCCAGGACGGGGCAACCGGAAACTGCTTGGCAATGTTCCAACTGTATATGTAAAATTATTCCAAAATAAAAAGTTTTTTTAAAAAAAAAAGCAAAACCTTCAAAACCCAACCAATCATCAAACAAGACCTCAAGTCTCCTTCTAAGGCCCGGGTGTCAGGCGTCAAACAGCCTCCCACAAAACGTGCTCTGTTCAGGCAGGAGTGTTAATGAGCACGCGGCCTGCACGCTCTTGCCCATGCCTCTGAGCCAAGTTCGCTCGGACACTGGGCAGGAGGTGGTCTTGCTCAGGCCTCAGGAAAGAGGGCAAGACACCCTCTGGATGGAGGATGCAGGCCATGGCCATGGAGGTGGACAGGGACTGAGATCCTGAGGACCCGAGTCCAAAGGCCTGAGGCCACATGGGACGGGTCAGGCTCCAACAGCTGCCAGGCTTTCCACAGGCTGGATAGTGCCGCTGAGGACTTGAACAGGAGGCAGACAGCTTGATAATGACTCCAAGAGGTTTTTAGGATGTAGAGCTGACGTGCCCTGAAAGGAGCAAACAGGAGGTGAGGGGAAGCCCGAGGAGGTGCCTGCCTCTCTGCAGCAGCGGCAACTCAGGAGCTGCCTGTTCGAGGGATAGGAAGCCAGAGGAGGTGTGCAGGTGGGGAGCGAGGCCAGGGCTTTGGGTTCAGCGTGGGAGAGAAGGGGCCTGGAAGGGAGCGGAGCTGGCCTGGGTCCCCGTGACAAAAGGAAATCCCTTCCCTGCCATCACCGAGACATATGGCCCCCATCCCAGCATGGTTGGGGTGAAGAGAGGTCATGTGACAGTGGGGTGACCTCGAGGCACTCCTCCCTCCTGCTCACTGGGGGTTTCAAATGTCACTTAAGCTGGGGCTAGGGCAGAGCCTGGTCCTCAGGACAACTGATTCCCAGGAGGCTCCCACAAGATGTGCCTGAATGAAATGAAGCCTCAGCATCCCTGACCAGCCTTCAGCCCCGGACTCCATCTAAACATCCTCAACCTGACCCCAACAGCCACTCCCAGGATTCGCTTCCCTCCTCGGCTAAAGGTGGGCACCAGGGTCTGTTCTCCGGACCTTGGAGTCCTCATTAAGATGGGGCAAAATGATCTCTAGTCTTTCCCAGGTGGGACCAGCCCTCAATGGACACTCCCTTCCTGCCACAGCTCCAGGATGAAGCCAGCCCTCACCCCTAGCTGGGGTACTCTCTCCCATAGAGATCAGCACAGCTCCACCTTAGGGTCCCCTCCAGGTGAGCATGGCCAGAAGGGAGGAGGGAACATCTGAAATGAAATAGAAAACTGCCTCCTCCATTTATCATGGATGAGTGGGAATCCCTCACCCTGCCTACCAGCCTGCTCAGAGCCCTCACCACCCATCCTCCGAGCTGCTCCTGAGCTGAACTTATGACACCCAAATTCAAGAATGCACATCCTGCTTGGGATGAGAGATAGCGCCTGCTGAGCTGGCGCCCACGCCTGCCCTCGGCCTCTGCCCACCACCAGCTTCATGTGTCCAGCCTGCCCGTGCCCAAACACAGTTGGCTCTTGCCCACCCCAGGGCCTCTGCATCTGCTGTTCCCTACACCTGGAATGCTTTCCCTGCACCACCCACCCAGGGGCTCTCAGCCATCCCTGAGCCCTCACTGCCAACCCTGGCCCCCGGAGAGAGGACACACTTAGACAGGTCCCTGCCTCTGGCCTCACGCCTGCACTTTTTGTCTGTCCTCCCCTCATTCCCTGTGTTCCTGGAAGGCGGGGCCATGTCTGATTCCCCTTTGTGTCCTGGGTCCTGAGGGCTCCTGGGCCAGCCTGGCCAGAACTGAGATCGTCACCAGCTGTGTGATTTGGATAAGTCACTTATTTCTCTGAGTGTCAGTTTGCACCTAAAGAATCTGCCTGACAGAGTCCAGCAGGCTGAGCAAGATGGCACAACCCTGAGAGGGGCTGCCTTCGTGGGCGTCATTGTCTCCAGGGGAATGCAGCAAGCACCCGAAAGGGGGGCTCATGAAGGGTACAGGGCTGGGTGGGGGCACTGAGAGGGGCTCTGTGGCTTTCTGCTGCAGTTTCCAGTCTTGACTGTCTTGTGGGCTGCTCCTTCCTGCTGGGACTTGGGCTGAGGTCAACCAAGAAGCCACTGGAGCCCCAGGGCTGACAGACCCCAGGAAGAGGTCGTGCTGGAGGAAAGGCCTTGCCTGGTGCTGGGAGCTGGCATATTCCCAGGATCCAGCAGATGCCGAGCAGTGATTGAGAATCGCCTGGGGGAGACATACCTCCTCTGGGCCCTCTGCACCCCCTCCACCTGCAGGCTCAGGTAGGGTGGAGGAGGAGGGTGCAGGGGGAGGAACTGGAGGAGGCCTGGGACCTTGGCCAAGGCCTTGGGAGAAGGGGACATCCTACCCAGGGATTCAGTGGCTGGAAGGAGCTAGAAGGAGAAGCCATCACACTTGGTTTGACCACCTCTGCCTCACAACACCCAGAGCCTGCCAGGGTCCAGGGCTACTCTGAGCCCCCTTCCCTGGTGGCCTCATCAGGGGCTCTGCCATGCAAGATTGGTAGGGAACACCAAGAACCAGGTTCCCTGGGCACAGTGCCACAAGCTGTGTGGGGCTCTCGTCCCTCCTCCCCTGGGGGGTCTTGGTGCCGGGGTGGTTTTGAAAACCAGAGACAAGGTCTTATCAGACCACAGGTTTTCCTGAGGAAGGAAGGGTGGGTGTGGGCCTGCGGGACGGGACGCCTCCTCTGGGCGTGCCTGGCCTGGTCGAGGGCGCACACACGCTGCCCATCCCTCCTGAGGGGAGGACGGTCTATCCCTAGGGGATCCCAGCCCAAGACCAGCCCCACCAAGGACAAACAGACCCCAAAAGCTGAAGAGACTTAGTAGGCAGGGCTCAAGTGCCAGGAACCCCTGGAGAGGCACTCTACGAAATCCTGGGCAAATCCTAGCATTTCTAGGAGAGTATCCATGGTGCCCAGTCAGAGCTTCAGGGGTGCCTGTGACCAGTGGAAACCATAGGTCCACCTCAGAGTGCCCACTGGCAATTGCACTTGGCTTCACCTAATACCACATACTCAAGTGTTCAAAGTCACCCCATTTGCAATAACCCCAAACTGGAAGAACCCACATGCCCATCAGTGGTAGTGCGGGTGAATGAAGTGTGGCCTGTCACCAAGTGGAATGTGACAACCACAACAACAAGCCACATGGACTCCAGGCACCATTCAGACACCATGGTATGTCACCAGGAAGGGAGCAGAACTGCTTTGGTGACAGGACCAGAAGAGGAAATAGTGATGGCCTTTGGGCTGTGGGCCCCAGGGGGCTCCACGGCTGGCAATGTCCTGGCTTCCTGGTCTGGGTGCTGGTGACCAGATGTGTTCAGTTTATGGAAACTCACTAAGCACATTCTCAAGCTGTGTGCACTCTTCCCAGTACTTCAATTCAGTTACACAACCCTCCATGGATCCTCCCTGGGGCCCTCTGCTCCCCTCCCTGCCCCATTCTGAATCTCCAGGGTGCAGGGAGCAGGCTGATGGGTTCAGGAGGGGGCGGAGAGGGCAGCAGAGAGCAGCCCCTGGGAAGGCCCTAGGGCCCTTCTACCTGTGGGGACTGAGGTTGGAGCACGGCTCAGGCCGGGCTGACTGCCCAGGGCTGGCTCTGCCTTTTTCAAAAGCAGGTCCAGAGGAGCCAAGCAGGATGGGGTGTCCGAAGCTTCGCAGGTGGGGCCAGGCGGGTGTGCCCCCCCTCCTGGAGTCTGGCTACTGGCCTTGGAGCCCTAGCAGACAAGACTGCCCACCACCCCCTCCGCCTCCATCCCCTCCTCTACCCCTTCCTCTTCCAGAGGCCCTGGGGTTATTTTTAGGCTATTTTTAACTCAGTTGAGCTGCCTGTGCAGAAGGTGGACGAAGGGGGGCCAACAGCTGCCTTCCTGTCCCCATCCCTCCAGGGGTCCAGGCTTTCTGGGGAGACTGGCCATTCTTGACACTAGAGCGGAAACAACACTCCACCCCACAAGTAGAGATGTACACAGAGGCCACACAGATACCCAAAGATTCAGGAACATGCCCGGGATACAGACTCACAGGCAGGGCAGGCATGTACACACGCACCCAATGCTCACAAATATGCCAGACACAGACTCAGGAGGCATATGCAGATATACATAGACAGACAAGCACTCAGCCCTCCCCAACACCTAACCACTCGGGAAACACATACACCACTCGGGCAGACACACGCGCACACACACACACCATGCAGGCAGACACACAGGCCCAGAAGCCCAGAGACCACCAGCTGGGGGGTATATAGAGGACCCTCAGGTCACATTCATAGATTGATGTGGGGAATGGACTGCAGGTGGTGGTGCTTAGCACCTCTATTCTGCTGCCCAAGAACCAGCGCAATTTCCCTGCAGCCCACACGGAGATCCCTTAGCACCATTCCCACTTGAGACCCCCATGATGAGGGGCAGGCTCATGGCAGGAGCTAGAGTTGGGATGATTCCCACCCCTCTCCCCCACAAGCTCACCCGCACACTCAGACAGGAAACCCAGGAGAGAGACAGGGGAGGCAGTTCATGGGGAGGTGCCTAGGAGCATGCTCAGCCCCTTCCTTTCCCTGCTCCCCACTTCCCCTCTCCTCCCCCAGCCTTTGTTTGGTGGAGCAGCTACCCCCCACCCCACTGCCCTGGAAAAACCCCAGGTGCTAGGCTGAGGCCTCTGTCCCCTGCATCGGGGCCCAGGGGGAGGAGGGAGCTGGGTGGGAGGAAAGGGGCTCAGGACCCAACAGTCAGGGCTGCCAGCTGACGTCCAACTCTCCTCCACCCCCACACCCTTATGTCCACCCTGGAGGCTCCAGGGATGGAGGAGGGCGGGGAGCTAGCCTGGAGGACAGGACATCCTCTTGGCAGGACACAGGACGCCAGGCCGGAGGTTCCCAGCCCCAGTCAAGGCCACAGGGGAAAAAGGTCACTGGGGCCTGGGGCTTACCACTTCCAAGACTGACCAGGCCCTACCCTCCCAAGCCAGTCCAAGTTACTTCAAACAGTAACTTGGAGGACAGCAGTGCCAGCACCAAGGAGATACCCCAGTCTCTGAGCCCCTGAGGCCCCACCTTGGCCAACCAGGGTGTGGAGCAGACCACACACTCACCGCAGGCGGCACCAGCCCTAGGGCACATAGGAGAGACAGGGTTACACAATATGGGGAACCTCCATCCCCATAGGTTTGCCTTCACCTCACACTCGGGAGCCCACTCCTCAGGTGAACTCTGGGACCCCTGCTCTAGAGGAGAGGCTTCAGCCTGGCCCTGGCCCTCCCTTGCCCAGGACAAGAACCCAGGGACAATCTAGCAGGGCTGAAGGCCATGGGGACCCCTTGCTCCTGCACCCCTCCTGTGGAGAGGAGCAGAACCTGGCCTTCCTGGGCCGGCACCGTTAGCCAAGACTGGCTGACAACTTGCTCACTGGTCTGGGAATGAGGGTCTCAGGAAGAGCTTGAAGGCGAGGGTAAAAGGACCTCCTGCAGTTACACATGCAGGCTGCCAGGACCTAAGGCTGGTGATTCTGCCGGGGGCTCCCTGGACTTTGCCTGTTGTCGACCCTGCTTGTTTGAGGAGCCCTAGACAGTTCCATCCCTCCTCCCACACCAGTCTCCCGCCCAACACAAGTGCCCGGTGGTCATTCGAGGAAGCTTCTGCTGACCTGTTCTAGTGACCTGAACAGGAAGTGATGTCTCATCTAAAAACAGCCTATAAAAATGAATTACCTCAGCACACACCTTGAATCTGGATTTGCCTCTGTTTACCTAAGGTTGAAATTACCAAAGGGGGTGTTAAGCATGGTTGGTTACCACGCAACCCAGCAATTCCACTCCCAGGTGCCCATCCAAGAGAAGCGGCACCTCCGCCGAGAAGCCAA
Organism: Miniopterus natalensis; assembly: GCF_054644295.1. NCBI lineage: Eukaryota > Metazoa > Chordata > Mammalia > Chiroptera > Miniopteridae > Miniopterus > Miniopterus natalensis. The sequence goes on from NC_142087.1 coordinate 83,478,395, forward strand.
CCTCCTGAACCCGTCTGAATCCCCTTCCCTATAACCTCCCTCCTTATGCTCTTCATGGTGCCTCACAGTCTTTATGTCTTCTTAAAAATTAAGCTTTGTTGCCTGGCTGCTGTGGCTCTGTAGTTGAGCGTTGTCCCATGAACCTGGAGGGCACTGTTTGATTCCGGGTCAGGGCACGTGCCCGGGTTTTGGGCTCGATCCCCAGTCGGGACGTGCAGGAAGCAGTCGATCCGTGACTCATCACGGATATTTCTTTCTCTCCCTCTCCCTTCCTCTCTCTGAAATCAATAAAGACATATTTTTTAAACTTTATTGAGGTATAATTTTCATACAATGAATTCACCAATTTTAAGCGTACAATTTGATGAGCTTTGACAAATGTATAGTCATGTAATCACCACTCTTATGACACAACATTCCCATCACCCTGAAAAGCCACTGAGCCTTGGTGTTCATGCTCTGGGCCCTGCCCACCTTCGATGTGCTGTCGCTAACGTTGTGTCTTTTCCAGGACTTCACATAAACAAAATCACAGTGTGTGGTCACCATAATGCTTTTGTGATTCATTCTGTATCCGTAGTTGGCTGCATTTCTTTTCGTGTAGATGGACCACTGTGCGTTGACCTGTTCGCCAGGGGGTGGCCATTTGGGCTTTTCCAGCTTGGAGCCATCATTACTCATGCTGCTGGGGCAGCATTTAAGGACGGCTGTTTGTGTGAGTGTTTTCTTGTCCTTCCTTCCTTCCTTCCTTCCTTCCTTCCTTCCTTCCTTCCTTCCTTCCTTCCTTCCTTCCTTCCTTCCTCCCTTCCTCCCTTCCTCCCTTCCTCCCTTCCTCCCTTCCTCCCTTTTTAAAAAATATATCTTTACTGATTACAGAGAGAGGAGGGAAGAGGGAGAGAGAGAGAAACATCAATGATGAGAGAGAGTCATTGATTGGCTGCCTCCTGCATGCCCCCTACTGGGGATCGAGCCCGCAACCCATGCCCTGACCAGGAATCAAACCGCAGTCTCCTGGATCCTAGGTTGATGCTCAACCGCTGAGCCATGCTAGCCAGGTTGTTTAATTTTGGGGGGGTAAATACCTAGGAGTGGGGTTGCTGGGTCATCCATTGTGCTTCTTGTTTTCTAAATCTTTTTATGTGTTTGTCTTAGGTCTGCCCCACCTGACTGTAAGGTTCCCAAGGGTAGGGGCCTCACCTGTGCTGCTTGTTGCCATGTCCACAGCTCAACACAATTCCTGAGATACATTCTTGACAGATATCTGTCCACTGGGTGAATGATTGAGTGAAGGATCGCCTGTGACAGTGGATTTGGGTGATGCTGATGGGGAAGTGACGATGGAACTGGAGGCAGCAGAGGTGATGACCAGGATGGCGATGACTGGTAAGGTGACAGTGGCAGAGGCTGTTGGGGGTGATGGGTGTGGTCATTTGTAATGGTGAAGGCTAGGAAGGCCTCCTCTGTTCCTTTTTGGAGATGTCAGGTACCAGTGTTACCGGAGAGTTGCCCAACTCAGAGGGGACTCTCCCCTCCTCGGCTCTTGTCAGACTCTGGAGAAAGAATTCAGATGAGTGACAGAAAGCAGTGTTAAAGCAAAGCAAGCAAATTATTAAGAATACACTTGGTGTAAAGCACAAGGAGCAACTCAGTCTGAGTGCCCCGCCTGGTGGGGGTTCAAGGGTTTTATACTTTCTCCTCTACAGGTTTTAAGGTTCCCCTGCCAGATAGACTAGATTTCAAGGTCTCCCTTTTACATTGCTGTGGCTTTTTCCAGAACTTATGAGACCATCTGGCAATTTTATCTTGGCAAGTCCCAAATCTGCTCACCTCTTTGTTAAGCGAGTGAAATAAACTCTCCCCCTTTTTCCCTCCTTCCCCTCTCTCCCTACCCTAGCAGCTCTCTATCCTGTCTAACATTCCCCCTCTCATGATACCATCCAAATGCTTTTGGAGTTTTTACTTGTCCCCCAGACTTCATCTGTCCTTGGGTTTAGCTGGCATGAATGGCATTAATTCTTAGCTCCCTATTTCCCAGCCCAGGGTGATTTAAGCCATGTGTTCTCTGGTTATGGAAGAGGGTATGAACCATTTGCTCTCAGGTGCCCTCACTTGGGGAAGATAAGGTCCCGTGATTCACAAGCTGGCTGCACACTGCCCAAACTGTTTAGCCTTGTTTAATTTTCTTGCCTCAGTTTCCCCATCCCACTTGCCCAGGAATTTTCCTTGCTTCCTACTATCCTGCCACACCAACATTCTAAACTCACTAGGGAGATGTCATGTGGGCCCCTCTTCCAATGCCTCCTCCTCCGCCTCACCTTGGAGACGTGCAGTGCCCACTCCCAGAATCATACCTTGGAGCAAGCTGTCCCCAAAACCAGCATCTACTTGGAAATGACAGTTTCCACCTTCTCCTTCCGTGGCCACATCCCCCAGCTTGCCACAGAGCTACGACCTCTCACTAAACCCCTCACTCCAGGGACAACTTTATTTTATCCCAAATACTCCGCCTTCCCCTCCCTCTCTTTGGCTTCCTTCTTACCCAGTTTAGATTTCATTTTTTCTTTCAAAAATACAGGAAGTGTGAGCATTTCTGTCCTCTCATGGCATCACCTGGAGGAACCCCAACCGCCCACTTTCTCCTTACCAATACCTAAGCCACTGCTCACTGCTGGGAAAACCACCCCAGTAAGACTGGTGCCACCTCATAGCCTGACCTAAGTGGACCCTTGACACCCCTGGTCCCACCATGTTCCTCCAGGGGCCACCCTGCAGTGTCTGCTCTCACATCCTGGAAACTAGGGATATCTGTGCTGGCCCCCCAAAGCTCTTCTGCCTTCTAGAGCCTTCCCTCCGGCTTTAGTATGTCCCAGCTCTTCCTCCACAAGGCAGTGATTTCTCTGAAATGCAAACGTGAGTCTGGAACTTTCTTGCTGAAAGTCTTTCAGTGGTTTCTGAGAAGTGGCTTTCTTTCAGCCTGCTCACTCACCTACAAAGCCTCACCCAATCTACCCCAATCCGCAGCCCTGTTCCTGTGCCCCCTCACCCCCAGGTTCCTGCCACACCAGCCTGGTTCTTATTCCTCCAAGATGCCAAGTTCCCTTCAGCACCAGGGCCTTTCCCGGGGTCAGGCCCCCACTCCAGAATCTAATTCAAGGCCTAATTCCTACCTTTCTGGTCTCAGCTCCTGACCCCTCTCCTGCCCTCCCCCCTCCAGGTTGGGGACTACTGGGTATTTGTTTCCTGAAAAACCTTTCTTTGGGTTGTCCCCCAGCACAACAGGCCCTCAGTGACTATCTGCTGACTGGTTCTTGTCGGGATGGTAAAGGGAGAGAATTGCAGGGTCAGACAGTTCAGGTCATCTGTGCAGGGAATGGCTGAGGGTGAAAGAACTACCTTCATCCCACCCTCTTTGTGGCCAGCCCAGGCCCAGGAGGGGTCAGCTGGGCAGGGGAAGCCCACCCTGAAATTTGAGGCCCAGCCTGAGAGATCAGGAGACTCCTGCCCCCTGCAGATCTGAAGGCACCCCCTGGGACTTTCCAGGGGACTGTGCCCACTGACCCCAGCCTTTGCTGGGGGGGGGGCAGGGCACAGGGCATTTCCCGCCTGGCCTCCCTCCTCCCCACTCCAGGCCTAGGCCCTGATCCTTCCTCCCCCACCCCAGGGGCTTTCCACAAAGCCCAGGCCTGCTATTTTTAGCTGCGGGAGAGGGACCAAACCCTGGCCCCACTGCCTCCCCGGAGGGAGCCTGGGCAAAACTGGGGCTGGGCCCCAGAGGAGACAGTCTCCTGGCAGCCCCCTCCTTCCTCTCCCCAGCTCCAGTCCCTGCATCCCATGCACACCTGGGCAACCAAGGTGGCAGCACATGGTGAAGGCTCCGGGGCCCAGTGGGCAGGGGCTCAAGGCCTCGGATGGGGTGGGCCCAGGGCCTGGGTGGGCTACTGCCCACTTCCTGTAGCCTCGCCCTAGCACTTCAAAGGCCACTGGCGGCCCTGTGGTCACTCCCCAGCTCCCACGCAGGCAGCCGGACGGGCGGAGTTAGCACGAACCCCTGGCAGCTGAGTCGGGCTCCAGCAGCTTCAAAGCAGCTGGGTGGGCAGCCCTGCGGTCAGCGTGGGTCCCCAGGGCAGGGGGGGGCTGGCAGGGGGAGTCACGGGCGCTCCTCTGCTGCCTCCTCCCCACGCTGACTTCCTCGGCGGGCTCCAGCAAAAGCCCAGGCACTTGCCTGGCCCCTAGGTCCTGCCCCGTGCAGGGGCCCCATGGAGTGGTGACGCCTTCCCATCCGCATGATGTGTAGGGGTCCAGGTGGCGCACCCCCATTAGAGCAGCCGCAGGAGCCAAGGCGGGGCTCCCTCGTGGCCCTCAGGTCCCTGCTGGGGTGCCCCTCCCGTCTCTCTCCAGTTTTTCGCCTGAAGCACGCGGGGCCGCGGGAGGGGGCCCAGAAAGGAAGGGCTTGCTGTCCGGCCCGCCCAGGGCTGGCCCCCGCTCCCACCCACCACGGAGGTGGGCTGGACTTCGTGCCAGACCCCGGGCCGTGGGAAGGGGGTGGGGAGAGCCTGGGGCAGCCGCCCGCGCTCAGCAGACACTGAGGACAGAGCGTGCCTGTGAGCGAGGGGTGGGGGAGGAAGCTTTCAGGTCCCCTGGGGTCAGCTCTGGGACAGTTGCCGTTTTTAATCCGTGCAGGGGCCTTCGAAGGAGCCGCGAGGGCTGTAACCTAGATCCGCTCGGAGCGAGCTCGGCGGTGCCCGCGGTGCGGCCCAAGGACGGCGGCGCCTCCCGCTCTGGCCGCAGCAGGGCCGAGGGGATCCTGGCGCTCAGTCCTTCCCGCGGCCGAGGCCTGAGTCCTGGCGGCCGTCGGCGGCCGCCGTCCGGGTGGCCGTGCAGGGCAGGGCCCGTCCCGCCCCTCCCCGCGCGGGCCCTCCCCTCTCCCCTCCCACCCCTGCGCTCCCCTCTCCGCCCTCCCCTCTCCCCTCCCCACCCCTGCGCTCCCCTCTCCGCCCTCCCCTCTCCCCTCCCCACCCCTGCGCTCCCCTCTCCGCCCTCCTCTCCTCGCCCTCCCCTCCCCTCCTGCCCTCCCTCCCCTCCCCACCTCTGCCCTCCCTCCCCTGCCCTCCCCACCTCTGCCCTCCCTCCCTTCCCCTCCCTCCCCACCTCTGCCCTCCCTCCCCTCCCTCCCCTCCTCTCCCCCGCCTCTGCCCTGCCCTCCCCCACGCTCTGGGGAGCCGAGGTCTCCAGAAACGGCAGCGGGGCGCAGGGCCCCGGGCTCCCCAGCCCGGCGTCAGGAAGGAGCCCCACTCGGGAGCCTAAAACGCTGACGCCCGGGCCTAAGCGGAAGGCAGTTTTCAGCCCTTGCGGCGGGCAGGTGAGAGGCCCCGGCCCCGACCAGACAGCCTGCGGGTCTCCACCCGGCGCCGGCCCCCCGCATCGCCCTCGGCTCCCCGCCTGCGGCCCGGACCCGGCTGCGGGCCGCCACCCGGCCGCCCGGGCCCTCCCCTGCCCGCCCGCGGCGCGCCTGCCCGCGGTCCCGGCCGAGCCTGGCGCGGGGGCGCCGGGAGCGACGCGCGGGGGCGGGGACCCGGCTCGGGCCGCCCTCGGGCCTCCGCGGCCGCGCGCGAGCCGCCCCTCGCGGAAGGCGTCGAGGGCTCCACCGCGTGGACGACCGCGTGCCCTCGCGGGCGTCAGAGGGGCCGCGAGAGGCTCGTCCCGGGCACGCGGGCTCGGGCCCCCTGGGCGGAGCTCTTCCCCCTGTCCTGCCGCCTGGCTCGCGCTCGCGGGGCAAAACGCGGCGGACCCCGCGACCCGGCTTTCAGGCGCAGGGTCCGCCACCCTTTCCACTCACACCCGCGCCGAGCCAGGCGCCTGTCGGAGATCCAGGCGGTGGTTTCTGTCCGGCCGCCACCCAGCGCCCGGCCGGGCCGCCCGCGGGCGGAGGGCTTCGGTGCCGGCCTCGTCCGCGGGGCGGGCTCGGGGCACGTTCATGAGACCCTGGGCATCAAATACAGAAAGCACGAGCCGATCGTGCGCCTGGACCGGCGTCCACGCAGGACTCAGGCCTGCGCGAGCTTTTGGAAAAGCAGTCCCGCCAGGCTCCTGGCCCAGAGCGCGCGCCCGCGCTCGGCAGTCGGAGGGGCCCGGAGGGCAGATGGTAAGGCCACCATCCCCGTCGGCACTGCGTGCTGTGCCTGTTTGTAGGCGACAGGGGAAGGTGAGAGAGGACACATCCAGGTTAATATTTCTGGGTACCCGGTGAGTGGGAGAAAGGACAGATTCCTTTTTTATATCCCGTCTCACTGGTTGCATTTTGATTAACAAAATAATGAAGCACTCAGCTCCGACCAGTCCCTATGCTGCGTGTTAGGGTGGCAGAAAGGGTAAGGCTCTGCTGTGACAGTGGGCCTCGGCACAGTGACCCTTCCTAGTTCACCTGTGGGGTTCCAGGGACCACCCCAGGGGCTGGGCCATGGCCTGCACAACTCCAGGGGGCACTGGAGTCTGCGAAAACGGTGCAGACTGTGCACCACCCAGGGGAACTCGGTCCCCATCAGACCGGCCTCAGGGCTCATCACCCCAACCCCAGTCGATGGTGGATGCCCAGTGTGAGGAGATGTGAGGAGAGCCTGAGCTGGGCCCTGCAGGGAGGCAGGCAGGAGAGGGCCTGGGCACACGCCACTCCCCCACCAACCCACCATCCTTGAGGGCGCTGGGTAATTCTGTGATTCCAGATGTTCAACAGCTGTCTTGGCCATTTCCGCCCCTTCTCTGACCCCACATCCGCCAGGAAGCGTCTGCTCCTGTCCTCAGACTCTGAGCCAGCCCCCACCTTCCCGACACCCCATTTCCTGAGCAGAGGCGTTTCTGCAGACTCAGCTCCCCCTCCCAAGGCCTGGGCGTTGCTCCCAGAGACCTGGACCACTGTGGTTGGACACCCTCTGCCAGGGGCTCTGATCCTGGCCCCAGCCCCTCCAGCCTCTGGGACTGTTTTTCTTTCTCTCTCGCCATTCCTTCTCCAAGGTTGGCTCTGCTGCCTGCAGCATAAATCAGGGCCTCCAGGGAGGCTGAGCAGAATTGGCCAGAAGGGAGCACTGCCTGTGTGGGAGGGTGGGAGCCTGTGGGGAGGCCAGAGGTCTTGGAGATCAGCAGGCTCTGTGGGGGTGGGGTGCATACTTAGATGTCTGCCTGCAGACACTGGGGGGGGGGGGGGGGCTCCTGGAACTGAGAACTGACAATCAGGGATATACCCCTACCTTCCGGAAGCAGATGGGGGGGCAAAAGAGGTCACTGCAGCGGGTCCAGTCTGGGGGCTCTCCTGGAGGGGACAGTGGGAGGAGGGCTCCCTTCCTGTCACATGCTTTCCTGTCTTAACAGAGCTGGTGGTTCTGGGGCACACAGGCTCCCATGAGTTCAGGGTAGGGCTGGGGGGGCAGGTCAGGGGCCAGGCCAGACACAGGGAAAGGGCCCCAGGGGGCCAGCAGTTCTAGCCTGCTGACCTCTGCCCCTTAGAATCTATCCCTCCCCCTCCAGTCCTGCTCTTCCAGGGGAGCCAAAGACAGGTGAGCCTGGCTAAAGGAAAGCCAGCTGGGAGACTGCCCCAGGACAAGACTCCTGGGGAATCCGAACAAAATGTGGTGTGTCCCACGTACTGTGTGGACAATCCTCCAGGACACCCCCACTGCATCTGCTGTATATGCCTGAATTCAGGCTGAGGACACAATGAGCCCCTCTGCTCTGTTGGGGTCACTCCTCTGATCTCACAAATGAGCCTGGGTCTGCACTGTGCCTCCCCTGGCACCTGAGTTTATGAAAGAGGTTCCTGGGAGAGTAAATGCCCCTGCCCCCCCCCCCCCGCTTCCATCTCCGCCCCTAACCACAGGGCCAGGGTGGGTATTTAACAGGAAGAGGACCACCAATCCCCACGGGCACCTCCACCCATCCCTGGACCCCAGGTGTGGTACCCTGGGGGCTCCCTCTTGGGGCAGTACTCCCACTGCCCTTCAGGACCCAGTGAAGAGGTGAGATAGTTGCTGGGCAGAGGAACATTGGGGACACAGCCCTTACCCAGGTGCACCCATGGACTCTGAGATACCCTCTGGGTCCTCAGGACCTGACCAATGAGCAGAGCAGCCCAATCTGGATAAAGAACTGGAAATCTGGATCTCAGCCAGCTGAGGGGAGGGGTGCAGGGGTAGAGTTGCCAGATTTAGCAAAAATCAACAAACCTACTAACAGGATATCCAGTATGTTCCATGCAATATTTAAGACATACTTAAACTGAAAAAGGAGTTGTTCTTTTTCTGACATTCAAATTTAACTGGCTATTCTGTATTTTATCCTGAAACCCTGGGGGATAGTCAACCCTCCCGACCCACTGACCTTCCCCATTGACCTCTCCTGCCCCCAAACCCTAATGGCAGCAATGTTCTCAGCTCTGCTTCCCAAACCTGGTGGAGGCTGATTGGGCCAGCAGTGCCCAGGACCCAGACACACAGGGAAGCAGAGAGTTGCTAGTCCTGGAACCCCATCCCCAAAAGGCTGGGGACTCTGAGGGAGGCCTGGCTCTTGGGCTGCAAGGGTCTAGCTGGCTTTGCCAAATTCCTGTTTCAGGTCCAGACAACTGTTGAATGAGTGACCCCCCCCCCCCCCGTAGCCTCTAACTCTGCCACCTTTGCCCTCAGGTGGGCTGGCCCCCTCTGGTAGAGAAAAGGGGGAACCCGCCAGAGCCTTCTAGAAAAGAGGAAGATGCAGCTTGTGGGGTGGTTTGAGGCGGAGGAGGGCTCAACCAGGGGCTGAAAATGAGGAACACTGGCCAGGAAGGGCCCACCTGGAGAAGGTCACCGGCTGTGCTGGCGCCAGTGGAAAGAGGATCCAGAACCGGCGGGGATTTCCAGACTGAATTCGTCCCCTTTCCTGAGAAGGAACGTGTGGAGGGGTGGGGGCCGCAAACCATGAGCACAGGCTGCCTCCCTGCCCCAGCAGAGCCCCACCAGCCAGCAGTGTCGGGTTTCCTGGGCTGCTCAGTGCACTGGGAGGCTGGGGGCACCTAGCACAGGCCTGGGCAGGGAACCATGACACCCCAGCTTTTCCAGGAGACTACTTTGTCTTTGCAAACGCTCACACAGCCTGACCCCACAGTTGCTTAGGCCTGCCCTGGCTCCCTTTACCGCCAGTGTGGGTACCTCCAGAGGTGGGGATTTCCTGCCTCTCTGTCCACCTTCAGTTTAAGGAGGAGGAGTGGATGCTGCTCAAGGTGTGGGTGGATGAAGCAGGAACAGGGGAGATACAGGCAAAAAGGGCATAGGAAGGGTCTGGCCACCTCAGGGTCCTAAGGCTTGTGTCCCAGGGGTGGGGCAGAACTTGTGGCCCCCCCACACCTGGGAACCCTTTGTGAGCCCATCACAGGGTGTAACCCCTCCCCCCAGCAACAGTGACTCACAAAGCCAGCTGGTGAAGATGCCACGGCCCCTGGGCCCTGAAAGGCCCAGGTAATAAAGGCCGCTAAGACCAAGCCCTGAAGCGGGCCTCCCCAAGACAGCCCCAGCGGAGCTCACCTGTGCAGCCGGGCGCTGCGCGCAGGGCTGCGGAGCGCGGCGGCCTCACGCCCATGTGCGTCGTCTGCTTCGTGAAGGCGCTGCTGCACGTGTTCAAGGTCTACCTGACTGCCAACTACACCTACAACTTCCGCGGCTGGCCGGTGGACTTCCGCTGGGATGACGCGGCGGCCGCGGGCGCGGGGGGCAGCGGCCGGCGCGCGCTGACGTGCACCGCGGCGGCGGCCGGCGTGTGGCTGCTGCAGGATGCGGCGCTGGGCGGGGACGCGCCCGGGCGGCCGCTGCACGGGCCGCGAGGCCAGGTGCAGTGCCTCCTGCAGCAGCTCCGCGAGCTGCCCGGCCAGCTGGCCAGCTACGCCCTGGCGCACTCGCTGGGCCGCTGGCTCGTGTACCCCGGCTCCATGTTCCTGATGACCCGAGCGCTGCTGCCGCTGCTGCAGCAGGGCCAGGAGCGCCTCGTGGAGCGCTACCACGGCCGGCGGGCCAAGCTGGTGGCCCGTGATGGCAACGAGATCGACACCATGTTCATGGATCGCCGCCAGCACCCGGGCAGCCAGGGCCGCGGCCTGCGCCTGGTCATCTGCTGCGAAGGCAACGCCGGCTTCTATGAGATGGGCTGCCTGTCGGCACCGCTGGAAGCCGGCTACTCGGTCCTGGGCTGGAACCACCCGGGCTTTGGGGGCAGCACCGGCGAACCGTTCCCTCAGCACGATGCCAACGCCATGGATGTGGTGGTCAAGTACGCTCTGCACCGCCTGCACTTCCCGCCGGCGCACGTGGTGATCTATGGCTGGTCCATTGGCGGCTTCACAGCCACCTGGGCCACCATGACCTACCCGGAGCTGGGTGCGCTGGTGCTCGATGCCACCTTCGACGACCTCGTGCCTCTGGCCCTGAAGGTCATGCCCCAGAGTTGGAAGGGCCTGGTGGTGCGCACCGTGCGCGAACACTTCAACCTCAATGTCGCGGAACAGCTGTGCAGCTACCCCGGGCCGGTGCTGCTGCTCCGGCGCACGCTGGACGACGTGGTCAGCACCTCGGGCCACCTGCGCCCCCTGCCGTCCGGCGACGTGGAGGGCAACCGCGGTAACGAGCTGCTCCTGCGCCTGTTGCAGCACCGCTACCCGGCTGTGATGGCACGGGAGGGCCTTGCCATCGTGACCCGCTGGCTGCGCGCGGGCAGCCTGGCACAGGAGGCAGCTTTCTATGCGCGCTACCGCGTGGACGACGACTGGTGCCTGGCGCTGCTGCGCTCCTACTGCTCGCGCTGCGAGGACACGCAGGAGGACGGGGAGGCCTGGGGGCCCCATGGGCTTGCCTTCCCGTGGCAGGTGGGTCAGGGCCTGAGCCCTCGGCGGCGCCGGCAGCTCGCGCTCTTCCTGGCGCGCAAACACCTCAAGAACGTGGAGGCGACTCATTGCAGTCCGCTAGAACCCGAGGACTTCCAGTTGCCCTGGAGGCTGTAGCCAGAGGCTCCGCAGCAACCGGTCTTTGTGCTTTTGCTCACCTCAAGGGCCTCAGGGCCGCTCCCCTCCCCGCACCCCATCCAGTAAAGCTGGCCTGCCCTGGGGATCCCAGCCTAGTGTCTGCGAGAGAGTAGGGCGTTCCCCACTCCCTTTCTCTTCCTCCCTCAAACACTTGTGGATGTCCCAGTCTGCTCCCAGCTCCTAAAGGGAATGCAAAGATTAACTTGTGTGATGGGTGCTTTGAACACCTCAGAAAGATGGTGGGAACATGGGCTGTGGGGCCCAAGGAGGTGCTGTTTACCCAGCCTGGGTGACAGGATGGCTCTGGGAAAGATGAGTGTTGAAGAGTCTGTACAGTCACCCTTACCTGTGAAAGGATATTGGCGTCTATAAAGCAGGTCTTAGCAGCGGGACCTTCCTGGACCGTGATGCTGCTGCTTGTAGGGTCCTCTCCCCACCTTCACTCCTGGCTGCTGCTACAAGAGGGGTTCAGTGGGACCACAGGCTCAAAGTCACAGGTACACACCACATGGCATGTCCCTGTAGGGCTACAGGCTCACCTGCACCAACCGCTCACCCCTGAGCCAGGCCTGGGCTGGGACTTGTTCCTAGCTCAGGGATGCAATACAGAATGAGAGAGAAGCCCTCTGCTCACCATTTTCTGTGATGCAGTCACTTTCTTACTGTCTGCTCTAAACTGTGTGAAGCAGGGACTGCTGGCTGTCCCCAGCCTCTGGGCACAGGCTGGCCAGGGTGGGTAGAGCAAGAAACTCTGGAAAAAGTGAAAGTCAAGTGGGGCAAACATATAACTGATGGCACCAGAGAAGGACACGGCCATGATGCGCCCGGGAAAGTACAGGCAGAAGTAGGTACATAGGTGATCTAAGGTGCCAGGAAGACCCCTTGGGCCTGAGCTTTGAGCTGAGTCTGGAAGAGTTGGGTGGAGGAAGCGGCGTCCAAGCCTGGGGCAGAGTGGCCAGGCCGAGCTCCCCCAGTCAGATCCTGAAGGCTTGAATCCCGAGAGGATTTGCTTCCAGGGGCACTTAGAGAAGGGAGGTTACGGGACTTGTCTTTGCAGGATTGGCTGCCTACCGGTCACACACCTCTGGTTTGAGAAGTTAGGCAAGTCAGACTCCGCTGGAAGCCCCCCGACTAGCTGAACGACCTTGGCGGTTCCTCTAACCGCGGCTCACTCTCCGTGAAGCGGGAGGGCGCCCCTGGCGGGGGCGGGGGCGGCGGGGCCGGGGCGCGCCCGGCCCGTCGGCTGCGCGGCGGGCACCGCGTCGCCCCCAGCCTGATGAGGGCGGCGGTGTCTGAAGGGCAGGAGGATAGAGCATGGACACGCCTTTTTCTGCGCAACCCCCATACCAAAAAATAAAAAATCCCCTAAATAGGTGTACTAAAAAAGAAAGAACACGGACTTAGGGGAGAGGCTAACCCCAAAGTCAGGGGGTCAGGCCTCGGAGGGATCGCAAGCTGTCTGAGCCTGATCCGTCAAGATGTACGAGCTCCGGCGACGCAGGCGGCGAGAAGCACCCTCGAGGCCTCCCAGGGGCCGCGGGGAGGGGGAAGGGTTTCCGTGGCGCCATCTTGGCCAGTCCTCCCACTTCCCACCTTCCCCGGGCTCCTCCGGACCGTTCTACCTTTGCGTCTCGCTGGTGGATCCGATCTGGGAGGGATTTCCTTTGAACCCTGCCTCCCTTTCGGGCTTCTTCCGCAGCCTTAGCCAATCATATTGGAGTAGATGGACCGGGATTGGACAAACCAACGTCCTTATTGGACATCGCTCGTGGGGGGGGAAGAAGGCGGAGCACGTCTCAAAGCGGAAGTGGGCCGTCGCATCGCTGATTAGGTAATGCCACGGCGGCGGAGGCGGTTCCGCTGGCTGCTGTGTGCGCGGCGAGCGACTCCCAGCGCGGCCCGCTCGGCTCGTACACCCGCTACCCGATCTCGACTCTAGCTGCGGCCGGGCCGCCGCCTGAACATGGACTCTGCTGGCCAAGGTAGCTGCTGGCCTGGCGCCTCCGCCGCCTCCGGGTCCGACTGGCCCACGCTCCGCCCCTCCCCGGGTCGCGCGTGGAACTCGGTGCTCTCCTCCTCCGCCTGTCCCGCGGCCCCCAGGCGCCGGACCACGATGCTCCCGAGGGTCGCGGCGTGCGTCTTCCGCTCCCATCGTGGACCGCCGCGAGGACGGGGTCCCAGGCACCCTCCCCTGGTCCCCAGACTTTTGGATTTCCTCTCTCCAGGCAGCTCCCATTATGCCCCCGCCCGGCGCTGGCCGGGTCGCTCCACTGTCTCTGCGCAGGGCCCTCGGAGACACTCGATGGGGACCTGGGCCGAGGTGTTGTGCGCGGCGCCCCTGGGGTGGCGACGCTGCTCAGAGCCCAGCCTACTAAGAGCTGGTCTGGTGGGGGAGGGGAGTGCAGTGAGTCAGGGGCACACCCAGCGTACCTGGCCTGTTGACAGACACGCCCCAGACCAGTTTGAGATGGCGGGTGGGGGTGTGGGGAGGTCTCAGGAGATTAAAATCTTGAGAAGGCGATAAGTCTGCCACCCCTTATAAGGCTTTAGAGAGGGGATGGTAGATTTCTATGTTGACATAACTACACTGGATAATTTGCAGGGTGCTCTTCTACAGTTTGACCATATCAGCATATTAATTAAACATTAGAACTCCTGCGTTCTGATACTATTCTGTAGGTTTCCCTACTCTTGATGTCTATTTACAAAATAGTTGAACCTCAAAAGCCCCCGCGGTGGAGAGACTTTGATACCCTCTGGAGGCCTTTCACTCTTTGGCTTGCATCTCTAATTAGTTTAGCATCACCAGCACTGGATTCTGATCATGAGAATAACAGAGAACATTCACAGAGCACCTACTGTGTGCAAAACACCGTACAAAGCCTACTTCTCAAATGATCTTTTTCTATTTTCAGAACAGCCCTTTGAGATTGGTCCTTGTATTGCTCCCATCTGCAGGTGGTTACACAGGCTTAGAGATCAGGAGCTCTCCCAGGGTGAAGGACCAGCCCCATGCTTATTCTCTGTGCTGGCACATTTGTTGAGTACTGTTTCTGCCTGGGAGTGACTTCCATGAGACCCAGTTTTAGCTTTATAGCCAGAAACTGTCCAAGGGCCTTCATTTATTTTTTTAAAATAAAAGAGAAAAATTGTAGAGATTTTAAGGCATTTCCTGAATTTAAGTAGGTTCAACATAGTGGATACAGATGGTGAAGTAAAGTTATGTCGGTTGACCCAAGTTAAAAATCAGAATCAAAATGATTTAAAAAAGGTTATGTTTTGGGGCTTTTCCTTAATTCTCACCCAGGGGAGGATATTTTTTCCATTGCTTTTCAGAGAGAGCAGAAGGGAGAGAGAAGGCAGTTGGTTGCCTTTTACACGTGCCCCAGCCAGGGCTGGGGATCGAGCCTGCAACTGAGGTATGTGTGTTTCCTTGACTGGAATCAAACCAGAGACCCTTCCGGCTGAGGGCTGGTGCTCTAACCCCAGAGCAGAACTGGGTAGGGCCATTTTGTAAACATCTATTGAGCACCAAGGAAGTGCCCAGCTGGAGCTGTGTGGGTGGGGCATGTGAAGGGAACAGGACTGCTAAGTAGAGCACCTTTGGTTTTAAGTACATTCCATCTATTTTTAGCAAACTTCGATTTCTGTGTTAGACAGACATGTCTGCAGTTCAAGATGCATTTACTTCCCTCTAACCTTATGCTTTTTATTTCATTTACTTTTAAAGGTGCCAGACACCAAACAAAGGCTGTTTCTTCACAGTGTGCTGATTAAAGGGAAGATGTTTTTAGTGCTGATCGTATAAAAGCATTACCTGACAGTCATGTGATCAGAGTAGAAAAGAACTGAAGTGCAGATATCTTTTCCTTATGTGATGTCTTGTAAATTTTCAGTGACTGCCGAATTGAACCCAGTCTTGGTGTAGCAGAGGAGTGTGAAAACAGGTTGCGAGTCCTTGCTGATGGACGGAAGGGGATTTTTGTGCTGCCGACTCCCTGTAGGGGCTGGATGATTAGCATGTGCTCCTTGCTTGTAATTGTAGCATGGGCTCTGGCAGGTCAGTTGCTTGGAAAGTGGTGCTTGTGTTTACAGCCGTATTATGTTCCTTTGCTCTAAAAATGGCAAGTCTGTTAGATTTGCTGCTTTTTAGCAAAGTTTTTCTGTCTCAGAACATAGCATTCTCACAGGGAACCAGAGATAGGGTATGGCTGCCTTGCACCAGCATTTCTAGGCCCTGAAGCAGCATCTTGGGTGGTCTGTGGTGTGGCTGCCCTCAGTCTGATGGCCCAAACCATCTTCACAGAACCTTTCAGAGAAGAGGGATTGTTAGTCTCCACCCTCCTCCCCTGCCACCTGTCCTTTCACTCTTCTCTACCCCATGTACTTCTCCATAACTTCTTACTTGACACTTTCTGGCCTCATTTTGTCTCTGGCAGATATCAGCCTGAATTCTCCTAACAAAGGCCTGCTGTCCGACTCCATGACGGATGTCCCTGTTGACACAGCAGTGGCTGCCCAGACCCCTGCTGTGGAGGGTCTGACGGAAGCTGAGGAGGAGGAGCTCAGGGCTGAGCTCGCAAAGGTGCTGTGTCTTGGCTGGCCATGAGTCGAGGTTCTCTCAAGCTAGTGAGGGCCAGAGTGCTGGCTGTGCTCTGGAGAAGTTGGATGTCATCCCCAAGGCCCCAAAGAAACTGCTCTTTGCAGCCCTGGCTTTGTATGTGCCCGGCTCCTCCTGGGTGCTACAGAGGGAGAGTGTCCACACAGGGACAGCTGCTCTGAGCACACCATCCACTGGGAATTCCTCTTTGGAGTTAACACCTGATATTTTCAAGACCCCACAAACCTTATCACTCCTGGATCATAATTTGTCTTCCAGAAATACTTCTTTCGTGAAAAGTGCTGCTTGTGATCTTTTTAAAGTGAGGATCCCTTAACAGGAAGTAAGAGTTAAGAACAAACGCCTCCAAGTTTAATTTTTATTCAAACCAACTGCCAAGAGTATTTTTACCATGTGATGCAGAGTCTGATAGTGACTCAGCTGAGATTCCAGAGTCTGGGGAAAGAACTTGTTAATATCTGACAGTAGTGTCCAGTCAGGCAGAGGCCGAAGCCCTGCTTGTCACAGGCCTCTGCTGGGTCTCCAGAGACAGGCCCCATCTTACTATATCCTGGATCCAGTCCTAGGTCTAAACAGAGCTAGTTGTGCAGACAAACCTCAGCTCCAGGACCAGGTTTTAGATCCAGAAAGCATGTGGCTGTTTCTGAATTGAATAGCTGTTAAGAGAAAAGCAGAAGTCCAAGGACATGTATGCTTTCCCTTTTACTTAAGATATGGTGGCATTGAGACTAAAACCACCAGGTCTTTTTCAGAGTTGAATTGCAAAGTGGAACCGCTTTTGTGTTACTTAAAAGTTTCAACTTGCACGTTCCCAGGACAACTTGACCACATGCCCCTGTCAGTCATTATACCAGGAGTGGAGCATTTTGGTCACTGGTTGTAATTGCTTGAGCAACTGGTAATAGTTTGGCCTTAGATAATGCTGTGTTTTTATTTATTTTTATTGATTTCAAAGAGAGGAAAGGAGAGGGGGAGAAAGAGACAGAAACATCAACGATGAGAGTCACTGATTGGCTGCCTCCTGCACGCCCCTGCGATAGCCCACAACCCAGGCATATGCCCTGACGGGGAATCAAACCACAGTCTTCTGGATCATAGGTTGATGGTCAACCACTGAGCCATACTGCAGGGTGATACTGTGTTTTTAAATTATTTCTTGTTTCAACTGTTTTCTAAAGCAGAATCTAGGGATATACAGGGCTCTAAGCTGTTTTTAGTGCCTTAATCAAAACAAGCATTTTTTTAAAGAAAGGGGCATTTTCAGAATAGCTGTTCACATGGGAGCTGGAAATACTGAAAACTCTAAAATAGTAAGACTTTAATGCATGCTCCCTTCTAAGGTCACTGTGGTGATTTTTAAATCCTCACCTGGGGATATTTTTTTCCATTGCTTTTTAGAGAGAGTGGAGTGGGGAGGGGAGAAACATCAGTGTGAGAAAGACATCAATTGGTTGCCTCCTGCGTGCACCCAACCGGGGCTGGGGATCGAGCCTGCAACTGAGGTACATACCCTTGGCCGAAATTGAACCCAGGATCCTTTAGTCCCTGGGCCAACACTTTAAGACTTGAGGAGGTTCAGGGTTCTCTCTGTTACTCAAGCTACCTTAAACACAAAAGCAAATTTACTTTTGGCATGTGTAACTGGCTTTTGCCAAGGCCTGGAGCTGACCTCAGGAACACAGATGTCATGAGGGCTGTTTCTCTGTCACTTGGCTCTCTGGCCATTCATCTGTTTGTCAGCTCTGCTTCCTTCCTACTGCATATGGAATTCCTCCCCAGTGGAGATGGGGCTGGCTGCCAGACACTCCATCTTCTGTTACCCAGGTCCAGGGCCCAGAGGAAAGGGGGCCTCCCTCCTCTCACTCCTATGCCCAGTCCCAGGGCAGAGCTCTGGCAGGCCTTGCTTAGTTGTCAATGGGTAGGCATGGTGATTGGTAGCCCTAGCAGAACCACTTGGCTTGGGGGGCGGGGGGGCGCGAGACAGTTCTGCAGAATAAGTTGGGGGGCTGGTACCAGATAAAAACAGATGTCTGCTATAGATGCTATTTCTGAGATGAGTTATGCTTCTGTAAGTGGACAGTTTTTACATAATTGAGAAACCCCTCATTGCATTGTATAAGGATGTCAGTCACTTCCTGCGATAGTGTAGGTAATCATGTCCACTGTGTGCTTATGCAGGTGGAAGAGGAAATTGTCACTCTGCGTCAGGTCCTGGCAGCCAAGGAGAGGCACTGTGGAGAGCTGAGGAGGAAGCTGGGTCTCTCTGCCTTGGAGGGCCTGAAGCAGAACCTGTCCAGGAGCTGGCATGATGTACAGGTCTCTACCGCGTAGGTACCTGCCTGCGGCAGGGGCTCCTGGTGGTTGGAGAGAGTGATCACGGCGTGGTGCCTCTGCCCTGTCAGTGGGTGTAAGTTCTTGGGGACGAGGCTCCTCGCAGGAACGGGATCAATGTGCCTGCTTGGAAGCAGCCAGCCGGGCCTTGCGTCCTTGCTGTAGCAGCAGTACTCGGTGCTCTCATTTATTCAGCTCGGGGTCTGAACCTCCTCAGGTCTTAAAGCGTACACATACCGTAGAAGGTGGGTGGAGACGCAGCCCGTTGTCCAAGTGGAAATTGACAAGAATATGTTTTGTATCCGAATTTGAGAGAATGCTAATTAGGTCCTCGATGAGATTGACTCTCCTGTGGTCCCCATAGCTGAGTGTCTGCTCAAGTGGACATGAGTCCTTCTTGTGACTAGGATGTGGTCACAACCCAGGGCCATTGCACAAGACGTCACTCAGCTCTCTGAACTTGGGCAGTGCGGCTCCTTAGCTCCTCTGAAACATAACCTCCTAGGTGGGAGTGAGAAGTGTCCCTGCTGTCTCAAAGGCCTGTCCCACTTCATAAACCATCTGGGAAACCCGTTTCTGTCATAGGAAATCACAGGTTCTGAATTTCAAAGGGTGACTGTCATGGAAATGTTTTGGGGCCACAGGCTATGCCCTTCCTTCCCCTCAGCAGTGTTCCCCAAGAGCCATCTTACATTGAATGACCCAGGCACTCCCTTGGCCTGACAGGAAAGAACTGGTCTTTTCTGCCATCACCTCACCTGGCCTCACCTAGGGCTGCACAGCAGGCACTAAGCAGGAGCCTGGGACCCTGTTCTCAGGCAGGCTGAAGATTTCATATTCCTGCCAGTCAGTCAGTCCTCTGTTTTCCCTGGAATTTTACCTGCAGTTTGAAACCTGAGTTGAAATAATTTTTCTAAATCATTTACTACAGACTTTTTGTTTTTAGCTATGTGAAAACTTCTGAAAAACTCGGAGAGTGGAATGAGAGAATGACCCAGTCGGACCTGTGAGTGCCTTTGCCATCAGCACCTCCCTCCTCGCCTCCTGACACATCTTTTAGGGACAGGCAGGCAGCGTGCACTTGGCACAGAGCTAGTTGTGTTTCCTGGCTATTCTGTTTTTCATACAGTTCTTTCCCCTCAAACACAAATGAAACTATCCTTCACACTCACACAGCCATCAAGCCGCACAGAACACTTCTCTTTGCCTGGTATATATGCCTTAAAGAAGAGACTGAGCTAGCCCGGGCAGGATCTCTGGCTCATAGACGCTCCTTGGCTTTCAAAGTGGGCAAATGGTTGAGTGCCACCTGGACCAGTGTAGGTAGTACCTTTTTTTTTTTTTTTTGGTCCTGCTTCCTTCTCCTGCATACCTAACTCCAGCTGCTGGGGTCTCCAGAACTTCACTAGTACTTAGGGGGTTCCTTGAGTTGGGATGTAGGCCGTGCCTATGGGATCCTGAAGGAGTCCCTTTGTTCTAAGAGGACCAAGCTCTCAGCCACACAGAACTAACAGTGCAGAAGACACAGCTCCGGTTGAAAAGGACTGATGTTTTACCTGAGATCCTTAAACAAGATAATAGAACTTCATTTATACTGCAATCTGATTATAACTCTTCAAACCTTGTGAGACAGTATATAAAAACTGGTTTTCTGGGATTTTTCTGTCTCATTTAGGAGGAAGTGCTGTTATGGTTGCCCACAGAAAGCCCTTCTATGTTGGGCTAAAAGGAAACAGGTGCTACTCCGCTTATCCTGAAGGTGCCTGGGACCCCAGGTTGGCTAGCTGTGCGTGGAGCCTTTGCAGCCTGGTGTCCAGGGGACTCTGGTGGTTCATGTTTTATGCCGTTTGTGTGGTGTGATAGACAGCGGGTCGTGGCAGTGGCTGTTGTAGGAGTGTGGTGGTATTAGGCAGTACTGATAGGTCAACTTGGTGGCTGTCATCAGCCCACTCACAATGCAGATTTCACCTGAAGATAGCCTTCGGAGACTTCAGTGTGCTCTGTGAAACCAGCCAATGTACCATTTCAAATCACTACAATTTTGACTCCTCTGAGAGGAGCCTGTGGCTCTGGGTGTGGAAGTATGTAGCCGGCAGCACAGCCTTTCCACACATTTTGCCAGGCAATGGCTGTTCCCGAGGTCTCACCTCATTCTGTCAGTGGGAAAGTTGTCAGAGTGATGCTTCCAGGCTGGAGGCATTTTTCCAGGGACCATCCAGGAGGAGGGCCACATGGCCAGGGATGGGGTGGCTGGCTCTGGCTGAAGGAGCACTGGGGTGCCCAGTTGGTGCCCCCAGGGTGTCGCTGCAGGATGGCTGGCAGAGTGTCTTGATGGGCAGACACAGTGGGGGTGAACCCATCTCCCCAACTGTGGGTCAGCTGGCAGTGCTGTATGGCACTGGAGGGCCTGCCCTGGTGCTTAGTGTTATGGAACTGTGCTGGAAGGAAGCAATTTAGATGCTACTGATCCTTCGGTCAGCCAGCTGCTCCTTTTGATTTAGACAGCTGTGCTTGAGAGCAGCCATGTTTTGTTGATAGTGAAATGATCACCTCATTGGATTCATTTTATAGGTAGATCTTAGCTAAAGCCGTACTGAGAGTGGGCACCAGGTGAATTCCGCAGTCACTACTTGATTCAGTGTAGTCACTGTATTGAGATCTTTGGTTGCAGGTGACGGAAAGCACAACTAAAAATAGTGTCAACCTAAGAGGGTGGGGGAGGCCTTGCTTGTGGAAAAGCCCCTTCTCCAAGCCCACTGACCAGGGCTCCCATGGAGCGCTGGGGACCTTCCGTCCTGCCCATAGTGGCTTTCTTCTCAGCTCCTCCTTTATGATGTGAGCCCATATGTGGGTCTCACTGGACTTAGAGTAGACCTTTGGCTGTCCAGACCAAGACCTCATGCCCACCTCCATTGGGGGGTGGGGCAACCCCTGCGGGAAGGTTCCTCTAACAGATAGATGCTCCAGAGGAGGCTGGCATTTCTCAGGGCTCTACACCTGTGGTTTCCTAAAAGGTAGATGTGATCCCCAAAGTGGTGCTGACCAGGCGGCATAGACTGGCACTCAAGCATGGTGGGGGCCAACTTGCTTGGATACAGATGCTGGCTCTGTGCCAAGAGCTTCACCGTCTGAGCTTGGCCTTTGCACCTGTTTCAGTTTGGAGGTTCCTGGAGAAGTCACTGGTGACACCTGTTTGTATATCCCAGAAACGCTGAGGGCTGTGAAGGGTGGGGAAATTGTCTCCAGTTGGTCTCCGGTGGGGTGCTTGCCCGAGGAGTCACCCACAGGACGCCCTTCCTCATCACCAAGAACGCATGGCATGCGCTCATTCTCTTGGACTTCACTTTCCCAGCTTGACCGTGTGGGCACACACAGAGGTTCTGTAAGACTCTTTAAATCCTCTGCTTCTGACTGTTTTCCTTCAGCAGACCCTTGGATGTTAACGTGGTCTCTTGTACTTGCTACTTTGGGAAAGACTGGGCCTAAAGATGTGTTCTGAGTTTGTAAGGAGATGTTGGGTGTCCTTAGTTCCCTTGCACTTGGTGTTTTATCATGAATGCCTGTGGCTCCAGGTGCATAGAAGTGTGTTTCTTGCAGATAATCTTATTAGCTCCCTCTGAAATGGAAGTACGTCTTCAGGTGAACCTTGAGTTTGTAGGCTTAGCAGGCACTGCGATTCAGGCCTTAAAGAAACTCTAGTGCCTTTCCTCAGAAGGCTGTGTTGTGGGGATGTGCTATTACACCTGCCACAGGTGCCTCTTCACCTTGATTGCCACAGTTTTGCTGGACCCTGAGACAGGTCGTGGTGTAGGTGGCAGCCCTAGACAAAGACGTTGTCAGGTTCGAGGGTCACAGCAGAAACTGAGCCAGTGTGGGCAGGCTGAGTGCTCAGGAAGCTGGCCCAGGGGAGGAGGGCAATGGGCACTCACAAGGGAGGAGCGGAGTGGGCATTCACAGGAGCCTCCCACAGGTAGCAGTGTGCAGCGGATGGGCAGGAAGGGCTCAGAAGACCCACTGCTGGTGCCGTCTGACCCTGCATTCACCTGTGCCCATGTGATGCCAGCAGGGCCAGTATAGGGTGGTATTTTTTTATTGTTTTTTTTGTTTAAAATATTGCAGATGTTCTTTTTTCTCCCCAATGACCCGTTCCACCCTGTCCCTTAGGGTGGTATCTTGAGAACTCAGCTATCTGAAGCCATTATTTTCTCAGGATTGCCAGGTTGTCCAGAAAGGAGTTCTTGGGTTCAGGCTGCTGTGACTTGTTTGTGGTAGCAGCTGGAAGAGGGCTGGTAGCTCCAGGTGTTCGCTCTTGAGGTCTGCCTAGTGGTGTCCTTGTTGTGAGCCAGGAACCACCCCCTAGAACTGAGAATGGTGGCATGAGGTGTAGGTTACTGGGTTCTGAAAGGACAGAGTGAAAGTGCAGCAGGTGGAGGGCAGAAGGGGCCCTCAGTGTGAGAAGGCCGGCACTGCCCGGGCTGCACGTCACGGGTGTCAGTGGGCTGCAAGGACTGTTTTACAGGAGATTGTAGGAAGAAGCTTCCTGAAGGCAGCAGCAGGGAGCCCAGAGGACATTTCTAGCTTCTGCCCGAGATCCAGGGCCTCTGCAGCCCCAGGTGCTGCTTCCCAAGAGTCAGAGTCGCTGTGCAAATACAAAGTGGGGCAAGTAAGTTTCGAATGAGGTGGGAGAACAGATGAATATCAGATCAGAAAACAGTGCTTTTGTGGTCCAGGAGGTCACAACCTGGCAGTGCTGCTTCTTTCCCCCGGGGAACCTGGAGCTTGGGCATCTGGCTCCTCCATGGTGCTTAGGCCAGTGTTCGTGATCCACTCCTCGGTGCTGTCCAGGCGCTCTGTCCTTGGCTGTGGGTGGCGGCTGCCCCTGTGTTTGGTTGGTTTAACTGTGTATCTTTTTCCCAGCTACAAGAAGACTCAGGAAACTCTCTCTCAGGCTGGACAGAAGACTTCAGCTGCCCTGTCCACAATGGGCTCTGCCATCAGCAGGAAGCTTGGGGACATGAGGTGAGACACCCCCACCCCCCCGCCCCAGCCCCTCCACCCTGGGGCCTAGACCAGTCAGCTGAGGTTTTTGGGATTTTCGATTCCTTAGAGGTTCTGTGGGGAGGCCGCCGAGCCACAGGCTCAGATGCCCTTGCCTCAGCAGCCCCTCAGCACCCACAGGTGTGGCCATGCCAGCCCCCAACATTCAGTTCATGGACCCTTGTTTGCAGGTTGTGCCTGCTTTTCTATATTGCTCAGGGGAGGGCAGTCACTGGTGCCCTTGGCTAACTTCTGGTGCTCGGGGTCAGTGAGAGTGGATGCTGCTCTTTGAAGTTCTGTGGAGAGAGAATGGCTCCAGCCTGGAAGTAAGCATCTGCCAGGACATGTCCAGAACAAGCTCGGTGTCTCCCTTGGGGGTATGCCCATGTCAGAGAGTGTGGTTCCACGCCAGGGGCCCCCACCAAATGTTCTCTCCAAAACTGACCAGACCCTCACGGCCACCAAAGGTGGCCTGGGGGCAAGGGAGTGCAGCTTGGCTCAGGCACTTGGTGACTCCCGGCAGCACCTGCCCTCAACCTGATGGACACGACCTCTGCCACCTGGGCCTCCTCTGGGCTTTGGAGCCAGAGGCCAGGATGTGGATTCTGGCTTGGCTGTCTCAGCTGTACCCTTGGCAGGGCCTCAGTCTGGGGTTGTTAGGACGAGATGTGCATTGGTGAGTGACTGGTGTGGAGTGCAGGTCATCGCCAGTGCTCTGGCCCTGCCCCACACTTGAGACCAGGCCCCTCACTTCTCCATTTCAAGGAATGCCTCCCTGTAGCCCCCACCCCATCCTGAGAGAATCACACAGTGGTGTTACCCATGGGCTTGGCTTACTGAGCGTGGCATTGGGAGTCCACCCTGCTCTGACCCCTCACCTCTATTCTGCTTGGGTTAGGCATTTCCCCATCTCTCAGGCCTGGCAGTTGCCACTTAGCCAGAGGCAAAGACAGATGCTAACCACCCTGGGACCCACCCAGCCCAACAGATGACAACTTATGCCAGAGCCCTGCTCACCTTTTTTTTGTATGTTTGATGTAATTATTCCTCCCCCAACTTTATATTGAAAAATTTGAAGCCTCTGGAGATGCTAAACAGCCAGAAGGCAGTCTGTGTTTCCCCTGCCCCAGAGGGTTGCACCCTCCCACACTGGGCTCTGGTTGCTTCCTTAGCAGTGAGGGTCCCTGTGGGGCACCCTATAAATGCAGTCCCTGCCCACCGTGGCCATGATGTGGGCCATGTGTGCACTGCCAGCAAGGAGGATCTGCGGCCATTCCTCCACAGGCTTCACACTGCTGCCAGTACCTGACTGGGTGTGCTCCTGTGTTGAGTCTCGTTTGAAATTAGATGGGACGCCGGCACTGCTGCACTCTGGGATGCCTGCTTTGGCCATGTGAGCCGTGCTGTGGTAAGCCCGGTGACAGACTGATCATGCCACTGGTGGTCTGGTGAGGGCCTGCCAAGCAGAGCAGGCTGCCCTGGCACCACCGAGTGAGCAGTGTGCATGTTGTGCCTGTTTTTTCCTCAGATGCTGGCGTGGTAACAGCATTAAAGGAAGCAACGGGTGTGCCACACTTACGTGCATCCGCCACTGGGGAGGTGCTCTTCATGTTCTCACTCCTGAGTGTGTTCAGGATGTCCTAGTGGGGAGGGTGGAGCCCCGGTGCTGAGGAACAGGGCCACTTTGATGGGCAGTTCTGCAATGTCTTCTGCTCTGGGAGGACTGATGCGTTTGTTTGTCTGCTTGGAGAACTGGGATTGGCTGTTAACTTGTGGCATGGCCAGCAGTGAGCAGGTTTCATGTCACAGTGATGGTGAGGCTGCTCTGTTCACATGCCCTGCTTCACTGTACCTGCCATGTGTGCGGTTTGCACATGAACTCTGTGTGCCTGGGCCAGCCAGGGGGAGGAGCCAGATCATATTTAAGGTGCCTGGAGGGATCTATTTGCTGGTGTGTCTCACCCTGGGGACTCTTCCATCTTCCAGTGGTGCAGTGAACTCTGACTTCTCAGGGTCCTTGATGTGTCCCATTGTCTCTCCATGTGGTCTCAGGTGGTTGATGCTGAGGTCCATTAACTTCCCCGGTTTAGAGTTTGAGGTTGGTAATTCACCACTTCTTAAACAAAAGTCAGCTTCAGAGAGGTTTACACCATTGAGTTTAGGGCTGGGCAATCCTTAACTGGCCACTTTTGAGATGTTTGGGGCCAGGTCCTTCAGGACCACTGTCCCATGCTGGAGTCCACAATGTGCCTGGGTAGGAGCAGCCCTAGTCTGGCCTGAGAAGCCTGTTTTTTTTCGTGGTTTTTTTTTTTTAATCCTCAACTTAGGATATTTTTTCCATTGCTTTTCAGAGAGAGTGGCAGGGGGTGAGAAGGGGGGGGAGGGAGAAATGTGAGAGAGACACATTGATTGGTTGCCTCCTGCACATGCCCCAACCAGGGCCGGCGATCAAGCCTACAACCCAGGTACGTGCATGCCCTTGGCCGGAGTCGAACCCGGGACCCTTTAATCCACGGGCTGACACTCTAGCCATTGAGCCAAACTGGCTAGGGCCTGAAAAGCCTTTTGCGTGCACTGGGGTGTGAGGTGAGGGTGGGAGAGGGGACTGAATTTGGATAAAAGGTCACGCCATCACCTTCTTTGACCCTAGCCCTTCCCCCGCAGAGAGTAGCAGGTCCTACTGCCCACTGAATGGTAGGGACACATCAGGCTGTACAGCTGTGCATGTTTCACTTCCAAAACGAACTCCATGTTGGGGCAGCCTCCAGAGTGTTGTGGGTAGTGGAGGAGGTGGCCGTGTCCCTCCTGCGCCCCATCCTTGGACACATGCTCGTTTCTGGGATGGCTTCTGTCATCCATGGTGATGGAGCCAGAACCCAAAGGACTCAGCCCTGAGGGTGCTCAAGTCCTGTTGTGGTGTGTGCTTGTGTGTGTGTGTGGAGGATGCAGGGCAGTCTGCGGTGCAACGTGTTAGCCGAGTGTGGCTGGCTCAGGTTCCAGGTGGTGGAGCCCACCAGGCATATCTCACACCTTTGCACTGCTCACTTCTCTGGGGCTTTTTCCCTCCGTCCTCCAAATGGATATGACGCATGGGTCCCTCCTACGTGACTGGACCGAGGAAGGCAGAGCCACGAAGGCAGAGCCACAGCTACATAGTTTGCAGTCATATGTGGGAGGGAGTGGCAGCCTCTGGAGTTGGGACTTAGGAAGATTGGAGGTGGGGGCGCACATCCTGCCCTGCCAGCTGTGCGTCAGGACAAGAGGGTGGCCTTTTGGAGCGGAGTGGAGGGGCTGGGCAGGCACTGGCCTCCCTTCCTAACATGCGTTTCTTCTCTCCTCCTGCTGCCACCTGTCAGGGCCCGTCCATTCTCACATTCCTTTAGGTAAGACTGACGCTGGACACACCTGTACACGGCCTCTCTGCTTCAGAGAGGGTGGACTCTGCAGGCCTGTGGGAGGCTTTGCTGGACGAAGGTGGTGAGGGGCCAGGAACTGCCCCACATGGCCCCTGTCCAGTAGCAAGGCCAGCACTGCGTATGAGAGTGCGTGGTGGCTTTTCGAGCTGTGGTCCCTATGGGTCGTCCCTGGCCAAATGGTCAATGCAGCGACGCCTCTGCAACAATGTCGTGTCTATACCTAGGCCCTGTTGCTTACCTGCTCCAGCCAGCCCATGGAACATGTCCATCTAAGTCCACCCGAGTTTATTCCTGAAAAGAACCATGTCCTTGTGAGAGGGTCATGCTGACCCTGGGCTTTTGTGCTTTCCGCTGCTTCTTTCTCCTGAGAAGCAGCACTGTCCCCCCAGGTTGAGTTTTCCACCTTTGACTTGAGAGCTCTCTCTGCACCAGCACAGCACTGGCCCAGCTCGGTGTGGGCATCGCTTCTCTAGGCAGCAGTGGCACTCAGAGCCACACATTCTTCTGGCTCGCAAATTCAGAACAGTCTGTGATTTTTTTAAGTGCTTTTTACTTACTTGACTTGGTTGTTTCTCTTTTTCTAAGAAGTCCTTTAATTTGCTGGGAAGTCAAGTGAGGACATCTCATGGCCATTTCTTTCAAAGCTTTTCTGAAGCCCCAGGCCCAGGTCTCTCCCTCAGCATTGTCACACTTCTGGGACGGCTTTGGAGGGCGGAGAGGAGCTGTGGGTCGAGTTTTTCTCCTGGTGAGGGGCCTTATAAGGCTTCTTTGATCTGTTCCATCTGTGCCATCTGTGCTGGGGGAGGGGTCCTGCCACTCCTGCTGCAAAGTTGGGTTTCTCCATGATCCAGGCTGATGAGCCCGTGAATGCCAGTCTATCCTCACCTTAACTCTTGCTTCCTTCTCTGCTTTTACCATGCTTCCAAGCAGCAGCTACTCCATCCGCCACTCGATAAGTATGCCGGCCATGAGGTAATGTATGCTTTCGCCCTGAAGCTCCCAGAGCTGGGGTAGGAGCTGGGCGGGAGCAGGCAGCTTCCCATACCCCTTGAACCAGGCCCACATGCCCCTGCCTCCTCCTATCGGATAAGGGTTAGGAAAGAACCCTCCTAGGCCAAAGAACTAACGGGAATGAGGCTCAGAGACTAGTGCGCCAAACTGGGTTCCACTGGAACTTTCCAGGACTGCCTGCAGGGTCAGCTATGGAGGGGCGGAGAGGCTCCCACACATACCTGGCACCCAAGAGGCTGCAGGTGTCTCCAAGCCTTTTATGGAGACTTTTATCTGTTTTGTGACCAGTTTTCTCCTGCTTGCTCCGTGTTGTAGCCTTGGCTCTCAGTGGAGTCCCATCCTTGTTATAGGACTAGCAGCTGCATGCCACAGACCTTGCTAGGAGTCCTTGATGGATGGGTGGTCTGCAGGAACCTAGCTGCATGCCACAGACCTTGCTGGGAGTCCTTGATGGATGGGTGGTCTGGCGGCTCTGAGCAGTGAGGGGAGCTGGTTGTGTAGGAGGGTACTGGGTGGGACCAGGGCTGTGTGCCTGCTCCTCCTGCCTCTTTACCATTTTCTTGTCCCAGAATGCTTCAGTTTTCCTTTGGCTTCATTCTGAGAGAGATTTGTGTGAAGCACATAGCTTTTCTTAACCCCGGCACATTTAGGGTGTAGCAGAAATGTGTCCCGCATCTACCCACTTCCCAGGCAAGGGGTCTGCAGCTCGCCCACGTCAAGTCTGGGTCTCACCAGGTGGTGGCATGCAGGTCTCCCCATGGCTGGCGAGCATGGCTGACCTGGTTCTGACCTGGTGATGCCTCTGGAGTGACCTTGGCTGGGTTCTCTGCAGGGGGTGCCCCTCCCTTCCTTCTGGCAAGTCACGTCTGCAGTGAGACCCCAGGATGCTCTCAGGGATCTTTCCGGAGGACAACCCTAGTCCTAAGGCCCTTCAAATAGGGGGCAACACAGCTGTGGGCTCCTAACAGTGACTTCTGCTCCCTCTCTTTTTTAAAGGAATTCTGCCACCTTCAAGTCACTGGAAGACCGAGTTGGGACCATAAAGGTGACTACCTTGATCATTCCCCTTTCTTGCTGGGGGGTGCGACCTGTCACTTAGGTAGACTTATTTAATCGTAGATTCCTGTGCAGTTACGGGAGCTAACACCGAGGCTCTGCCTTTTACAGTTTCCCCAGAAGTAGCACTGCAGTGTCACAACCAGGATGTGGCATGGACACTGTCAGGGTGGAGAGCAGTCCTCCCCACAAAGATCCTTCACAGTGCCCACCCTCTGCCTGCTCTACCCCAGCATCCACTGATGTCTTCTCCACTTCTATAATTTTGTAATTCAAAAAAGTCATAAATGGAACCATACAGTGTGTTGCCTTTGGGGACTGGCTCTTGTCACTCAGCAGAATTCCCTAGAGATACGTCCAGCCTGTTGCCTGTGTCAGTGGTTTGTTCCTTTTTATTGCTAAGCAGTGTTTATGTCTCGAAAACTTGTATAGAGAATTGAACACCATCAGGGGCCCTGGGTCTGCCTGGCATTGTGGGCTCTGCCTCAGGCTTTTCCTTCTGGTCTTTTCCTGTCTGTAGTCTAAGGTGGTGGGTGGCAGAGAGAATGGCAGTGACAGCTTTCCCTCCCCGACTGGGAGTGGCGACAAGCCCCTGCCTGATCACGCGCCCTTCTAAGCCTGAAGCAGCTTTGCCGGCCACGGAGCAAGTGCGGGCACGCCCTCATCACCACGACTGCCACAGTGCAGCGGAGCAGCAGCTGCGGGAGGACACCGAGCGGCTTTGGGGACTGTCGTGCCGTCACACAGACGTGGCCGCTGCACGCGCATGACTTAGAACAGTCTTGTACACAGACGCTTCACACTAAAGTTGGCAGATGCAACAATCACTATGCCGTCCTTCCTGGGGCAGGAAGTGGGTGGGTGGGGGACAGGGCCTTTGGCAGTCTTGTTAGTTCATCAGAATGCAAACTCCTTCCGTATGTCGCAGTAGGAAGCATCTTCCAGAAGCCCCATCTGACCTGCAATTATTTCGAAATGCTAAGAAAACTGTCCATTTTCTGAGACCCTCCAGAAAGAAACTGATTATCGGCAGCTGCCTAATTATTACACTAATGATCTAGCTTTAACAAAAGCAAATTATTTTTAAATGTAGTGGATTTTTCAAAATTTAAAACTAAGCAAAGCAGCTTTAGCCTCATAGTTACAAAGTATTATTTGTTTGGATTCAAGCTGAAATACAAGCCTTATATCACCTTATGCTTTGTTTATAATGTTTTTACATGTAAAAGTGAGAGTTCTTTAGTGGGTTCTGAGTACTACACAGAATTCTGCATCTCCCCGAGGGCCGCATGCCTGTACCAGTAGTGTGTTTCATTTCACTAACTCCCACTATCCTAGTGTATGGAACTTGCCTCTTCCCTCAAGGACCCTGGCAGCTCCTGCTGCCCAAAGGGCTTCTGGGGTTCGGGGGGTGGGAGGGCAGGAGAAGAAAGCCAGCACCCATACAGTGCTGCCCAGCTGCCCTATGGGCCTGGCCTAGCCTAGCCTGACCTGACCAGGCCCGGCCAGCACATTGCTGTCAGTGGCTCCAACTGTCTGTGTGCTGCATGCCCAGGACATGCAAGAAGCGCATGGACCAGGCAGGGCAAGGCTGAGTGTGGCGTCAGCTGGACCTCTGCTGTTGCCTTTTCTCAGGAGCTACAAAGATCTCTTTCCAGTTTTGAAGCTGCCTCACCCAGGGCCCCAGGTGTCGGGTGTGACTAGAGGGGCAGCTTGTGCCTTACTGGCTCTTACTGGGCACAGACCTTGCCTGCGTGTGTTCTGTGGACCCCCTGGGGAGGAGCCAGCAGCTCAGTGTATGCTCTGGTAGACTGCTGTGCTCTTGTACCTGAGTGTGTGCGGGTCACTTCAGACACCTTGGGGGACTATGGTCCACTCTCATGTTCTTCAGAGGTAGAACCTCAGACTCCTGGTAGGAGGCAGAAGCCCGGGCTAGTCTTTTCGGTAAAGTAAATAATGAGTAATTTGTCAATAAAGTATTCCTTTGGGGGAAATGAACTTCAGCCTGTGTGGTGTGTCTTACTTCGTTCAGGAAGATGACGAAAGAGTGGCACATATCCCAGCCAGGCGTAGCTCAGCGGTTGAGCATCGACCTAGGATCCAGGAGATCAGGGTTTGATTCCTGGTCACGGCACATGCCCGGGTTGTGGGCTCGGTCCTCAGTCAGGGGTGTGCAGGAGGCAGCCGATCAATTACTCCTCTATGTTTCTCTCTCTCCTTCTCCCTCCCCTTTCCTCTCTCTGAAATCAATAAAGATATATTTTAAAAAAAGAAATGGTGGCACATAAACCACATTTGGGCCTGCACCCTAGGAAGAGGCAGGGAGGAAATAGATGATCTCAAATACAATTGCAAATCTTCGATGCTATGAAGAAAACAGCACCTGAGAGAATATAAATATGATAAACCTGTGGGTTCTCCGGGAAAGGGATGTGGAGGCTGAAGGGGAACTACCAGGTTACAGGTTGGGTCAGGGCTGAGCTGCAGGAGTTGAGCAAGCATCTAGCTGCAGTTGTCACAACTGGTGCAGAGCAAGGTAGCCAAAAGCATCCCTTGGGCAGGTGCAGGGAGTTCACTGAGTCGGGGGTGGGCTGTTGACCCTCACGACCCCACTCTAGAGCTGGAACCACATGAAGATAATGACAGGTACATGACAAAGTCCAGGAGAAGACAAGTAGGCAATGAGCTGAGGGCACGCTCCGGACAGCAGTGTAGGGTTGGCCAACAGCTGTTGCTGCAGGCCTGCCTCCGATGGGGACTCTTCAGTGACTCAGAATGACAAGGCATGCTCAGAAAACCACCTGTTCCCTGCCCATCCCGCCCAGCCAGCCTCTATTGTTCAGTGTTTCTTCATGCAAATATAAATGTGTATTCTCGTTCCCTTCCCCTTGTTCCAAAGATGTGACACTGTCCTTATTGCTATGCCCTGGAGTGCTAGCTGCACCCACCAGTAAGGCCCCTGCAGGAGAGCCTCTGTTCTTCGATGCCTGCTACTTCACAAGT
The DNA here is from genome assembly GCF_054644295.1 of Miniopterus natalensis. Lineage (NCBI taxonomy): Eukaryota > Metazoa > Chordata > Mammalia > Chiroptera > Miniopteridae > Miniopterus > Miniopterus natalensis. The sequence continues at coordinate 83,509,899 of NC_142087.1, forward strand.
GCCCATTCCTGACATCTTGGGTGTTCACAGTAGGAAACCCCTTTACTGGGTGCATTGGACTTATGTTGGTGTCAGAGAGCCAGGCTTGCCCCAGATGTAACAGGAAAAGTTGGTGACTTCCTATTGTCCCATAATCCCCAGCATGACTCCATTACAACAGTGAGCTGGCACAGAGGGTAGAGAGCCCCACAGCTGCCAGCAGTCAACATTCACCCCCATTTATACTGGAAATGGGTTTCACGTAGTCTGTTAAGTACTTAAATAGCCTGGGAGTAGAGTCTGATTCTGTGGGGTGCAAAGGTGAATTTCATGTGGACCCAGACCTCAAGGGCTTTGCACTTGCATTTTTTGGGAAGAGATGGTGTTTCCCTAGATAACTGACTTGTATGAGATGAGCTTTGAGAGCTTGGAGACAGTAGAAGCGGTGGGGTGGGTGGAGCCAAGGGCACCACTGAGGCTGCCCTTAAAGGGCAGCAAAACCTGCATCTCCAAAGCCTTGGGTGAGAACATTGTGGTCCGCCTGGTGAAGTACAGGGCCTGACTGTAGCCACTGTCCACATTTGACAGGTATTTCTCTTATTTTCTCTGAACAGGTTGACTTGTTTGTTTAGAGAAAATGCTTTCTTTAAAAAAATGTTTTAATCTTAGAGAAACATGGAATTTTTGTTTCACTTATTTGTGGATTCATTGGTTGATTCCTGAATGTGCCCTAATCAGGGATCAAACCTGCAACCTTGGCTTATCAGGACAACACTCTAACCAACTGAGCTACCCAGCCAGGGCTGGCTTGTTTGTTGGTAAACATATTTGTAATGTACTTTTTATATATCACGTATCTTGCTCATTTTACTTTCAGGGGGTATCACAAGAATTGTCTAGGTTATGTAACCTTTGTGTCCATTTTTAATAACTACACTATTTGAATGTGCCTGTAGGCAGGTTTTCATTTTCACTGTTTTAAATAACACCAATAAGAGCAGCCCAAGCCCGGCTGGGCGTGGCTCAGCGGTTGAGCATCGACCTAGGATCCAGGAGATCAGGATTCGATTCCCTGTTGGGGCACATGGCCAGGTTGCGGGCTCCATTCCCAATGACTCTCTCCTCATTGGTGTTTCTCCCTCTCCCTCTGCTGCCCTCTCTCTGAAATCAATAAAGATATATTAAAAAAAAAAAAGGAGCAGCCCAATGCACGCACCTTTTTCTGTCTTTGGGAACGTTTTCTTAAGGCCTGGTTCATTCACTCATGCTGCTCCAGCACAGGTGAGCACAGCTGCAAGCTGAAATTGGTACCAGGTCTGTTTTGTTCTCTCATTATTCCTGTGATTCTGGCCCGAAATCTCATCCTGGGTGTGTGTGTGAATCCTCACCCAAGGATATTTTCCCCCCATTGCTTTCCAGAGACGAGGGGAGACACCGATGGGAGAGAGACACATCAATTGGTTGCCTCCTGGCCATTGAACCTGCAACCCAGATACCTGCCCTTGACCGGAAATTGAACCCTGGAACCTTCTGTGGGCAGGTCGAAGCTCTAACCACTAAGCACACCAGCCAAGGCACTCTCTCATCTTCTTGAATCAAGAGATGCAGGTATCAATCTGGCCTTTCTGCTTCTTTGTTTTCGTGGGCCTTTTCTTGCGCCTGCTTGACGTTGCACAATGTATTAATGACTGCCAGGAGATGTCCTGAGCTCTCTGCCACTTCCCGAGCCTGTGACAAGCTGGACGGTTCAAGGTCAGCATGATGGCAAGAAGAGGGCAGAGGTAGAGGGGCAGAGTTGGCAAACTGTGGGTTTTACTCAGTGTGTCGTAGGAAGCCTTGGATGTCATCAGGTTTCTGAGTGGAAAACGCCCAGTGGGGCAAGAGGGGAAGCGAGGCAGGCGCGCTGACGGCAGGTCCGCTCCGAGGCTTCCAAGGTGAAGAGCGGTGACGCCGGCACGGCGGGCGGCGGGGGGAGCCTCCCAGCCCCACCCCCACCCGCACCCCACCCCCACCCCCGGCGCCTGCAGAGGGAAGGGCAGCGCTCCCCTCGCTCGGCGCCCATGGATGCCGCGGGGGCACCTGGCGGGAGGGGAGCGAGCGGAGGGTGGTCCTCCTGCCCTTCCACGCGACGGGCGGCGGCTGGACCACGGCAGGGGGCCGCGGTGGTTGAGCGGGAAGGACGCGCCATCTCTGCGCCCCAGAAACGAGCCCACGCGCCTCCCCGCGGCCGGGCGGCGGGCGGCGGGCGCGGCCCATCCCCCACCCGTTGTCCCCCGTCCTTTGACGAGGACACTTAGGTTTTCTCCATCCTACGTAATGCACCGCGCGGGCTCGGCCGCAAGACGAACGCCCGCACCCCTTCCGTGCGGCTCGCCCCGCACCGCGGCCCGCCTGGGCGCCCCCGTGCCCGCGCCGGCGCCTCCGGCTCCCGGGCGAGCCCCGCCCACAGCTCCGGGGGCTCCGCCCGCGGCTGTCACTCGGACCCCGCCCCCGCGGGCGGGGCCTCTGCCGGCACTCTGGGCGCACGCGCGGCCAACCCCGCCCGCGGCTGCGAACCGGCGGGGCCCACGTCCTTCCGGGGGCGCGCGCGCCGGAGCGGGTGCGGGTGCGTGCGTGAGCGTGCGCGCCCCCGCCGCCTCTGCCGGTGCCGCTCCCGCGCCCTCTGCCGCTGCCCCGTCGCCGCCGCCGCCTCTGCCCGGGGTCCCGGAGGCGCAGCCCCGGTGAGGAGCGCGTGCCGGCTGCCCAGCAGCGTACGGAGCGGAGCCGCGGGGCCGCGGAGCCGGCGGGCGGGCGAGGGCGCGCGGACAGGTGAGCTCGCGGCGGGCCCACGGGCCTCCCGCCAGGCCGGGCGGGCGGCGGGCGAGGGGGCGGCGGCGCGTGCTGGACGCCTGGGGGCGAGGGCCCGCGAGGGGTGTGGGCTCGGGGCGGGGGGCGGCTCGCGGCGAGGCGGGCCGCGCGTGTGCGGGGCACGGGGTGGGGGCCGGCGCGCCGCAGCCGGAAATGGCGGCGACCCTCCCTCGGGGCCGGGCCGGGCCGGGGCGCGCGGGCGGGGGCGGAGCCTCCCGGAGGCTGGCTGCTGCGGCGGGGCCGGTGGCCGCCGCGGCGGGGAGAGGCCCGGGCGGGCGGAAAGGCGTGCACGGCCCCGGCCCCACGCGTGCCTTTGTCGGGGTGGGTCCCGGGGCGCAGCGGGCGGGCGTCCACCCGCGGGGGCCGCGCTCGGGGGTCGCGGGCCGGGCGGAGCTTCCTGGTCGGTGCGGTCGCCCGGGCCCCGCCCTCCCCGGCCCGGCCCCCCCCCCCCCCCCCCGGTCCTCCTGTGAGAGTCGCGCGGCTTCCTGCTCGTGCGTCGAGCGCGGAGTGCGGACCCCGTCCCGCGGCCTCGGCAACGCGTTCTCGGAATTCGTCGGTGTGTCGCGCGGGGAGAGGAAGCAGGAGTCTCGGTTTTGTTTCCGGCTTCGGGCCCAGACTGGCTCGGGGACGCGGCCCAGTGGCCGGCGCCTGCCGGGGCCCCGGAGCGCGTCGCGGCGGGAGGCGGCGCGGCCCGGTTCGGTCGCTTCCCGCTCGGGGCAGGCTGCGGTAAGTTTCGGACGGCACCTGTCACGGAGGCGCCGACTGAGGAGCCAGGGTGTCTGGGCCTCTGGAAACGGTGACTGAGTGGCTGTCCCTGCACCTGGGCCGGGGCCGGGGCCGCGCAGGCTCGGGGGCAGGCGGTGCAGCCGCGGGCCGTAGGGCCGGCGCTGCTCGGGCGTGCAGGTGGCTCTGCCTCCCGTCGGCCACCGTGGGTGGCACGGCGACCCGTGCTGCACTCTGAAGGAGTGTCGCAGGACCCCTTGGCCCCGGGCGCCGAGGGGCTGTGTGGAGCGCAGACTCGGCTTGTGGAGACGGCTCCAGCCTTGCTGAGGGACGCCTGCTGTGGAGCCCGTGTGGCCTCTGGATGGGAACCCCTGGGGAGGGTGCCCGTCAGGCCCCCCACGACCTGTCTCCTGCCACGGCCCGACTCACGTCTCCCCACCCCTGGGCCTCCTCGCCCTGAACAGTCACGTGCTCTGCCCGCAGGCCCGCTTCCTCCCTCTGCTCCCTGCGGCCAGCTTCCCGGACTTCCCCACAGCACTGACCTACTTCATAATATTGGTGACACTCGTGTTTTGCTGTGAGGTGGGGTCTATCGGGAGGGAGGCTGTTTGCTGCAGAGAGCAGTTGCTGGCAATAGTATGTGCCCAGTTAAATACTTGTTGAATGAGTGAAAGTGATGAACCAGTGACAGCTGTGTGATAGACATGATGACCTTGCCACCTGGGACTGAGCCCTTGGGGGTATGGGTTCTGAGGGAGGTCTGCGGCAAGTCCCCTGCCTTTTGGGAAAGGACAGCTACAAAGCAGATTGGAGAGGTGCTTGGGATCACCTTGTAAACCTTTCAACTTACTCGGCTTATAAACCTATTTCAAAGTAAAAAGGTTTTAAAATCAGACATGCATTTAGAAACTTGGTCTTTGGTCCGTCCCCCCCCCCCCCCCCCCCCCCCCCCCCCCCCCCCCCCCGCATAAAACAAAAACCTACGTGCTAGTCTTAATACTCGGTGACATTTATTGATTAAGTGGATGAGTGGAGTATTCTGAAGAGCTACGTGGAAGGGAGCTGTTCCCGAGACTCGCTGCTGTGCTGCTGTGACAGCTTTGGGACTGAAGGACATGAGTCTTGTCTGGACTTTCACTGCATGCCCAGGTTCACTCACAGCAAGTGGATTTTCTTGTGTTTCAAAGGTGGCTGTCAGTGCACATGGACTGAATGGACACTGCTGGTTCTTAGCCGTTTTTGTCCTGGAGTTCCCCTCACTTGCAGAAGGAGGGTGCCACCGTGCTCTGGCATGCAGTACCCTGCAGACTAGTGCCTTGCTCACTCTCAGACCTGGACCTTGAGTTCAGGCCTCCAGTATGGGTTCCTTTTCTGACCACGCTGCAGAATCCCATAACAAACCACTCGTGGTGCGTCTCCGGAGCCCACGCTCCCATCTGCCCTGAGGTGCAGGTATTTGTTGAATGAATGACTTAAGTGCAGTGAGGCCGGGGGTTGTGATAAGGTAGAATTTTATCTGCAGTGTGAGTTTGCTTCTAAAGTCAGAGAGTAAGATGAGTGTGATGCACACAGGTACAGTGGCCCTTGGAAAATTCCTGGACTCTGTAGTCTGTGCAGGGTGTGGAGTGTGTAATGCCCTAGGCAGACTGTATCTCAGCCACAAAGGGTGAGGCCAGTGAGGAAACAGATGCCCGTGTTTTTTTCAAGGGACCTGTTGTTGCACAAGACGTAAAGAGGAGACTCTTAGGTCCTTGATGGTGCCCTCATGGGTCTCAGGTGCTCTCTGTACCACAGGTAAAACTACAGTCCTAAAATGAGGCTCATTCGTATCTTCTAATTAAATGGTCAGATCAGAGCGTTTGGGGCTGCAGATACCTCCTGCTCAGTCATAGTCCTCCTGTTTCATGTGTCAGTGGAGTCTGCATTAGGATTTCCTCCCTGACAGAGGACAAGGCTAGTGCTCCCATGATGGGCCCCATGGAGATGAGCGTACTTGCCCTGACTGAGGTTGGGGGAGTGCAGGAGGTGATAAATGGAAAGATACCTCATCAGCCGCTTCCTGAATATAAGTAACAAAGATGCTGAAAAACGATGACAGTTGTATCTTGTGAGAGGGAATTACTAGCCTCGCCTGTAGGTAATGACATCCCCTGAAGAGGATTAGCAGCTAGTCTGTTGGTCACCAAAGATTTAAGGATTAGATTACCAGACAGCCTTTAGTTTAGATTTAGTCTTTCCTTACTCTTCAGACTAATTTTGTTTGCCTAAGTTGTGCCAGTGAAATAGCATGTTCTGCCTCAGTTCTTGGTACCAGCAGACGAATAGATTTAAGTTTCTGCAGATAAAATTGTTTTAAATTCTTAGAGTTCTGCAAGCATATTGGTAGTTAACACTAAAATTGCAAAATGAAATATAACATCTCATTCTGAAGAGGGAGTATGGAGTGAGCCCCCAGTTGGGTGTCAACAAAAATGGCACGCACCCTAAGTACTTTCCTTTTCAGTAGTTTCTTTAATGTACCTGTGTACATTAAAGAGTCACTTAATTCCAGAGTCTTCTCCAGGTATCTACACAAAATGGCTTTCAAAACTTAGCTCTGTGGCAGAAACCTTTGTATATTAAACAGATAATATTTTTAAATAACATGATATATTGTGAGTGATTGTGACTATTTCTTGAATATATGAGTGTAAAGGAACTTTACTTGTCCTCATGGGTTATTTTTAATTTTATTGTCCTTTTACCTTTTCTACATTGGACATGTGTCACCAGCAAACACGGTGGTTTACAGGGTGAAATGTACAGTCATGTGGTGTCTCCATTGCTGTGTTGGGAGAAATTCTGTGCCAATTGGTTATAAAGTTGCATTCTGGGAGTCAGAGGATTGGAATGCTGACCAGCGCCCTATCAGCTGTGCCCCACCCTGCTCCCGACACGGGCCAGCCCCTTTCTTAGAGAGCTCTCCCTGCCATGTGCGCTGTTTTTCAGATGGGGTGCGGGGACATGTGTTATTGTGACACCAACAGAACCAAATCTCCTGTCTTATTCTAACCGTGGGGCTGAATTCAGATTTAGGGCCCAAGACCTCGGGCTCCCAGCAGATGGCCCCAGTTGTAATGGAGGAGACTCAGGGTTGGAGGTGCACAGCCCCCCTAGCTGCAGGCGTTGGGCAGGGGTGACCAGTGCCCCGCTGCACAGAGGGCGTGTGCCACTGATGGCCTTTACTCTTTTTTTTTAATCCTCACTGAAGGATAGTTTTTCCATTGCTTTCCAGGGAGAGTGGACGGGAGGGAGGGGGAGAGAGAAGCATCCATGTGAGAGACACATCAATTGGCTGCCTCCCACATGGGGATGGGGATTCAGCCTGAGGTTTGTGCCCTTGGCTGTTATTGAACCTGGGACCCTTCCATCCACAGCCGATGCTCTAGCCATGGGGCCAGTCCAGCTAGGGCTGGCTTTTACTTCTATTATTGGAAAGGATTAGCAGCGTAGCAAATGTTTGATTTCTAGATAGGCAACCCCATTTAATTTTTCTCTGTTAAATAGGAGTGTCTTTTATTGTGAGAGGGTTTCTCTAAGATAATTAAGGAAAAATGTTGGGTCAGAGAGTACAGACTTTATAATTTTTGCCATATACTACCAAGTTTATATCCTGTCAGCATGTCTTTTCCTCTTCACCCACATGGGATTTTAACACTTGATATTTTATATTTTGGTGCTCATTTAGTTACTGCTATAGGGTTTGATATTAAGATCTGGGACTTTTTCCCAGTTGCTGTAAATGTTGCTGTTTTCTTTAAAGTAAGAATTTAGATACATATTGGTAAAATAAAGAGTAATGAAACCTGAGATAAAATGACAATTTAATTACAAATAAAAAGTTTAGTTTAAATGGACTTGCTTAAATTCATGAAACCAGTCATCATCTCTTTTTTTAAATTAAAAAAGAAGTTATGTTCTGGATAAAGATTTTTATTGGACTGTATTCATCTTATACTTTGAATCATGAGGCTCATCACAGGCAAAGTTAACACTTTTATAACATAAAATTTAATGGTTCAGTTTCATTTTGAGATGAAACTGGAAAGTCTACAGTTTAAGGATGACAGTTATCTGTGAAGTATTTCTTAACTAGTCCAAGTAAAGTTGCTCCCTGTTTGAAATAGTATGTTTCTCATGAAATTGCTGAGAGGATGCCTCACGTCCCCCAGGCATGGGTTACTCAGCGTGCATCAGCCAGAATCCCCAGGGCAGCCTTGCAAGGTGCCTGTTATCCAATTTTATAGACAAGGAAACTGAGAGTTACATATTACCTTAGTATAAAGGTGTGGTATTGAAGAATACACACAAATAACCATCACACACATAAAAGTGACAACACACAGGATTTGCAGCTCTTAAAATGCTGGTGCAGTTTCCTCTGGCCTGGCATGCCTGGTCAGGTCTCCCTGATGGACTGGTACCAGCAGCATCCTCCCACACGCAGCTTTTCCTTTATAGGAACATCTGAGGGGGCTGTCTTGGCAGCTGTGGGCTGTGATGCAGATGTGTGGATGTCAGGGGCCTGCTCCCGATATGCTCTAGTTTGGGGAAATATGCAAACCTTCACAAGAGCCTGTGATGTGCACTTTTTACTTGTGGCATTTCTTTTTTTTTTTTTAATATATCTTTATTGATTTCAGAGAGAGGAAAGGAGAGGGAGAGAGAGAGAGAGATTAACATCAATGATGAAAGTCATTGATTGGCTGCCTCCTGCAAGCCCCCTACTGGGGATCGAGCCCACAACCTGGGCATGTGCCCTGACCCGGAAATGAACCCGATCGCCTGGATCCTAGGCCAATGCTCAACCGCCGAGCCACGCCTAGCCAGGCTACTTGTGGCATTTCTTAACCTGGTCGATCACCTCCTATGTGCACCACAACTGGGGATTGAACCCACAACCTAAGTGTGTACCCTGACCAGGAATCAAACCGGCAACCTTATTGGTATATGGGATGATGCTCTAACCAGCTGAACCACCTGGCTGGGGCATATGCATATTTTTTTATTTAAAAATAAGTAAAGGGGTAGTAAAGTACATATTAAGATAAAGCTTAATGTACAAGAAGGTAAGATCTGTGCTCAGGGCTGGGAAGAATTAGCCATTTGTACAACGGTTACTGAGAGTCAGTCAGATTGTACAGTGCTTGGGAGTCAGACTTGGATGTGAATCGCAACCCTACCAATCCCCAGCACTGAGGCCCGGAGCAGATCAGTCGGTGTGTCTTCTCATCTGTCAGTTGGAGATCTTAGTCATAGTAGCTGGTGCTTAAGCACTTTACACAGGCTGGCTCACAGGCACACTGTGGGAGACTGTTTCTGTCCATATTGGACAGAGGAGATGACAGTGAGGTGTTTGGTAGTTCCCCGGGTCACCAAGCCCGTCAGTGGCACTGCCAGATTCCAGGTACCCACCGGACTGGGTACCTATCGAGCTGACTTCTTGGGAGAGTTCCCTGGGGTTCAGAGCATGTGTGATGCCTGCACACAGTGAACTCCTTAAATTGTAGCTGCTGTGTCAGTAAAATTGCAGCAGTAATGACAAGCTGTGTCACAGCTGTACTGCCTTTCCATTTCAAGGTGTGTGCATGTGTTTTTTAAAAAATATGTTTTTGATTTTAGAGAGAGGAAGGGAGAGAAAGAGAGAAACATTGATCGGCTGCCTTCTGCCCTCCCCCCATTGAGGATCAAGCCAGGAATGTGCTGGTGACCTCTTGGTACACAGGACAGCACTCAGCCAGCTGAGCCACACCAGCAGGGCTGTGCATGCGTTTTGACACTCACTGCCTCTGACATCAAGCAGCTCTCACAGATGGCCTGTCAGAGTGTGATTGGTGCACCTTGCACTTGGTTTCAGACCAGATTTGGTGAAACAGTTTGATTCTTTTTTTTTTTTTTAATATCTTTATTGATTTCAGAGAGAGGAAGGGAGAAGAGAGAAACATCAATCTTGAGAGAGCAGTCATTGATCGGCAGCCTCCTGCATGCCCCTGACTGGGGATCGAACCGCCATCTCCTGGATCATAGGTCGATCAGTGCTCAACTGCTGAGCCCGCCCGGCCAGGCAACAGTTTGATGCTTATCATGGTTGTGGGGAGACAGTCACCATGTGGGAAGCACTACAGCCATCTGCCTGGGGACCAGGGAGTCACAGTGCGGGGACATCTGCTGTTTCCAACAGGTGCGTTTCGAGGTGTGTACCTGTTACAGATGCAGAAGACATCGTGGCCTCAACTCTGGCATTTTATGAACTCTGGACTCAGCCCTGTTGGCCCATGCAGTCCCCTTGGTGGGGGCGGAGCTGTAGTCAGCATGGTGGGTCATTGACTGTCAGCGTCACCATGAACTGCTCTGGGCCTGGGGCTCTCCCAGAACATTTGAGTAGGCGTCTTAGCCTACACTATCCCCAACTGAGTGACTGTGAGACCGCCAGTCTGATTGCAGCCATAACACTTCACGTGTGAATGTCGAGAACATTTTTCCTGGTAGCGTTCACGGGAGTGGACCCTGCACTTGGTTGTCCATCACTTTGTGCCCTTTCCTTCATGACAGTCCCTCAGGGTCCCCGGGTCTGCCTGCTGGTCCTCTGTCCCCTTGGTAGAGAGCCTGGGAACAGCAGGTGCCTGCCCGTGTTGAAAAGTACCTGGGATCCTGCCCTGGCCAGGTGGCTCAGTGGGTTGAGAATCATCACATGCACCAAACAGTTGCCAGTGATTCTGGTCAGGGCATGTGCCCAAGTTGCAGGTTCGATCCCCAGTTGGGGGCATGCAGGAGACAGCCGATCGATGTTGTGCTCTCACATCAATGTTTCTCTTTCCCTCTTCCCTTCCTCTGTCTCTAAAAATCAGTAAGAAATCTTTAAAAATAAAAAAAGAAAAATACTTTAATGTCCTGAGATGTTAGGTCTTGTGAGGTTAGAGCACCAACCACCAAAAGGCCCTAATGCTCATTTGCTTTTTTGAGAAACACTGTCTTCCACTGTCTGGTTTCGTGTTTGGACTTGGTAATAAGTTAAGGTTTTCTGGAAATCATGGTCATGGTGGTGGTTGTCCTAGAACCTCCCTTTCTCGTGTAGTGCACAGGTGAGTCCTTGCTGGCTTCAGTGCCCTGCTGGTGGAAATGTCCTACATGTGTCGTCTGTGTTGTGGGGTGAGGGTTCTAGCTCGTTAGGGTCTCTTTACAGGGATCAGACCTCATTTGTGTCATTGATTCGCTTCCCTGCTATTGACACCTCAGATGACAGGCAGGGAGGCAGGACTGGGGAATGGGCACTGCTCTGGTTCAGAGATGACCACTTCTCCGATTTAAATACATATCTATACTTATTTTGCTCAACTTCCTGCCTCTTTTCTTTTGACTTATTGCACCCTAGGCATCAATTTACTAAACAAAATCCTTGTTTGGTTTCTGGACATAAGTCACTACTACTGATAAAATTAATTCAACAAACATTTACCAAGTGCTCTCCATGGACTTGGGGCACTGGCTCAGTTCACAGTTTTGTCAGGAGCAATTTTACAGTTTAGGAATCCAGGTTCTGGGTGGCCTGGGGGCCTAGCATCAAGGCATTTCTCTTCCTCAGGTGTCTGCTGCGGCCCTCAGCCCTCAGCCCTTGGTGGTCAGGCTCCATGCTCCCTGTTAACCTTGTGAGTCAGGAGGGCAGGCTTTTACTTGAGGATACAGGACACTCTTTGTGACCGAGCACAGTGCTGTTCTTTGGTAGGTGTGCTCCTTGGCCTGGGATTTAGGTTCATTGCCTCTCTTGCACTTTGAAGATTGGGGGGAGGTTGTCCTTAAAGAAGTGATCCCTTTTACCCTTTTTTTAAAAAATGTGTATTTTTAAATATATTTTCATTGCCCTAGCTGGTTTGGCTCAGTAGTTAGAGTGTCAGCCTGCCGACTGAAGGATCCTGGGTTCGATTGTGGCCAAGGGCGTGTACCTTGGTTGCAGGCTCGATTCCCCAGCCCTGGTCAGGGTGTGTGCAGGAGGCAACCAGTCGACGTGAATCTCTCACATCGATGTTTCTCTCTTCCTCCCTTCCACACTCTCTGAAAAGCAATGGAAAAATGTCCTCAGGTGAAGATTAAAAAATTTATATATATTTACATGCTTATTGATTTCAGAGAGGGGAAGGGAGAGGGAGAAAGAAACGTAAGTGATGAGAGAGTCATTGATCGGCTGCCTCCTGCACAGCCTCCGCTGGGGATCGAGCCTGCAACCCTGTCCCTGTCCGGGAATCAAACCAGTGACCTCTTGATTCATGGGTCAGTACTCACCCGCTCAGTCATTCCGACCTGGCTCTTCCTCTGTTTTAAGGCTGTCACTGTAGCTTTTTTTCCTCAGAGTTAAGGAGGAAAGGTGAAATATTTGGGGGTTCCTATATTTCCAGTGATTTTAGGAATCATTTACATTTGAAATTCATTTGACGTTAGGAATAAAGGTAACAGGTGACTGTGACACACAGTGTCCTCTTTCATGCCATCCACATTTGTTGACTGGGTGATAACTTCGTTAGATACATCTGTGGAGTTAATTGGTGGCCAGTTCCTTCTGATCCGCAGTGTGTTATTTTTTTATTTTGAAATAAATAGTAAATTCAGAGTTATACATTCAAGCTGGTAGTTTTCCGAGCCTTTTCTCTGTGCTGTGAGCCTGTCCCCGGCACTGGTGTTAGCTGGCCCCCTTCCTGACATAGGTGCTCCAGACCCACCTGCTTCTTTAGTGCTCTTTGGCTGTGGAGTCTTACAAGTTCATCTTGGATTTTAAATGAAGATTTCTCCAAGGACTAGACATAGCTGTCTTGAGACACTGGTTGTATTTTTGTTTTTAACAGAGTTTTGATTCTATAGGGTTGGGTCCATGGGGGGTGGGGCTGAGCGGCAGTTTCTTCCCCAGAGGGGTTTGCTGGTGGTCACTGTGTGTCATGTGCCACTGTTTCCTGACTCGTCACATAACAAGTCACCTTTTTCCCCCTGTCCTGGCATAACTGCCTTGGTCTCTGTGGGACTTGGTCATGCCCCATCAGCAGTACAGTCGTTTCTGACTTAAGTATGTCGGTGTTTGTTCCTCCCTCCGTGTCTCATCTATCCTTTCCCTTTGTGCCAGTGAGGCAGAGACATGGACATTGTGTTTTGTCCATAAGCTTGAACTTACTTGTCTGTGAGTTTATTGCTGAAAATCCATGGAATTCTACATTACTTCCACTTGTGGAAACAGTGTGGATTCTAGACCAGGGTCCCTGCTCCCAGTACATTTCCTTCCCCCGCCTGTCCAGCCACATCCCTGGATGACCCATAGTAGCTGGGAGGCTGAAGGTGGGCATGGTGGCCCTGGAGGCCTCTGCATCTTGGAGCAGTGTCCCCAAGAAACAGTGAGGAACCCTAGTGTGGCCTTCATGCTGCTTCATGTCTCCACTGCTGGCTGGCATCACCCAGACTTCAGGGCATAGAGCCTGGCCTCGGGGGTGTTTGTATTACCAGTTGTTTTAAGTAGTGTTATTTAATGATGTTTATAGAAATACCAAGGAATTTGTAGCTTTTGTAAAAATTTTTAAGACTACTTCAGATAACTTCAGAGATTTTGAATAAAATATGCTAAGAATGGGACAGAATACAGTTGACCCTGGAACAACGTGGGGGTTAGGGATGCTGACCTCCTGCACAATGGAAAATCCCCCACAACTGCAGTCAACCCTCTGCAGGGAGGACTTCCAGCTGCAGCGTTGACCTTGAACAACACGGGTTGGAACTTTGCAGGTCTGTTGAAAACCCCATGCACTTTGAACCATGTTGTTCATGGTCAATGGTTAGGTGTCTGCAGTGAGCTGGGGGCACACGGGGCTCCTGGGACTTGGGCGCTGGGCTGGCTCATGACCAGACTAACTCCAGATGAAGCTGACCACCTCTGGGTGACAAAACTTTAGAAGAAAGTATAGGACAGCTTACTTATTATTATTTTAAAATATGTTTTTATTGATTTCAGAGAGAGGAAGGGAGAGAGAGAAACATCGATGATGAGACAGTCTTTGATCAGCTGCCTCCACCAGACATGTTCCCTGACCTGGAATCGAAACATGACCTTTTGGGTCAGAGGTCGACACTCAACTGCTGAGCCATGCAAGGCTGGGCTAAGACAGTTTACTTTACCTTGGGATTGAGAAGAATTTACTGAACAAAAAGGAAGGAGGGGAGAAGTGGATAAGTTCCCAAAGATTCTGTGTATTCAGTTACATGGACACTTAAGAACCTGTGAGGGTGCAGCTGTGTGTGGCAGCTAGCACACCAGAGCCATGCGCCTAAAATGGCTATGATGGGAAATCTGTTTTTTACCACAATAGAAAAAATTAAGATTTGCATTCATCAAAAGACACCATAATAAGTGGAAAGGACTATGAATTAAAATATTTGTGGCATTTATGATCAGTGAAGGATTGGTGTCCTAGACACATGGCCAGCCCCCCAGTGGCCAGCAGGTGTCACCCACAGGCTGCCAGAGCACTTAAGCTCAGCAGTGCTTGGGGGTTGTGGACCCGGGAGGCTGGGCAGAACCTCATTGTGGAGGTGCAGTGTGGGAGCAGGCAACAGCTGGCATCCTTGGCATGTCAAGCCTGCCAGGGACCCTGGAGTTCTGCAGGTAGTTCCACACCCTGCATCATTCCTCCTGAACTGTTTGTGGTGAAGGAGCGGGTTTTTGTATTTAATTCCCAGTGTCACAGATTGGTGATACTTTTGCAAACTGCAGTGAAAATGACTAACTAGAAAAATAAGTCATAAACAAAACATAAAATACAAGCCCAGATTCTTTCTTCTCTTTTACTTTTCAGTTAACATTCAGGAAAACTGACTTTTTTCATGTACAGTCTGAGATTTGTGTAACCATCACCCTGCTGGGGATATGGGCCATCCCCTAACCTGGCACTCACTGTCCTGTGTCGGCAGTTTGTCCTTTCCAGAGACTCACCTTGTGCTTGGCATGGTGTCTTGAGAGTCGCCAGGTTAGTGGGGATGGCTGTGTCCCTTGTCCTGTGTTACCTCCCACTGTCCACAGGACACATCTGTTGTTTCTGGGTCTGATAGTTAAACACATTTGCCAACAGGTTTTCTGTGTGAACACTATTTCCTTGTCTCCTGGGTAAATGCTTAGGAGTGGGATTGCTGGGTCGTGTGATGAGTCTATTTTTTACTTTATAAGGAACTTTAAGACTCTTCCAGATTGGCTGCCCCATTCTGCATCCCCCCACGGCCTGAGGTTGTGGGCACGGTTCACCCTCATCAGCTCTTGGTGTTGCTGGCCATGGTTTTTTTAAGCTGTTCTAATAGGTGTGTGGTGGTATCTCATTGTAGTTTGTTGTTTTTTTAAAAAGTATGTTTTTATTGATTTCAGAGAGAGGAAGAGGAGGAGAGAGAGAGGAACATCAGTGATGAGAGAGTCATTGATCATCTGCCTCCGCACACCTCCTACTCGGGATGCGGCCCACAAACCAGGCATGTGCCCTGACTGGGAATTGGACTGGCAACCTTTAGGTGCATGGACTACGTCCAGTCAACTGAGCCACACTGACCAGGGCTGTTTTTTAGTTTTTAAATTGAAGGGTGGGATCGTGGTGTTTACTTTATCACTATGCATCATCTAACTTACTCCATTCCTTCCTTTGTGTAAAGTTACATAATGAAATACTTAGGACAGAAAAAGCCTTATTCCTTTTAAGATAGTTTCGTATCTGTTCTTCGGAAGTTGGCACATGATTTTTTCCCCCCAACAGTAGGTTGAATTCAACAGCAATTCATTTTATAAAACATTGCTGCGTGCTTAGATGACACACAAACACAGGAGTCAGAATGCATAGTGTTCCATGGTGGTCTTTATGTCTTTGAGGGGGCATAGACATTGCCTACAGGACAGGGATGTTGTCTGTTCTGCTTATTTTGTTCGCTGCCAGATCCCAGCTTTGAGGACAGCGTGGTTCATGGCAGATGCCTCACAAACGTTTGTTGAACAAACTAATGTCACAGACATATGCCCGAGGGCCCAGCCTCTCCTTGTAAGGCAGCGGGCTCTGCTGGTTGCCCAGGGCAGGGCCCAGAGGTCTAGGCAGGAGGGAGCTGGGAGGTTGGGAGCCTCTGCCCTGGAGGGGTTGGTCCTGTCAACTTGAACCCAGGGCCTCAGTGCTGGGAGAGGCTGCCGTGGCCTGTGATATGATGCTGCAGCCAGGGGTGTCGGGGAGGCACCCGAGTGGGGTGGTGATGGGAGCAGAGCTGAGCCTCGGCCCCCTGGCAGCAGCTTGGGAGGACAGACGGAGGTGAGCCGGTGTCTTCCAGAAACCTTCCCCTCCCCAGATCCCTGCTCCTGTGTCTGCCTGGCTCTTGGTAGGCCTCCTGCTCTTTGTAGCAGCCGCACCAGGACACACTGCAGACACATGTAGGTGTGCTGTGTTTGTTCTTAAAGATGCAGTGTTACCAAAAATCCAGCCTAAAGACCCGGTTAAGCCCTCCTGGAACAAGGACTGGGAATAAACCTGTGATGTGTAGTTCGGGTGGACATGGCTGCTCCCAGACCTTGACCTGGGACTCAGAATATGGCTTTGAAATTAAATTAAAACAAAATGGTGAGGTACTGCTTCACACAGCAGGTGGGCCCTGGCCGGGGGCTCAGTGGATTGGAGCGCCATCCCCTATACCCAAAGGTTGAGGGTTCGATTTCTGGTCACGGCGTATGCCCAGGGTGTGGTCCCCGGTCCGGGCATGTATGGAAGACAACAAATTGATGTTTCTCTCTCTCCCTTTCTCACTCTCAGATCAGTCGATAAAAATTTTTTAAGAACCTCACAGAACTTTCTCCTCCACTGTTGTCTCCTCTTTGCCAACGTCACCTTCACGCGCAGTGAAACAAGATCCTCTCATTTGTGGGTTAAATCTGTCTTTTGGTTACAAGACAGGTTCCCGATGAACATGAAGCTTAAACGTGCACATCATCTCTAACTAGATCTGGCTTGAAATGTGTGTGAAAATAGTGTAAAAATTTAAATTTAGTAATTTCTGTCCTGGACAACATTTGTTTCATCTTCTGACTCAAAATATGAAACTCCAGTTTGAATAATGTTTGTAGCAGCTACTTTTATTCATGGTTACAGACATCACAGGAGTGGGTGGATGTGGCTGTGCCCAGTGAAGGTTTGTAGCAGTGGCAGCCTGTTCTAGAAGACTGGAGAATTTTATGCCTCCCTTGATTTTCTTGTATGTAATTGGCTTCGAAAACAAATACCCTAATACAACAGCTGCTCCCTTTTGTTTTTAATTAACTTCTTTTTTTAATCCTCACCTGAGGATATTTTTTCCATTGTTTTTTCAGAGAGAGTGGAAGGGAGAGAGAAAAAAAAACTATGTGAGAGAGACATCGATTGGTTGCCTCCTGCATGTGCCAGACTGGGGTCAGGAATCAAGCCTGTAGCCAAGGTATGTGCCCTTGGCCGGAATTGAACCTGGGACCCTTCAAGTCTGCAGGCCAGTGCTCTAACCACTGAGCCACATTGGCCAGGGCAACTTTTTTTGTTTTTTAAATCCTCACCAAGGACATTCTTTTATTTGTTTTGGAGGGAGAGAAACATGGATGTGAGAGTGAAACATCAATCGGTTGCCTCCCACATGTGCCCTGACCGAGAATTGAACCCTGGACCTTTTGGTGCATAGGACGACACTCCGACCAACTGAGCCGCACTGGCCAGTGCAGCTGCTCCCTTTTAAAATGCAGGTAAAATTGGCATATAGTGAAATGCACAGGTCCTAACTGTCAAGTTCACTGAGTTTTGGTGCACGTGTGTACTTGTGAAATTAAGTCACAGACTACTTCTATCACCCTAGAAGGTTCTCTTCACAGTAGATGGTTTTTCCTGTTCTTAGTCTTTGTATAAATGGAACATTCTGTGTCTGGCTCGTTTGTGTAACATTGAGTGTAGGATCACTCTACTCCATTGCTGTGTTGCTCTGTTGCCTTTTTATTGGAGAGTAGGGTCCCACATGGGACAAACTGTGCTTCTCCGTTCTCTGACAGCCCCACACATTCAGGTGATCTCACAGGTACTGTTACTGAAGCCACCCTGCTGCAGACATCTGGAAGCACTGTGAGGCAGTGTCCTGGTACTGCTTGTTTTCTCAATGACAACTTTGTCATTTTATAAAATGAAACATGGATTTATTAAAAATTCAAACAATACAGCAAATCCTAGAAAAGAACATGATGTTAACACTCGAGCAGTGGTATAGAGCTAGGGAAAGAAGTGGTCTGCACAAAGAGGAAGTGTGTGAGCCTCTGGCCCCCTCTTCTTTCCAGAAACTACCAGACACCATCTAGAGATATCCATGCAACGTTTTAAATAAAAGCATTTGCTTGAACTGGGCAAACAAATTTATATCGAGTTGATATGAAGAAATTGCTCCCTCCTCACAGCCAAACCTACACCCCTAATGAGGGAACAGGTTCAGGTTCAGACAGCGTCACTCACCCTGCTGGGTAGCGGGGGCTCTGCCTTCCCCCACTGCATCCTCTGTCCTTCTAGGTCGAGATGTTTATATTTGGATTGGACGCCATCATTCCTGCCTCTCTCCAGCCTGGTCCCTGCTTTTCCGGGGTTCAGCACCTGCCTGCAGACTCACCTCGGTTTCCATTTTAACTTCTTTGGTTTGTTTTTTCACTGGCTGGATTTGACCACCAAGTGGTTATCCTGGAAGCTCTTTGTTCCATCAGCTCTCACATCCACGTGAGCACTTGTCTGCTCCCCTGTCTGGGAGAACTTGCCTGATTATAATATGATTGTGCCAGAAATGTTTGATGTTGCTCCCTGTGTGGGGCTGTTACAGATCTTGCTGCTTGAGTTCAGAGAGACAGAGGGCTGTCACCCTCAGTGATGAAGGGCAACAGCTTTGTTTTTAAACTCTGGGTTTGAGGAGATGTTTTTTCTTATTAAGTAAGTATTAGCCTTTAAAGTTTGATTGGCAATTCATTGAAACTAAGAAAATTCTAAGGTTTTGAAAGTCTGTGATCTGTACCTATTAAGAAGCAAGTAATGAACCGGAGTGACCAGCTAACCTAGTGACTGAGCTGGGTGTGGCTGGTTTTCCTTAGGGGGTTCTGCCTGGGACCAGGGGATTCAGAAACCCGGTGCCCTCGCTGACATCGGGAGGATTCTCTTTACGCAGATTAAGCAGCTGGCTACCTCTAGAGTTTTAGATGTAGTTAGTTGCTTTTATAGAGCAGATGTAAAAGTATTAATTATCGATGTTTTCCTGTGGGTGGGGTCTAGCAGCCAAGTATTTAGCAGGCCCTGAGTAAGTGAGAATAAAATACATTTTGTCTCACTTGAGGTCTTCAGAACGGTTCCCAAAGACCAAACAGTGACATAGGGGTAGAGTTAAACTTGTGGGGCTGTGGTTCTCTGTGTGGGTTAAAATGGTCCAGTACTTAGTAGTGGAGAGTTGGCCAGAATACGCCATGTCAACATCAACCAAAATGCTGCATCTCACTGAGGGTCCCCTGACTCTGTGCTCGCCCAGCCATGCAGTGGATGTCCTTGTTTCCATCCACAGTGATGAAGGACACCCAGAGCCCTGCACTGACTTTCCCAGACTGGCCTTGGAATCATCGAATCCTGATCCCAACACATCGTCTCTCGCTGGAAGCAGACTTGTTTTATTTTCTGTGCTCAGGAAGGGACCAGGTGGCTTAGCTGGTGTCCCTAGGCCAAAAGGTCATGCCCTTCTGTTTAGTTCAGATCCCAACGTCCCCCCTCTGTGCTTCCGTCTCTTCAGCGGTGATATTGACATAGCACCTGCCTCATGAGTTGGCAGGGAGCCCTGACCCCTGGACTCAAGGCACCAGGCCGGTGGTCCAGGTGGACCCTGGAGGGAGTTGAGGGGCCCGGCACACCCTGGCTGGCTACCCCTGCTCCCTCCTCCTGTCTGTTGTTAGTGTCCTGTCACTTAACATTGGCATGTTGTGTTGTAATGAGGCCTGGGGAGGAGGCAGAGTGTGAGCAGCGCCTGGTCCCTGCCGTGGGCCCCAGCCCCTCCACTCCCTCGAGTTTCCTCCTTGGCTTCCTTCCTCCACAGAGTGTCCTGTGGGGTGCAGAGAAGCCCTGTCCTCAGACACTGCATTGCATTCTTTTGACCTCAAACTGGTTGACAGTAGAATTCTAGGCTGGAAATCTTTCTCTCTCCACAGTTGGAACTTTTTGGTGTTGGAGTCTCAGTTTTCCTGGGGGTGTAGGTGTGGCCTTGGCACTCAGGGGGGCCTTATTTTGCACACAAGTTTTGTCTCAGCTCTTGTTTGGCTATTTTCTTTCATCTTTAATTGACTTTTTTCTCAGTTGGCTGTATTCTTTGCCTTTCGAATTCCTGCTAGACAGATTTTTTTGAGAGAGATTTGAAGCCTCCTTTTTAGGGGCATCACTGAAGCCCGCCTCGGTATTTCCTGCAAAGGCAGTTTCTTATTGTTTGCTGACTTCAGCTGCGAGGAAGGTAACTTAGTTGCTCACTAGTTTAGAAGGAGCCTTTCCCTGTGGCTGGTGATGTAGATCCAGCCTTCGCTGCTGATGGCAATACACCCTGTTGTCTCTACTTCAGACTTAATTCAATGGTCTAGACCAAGCAAGTAGCCTTGAGCTGGTCCAGAAATTTGCTGTTAATTGTCATTTTAATTGAGATCATTATGGATTCACATGTATTTGTAAGAAATAACACAGTCACTACCTTGTTTCCCAGAGTGGTAGCTTTTTGCAAAACTAGTTTAGTATCACAACTAGGATACTGATGTAACTCAGATTTCCCCACTTTAACTTGACTGTGTGTGTGTTACTGCTGTAGTTTCTCACCTGTGTGGTTTGTGTGTCCACCTCTGGGGCCAAGATGCTGAACACACCAACACCATAGGGCCCTGCTGCTGCCCCTTCGCACCTCTCCCCTCCATGTGAACCTCTGTGAGGCCTATGTCATCTGTGCCTCCGCAGCTTTGTGTTTTGCTGAGTAAATGGTCCGTACTGGGTTCTGTGGTGGGTGTGCACCAGTGTTCCTGAGCTTCCTGAGCCCTTTGTAATCCTGTCCGTCTGCCACGTCCAGGCAGCCGCCATCCGTCTCCCCTCTGGATGATGCCATGTGTGCGGGAGCTTCTTGTGCGGCCCTCACCGGCTCTCAGGCCTGGCCCTTTGCAAGACAGGGCTTGTGTGTCGGCCGTGGTGTTGTGTCTGTCAGCAGCATGTTCCCTTTATGCCAAGTGTTTCCCACTGCTTGAATAGACCCCTATTGTTCCTTCATTCACTTACTGATGGACATTTGGGTTGTTTCCAGAGTTTGGATGTTGTGAATAAAGCCATTGCGAACCTCTGTATAAGTCCATGTGGGCATAGGTTTCATTATTGTAGGTAAGAGCCGTGGTGGGTGAGGTTTTTGGGGGCTTTTTAATCCTCATCTGAGGATATTTTTTCCATTGCTTTTCAGAGCGAGTGGACAGGGGAGGGAGGGGGGGGGGGAGAGAGAGAGGAGAGAGAGAGAGAGAGAGAGATATGTGAGAGAGAGAGAGATGTGAGAGAGACACATTGATTGGTTGCCTCCTGCATGCGCCCTGGCCCCATTGAGCCTGCAACTCAGTGATACGTCCCCCTGGCCAGAATCGAACTAGGGACCCTTCAGTCCGAGGGCCAGTGATCGAACCACTGCCAGACTGTCTGAGGGGTTGCACCATGTGCTCATGTGGCTTCGCATCCTCAGCAGTACTGGGTGTGCCCAGCGCTTTCTCACAGCTGTTTTAGTAGACGTGCAAGTGTCTTGTTCCTAAATGACTGGTGGACTTGAGTGTCTTTTCATGGGCTGTTGCGATTTCTAAAAAGTGTAGGTTCTGTAGATGTTGACATCTTGTAAGAATCAGTTAGGTTGTAGTGGTTGATAGTGTTCTTCAGATTGTTGGTTCCTGGGTTTTTTTTCTTTTGTTGTTCTGTCCATTTCAAAGAAAGGGGTGTTAGTATTAAGATTTTTGTGGCTGTGGAGTTTTCTGTCTCTCCCCTTAATTCTGTCTTCCTTTATTCTGATAGTTTTTTTAGTGTGTCTCTAGCAGAAGCATATAGTTGGGTCTTACATTTTTATCCACTCTGACAATCTCTTCACTTTTCTTTTAGTGTTTTAGCTATACCTCTCTGCATTTTTTTACTCAGAGGCTGCTCGAGGGGTTACAATAAATCCACTTAATTTTTACCGGTGACATAGGGTAGCTGTATTATAGCCCTCTGTATGCACGATTGAAAACTGCCCTTACCCTGGTGGGACCCCTGCCCACACTTCTGTGCTGTGGTTGAGTGCCGTGCCTGTACACTTTATACTTTCTGATTTTTCTTTGCATTTTTCTTGTAGACTAGCCTACCATGGCCGACCAGCGACAGCGCTCGCTCTCTACCTCTGGAGAATCGCTGTACCATGTCCTCGGTCTGGACAAGAACGCAACCTCAGACGACATTAAAAAGTCCTATCGGTAGGGGGCCACACTTCTAGGACCTTGTAGCTCGTGGGTGCGATTGGCAGCCACCAAGAACCACCGTGTATTTTTTTTTTTAAGTTTTTCTTGGCCAACTTAGTATTTAACATTTTTGTATATGTAGTGTGTTCCCTTATAGCTTAAAACTGTTACATTAATGTTTTCACAGACTGTCTACCCTGGAGTAGACAGGCCTGTGGGGAAGCAGATCTGACCTGCTGAGCAGGGGCTGTTGGACTTTGAATGAGTGACTCAGTTTCATGCAGTAGTGACAGGTAGTGACAGTGGGCTTGCCCTGCTGTAGCCTCCGGGCTCAACCTGAACTTAACCCTTAGGTGCGGTTTCATTGATGAAGTTGTGATTATTAAACAGGCGGTAGTGCCTTTATCAGACCCCTGCCTGTCACTGTGTGTAGCAAGTGCAGTTAACCGCTCAGACGCTAGAGGGCAGGGCAGCGTTTGCATCCGCACTGTGGAGAGTTGGAATTGATGGCAGAGGTTTCTCTTGACCTGACTTCCTGAATTCCGTGGTGAGGAGGCAAACGCGGGTAATGGGTACACGCTTCTTCCACTGGAGCCCCCATCCAGCAGGCGATGTGAAGCAGAAAGCCAAGAAATGGTTTTCGTTTGCAGGAAACTGGCCTTGAAATATCATCCAGACAAGAACCCCGATAACCCAGAGGCTGCAGAAAAGTTCAAGGAGATCAACAACGCGCACGCCATCCTCACGGACGCCACAAAGAGAAACATCTACGACAAGTACGGCTCGCTGGGGCTCTATGTGGCCGAGCAGTTCGGGGAGGAAAACGTGAACACCTACTTTGTGCTGTCCAGCTGGTGGGCCAAGGTGAGGGGCATGGAGCTGACCGGCGAGGTGGGCAGGGTGTTGGGTTCACTGGGTCCGCATGGTTGTGTGTTCTGCACGCCTGACAGTGCTGGCAAGCTGCCAGCCCCGCCTATCCCATGGGAGTGCAGGCAGAGTAGTCTGCCTGTCAACTTAACAATTTTCCTGAACTGCCCTAAGTTTTCAGAGAGAGAGATAGGAACTCATCATCATGAGCAGGGATGTCTTTTTTTTATTATTGATTTCAGAGAGAAGAAGGGAGAGGGAGAAAGAGGTGGAAACATCAATGATGAGAGTCATTGATCACCTGCCTCCTACATGCCCCCGATTGGGTGTGGAGCCCACAACCTGGGCATGTGCCCTGACCAGGAATCGAACCGCGATTTCCTGGATCCTAGGTTGATGCTCAACTGCTGAGCCACGACAGCTGAGCCACAGATATCTTTTTGTTATTGGAAGACTCATGTAAAATCTAACTTGAGACAATTTGGATGTATTTACTTGTTTTATTTTTTAACATTCTCCTTTATTCAAAGCCCCTGTCATGAGTAAGGACAAAGGATGTGGCTGATGCCAGGGTGCTGCACTGTAGGCAGCCCCATCACTGTTACCTGGGCAGCTCGCAGTCCTCCCTTTGTAAATTGTTACTCTTTACACACCTGGCCACTCTGTCTCTCCTGACCCCCGTGTCCTTTCTTACACACCTCCATCTGGAAGGGAATAGGAGCACTCTGTCTCTTCCTCTCACTGGGTGACTAGGGGTGTGGAGTGGGTGCCCTGAGGGGGTCCCTGGTCTTGAGCAGCTCCAGCCAGCACCTGCCTCGCCCCCAGGCCCTGTTTGTCTTCTGCGGGCTCCTCACCTGCTGCTACTGCTGCTGCTGCCTGTGCTGCTGCTTCAACTGCTGCTGCGGAAAGTGCAAGCCCAAGGCACCCGAGGGCGAGGAGACCGAGTTCTACGTGTCCCCCGAGGACCTGGAGGCACAGCTGCAGTCGGATGAGCGGGGTGAGTGCGCGCCCAGGGCCCAGCCTGGGTGCGTGGGGCGGCGCCAGAATGGGCCCTCAACCGTGTCAACCTGTCTTGTCAAACAGGAGGGCACTGACACGGTGCCGGGATGTTTGTGTGGCAGCTGGGCCCGTTGAGGTGTGAACGTGGACACGGAGGTAAAAGCAGACGCAGAGGGCTGTCCCCACCCGCCAGCTGCGGTAGCCGTAGTGCCCGGGGACCAAGTATGTGGGGCGGGCCGTGGGCTAGTGGTGGCCTGAGGTGACGAGGAACGTCGTGTGGGGGGAGGTCAGCAAATAGCCTCTCCCCTCCCAGCACTTGTCCTGCCACCTCTGACCCCAGCAGAGTGACCCGGCTACAGAGCATTGTCACAGGAAGACGTGTTGACGGGGCTCACTGTGCACTCGTGAGGCCACCGTCCTTGTGTGCTGAACACGCATGTGATTGCTTTTCAGAGGCCACAGACACGCCGATTGTCATACAGCCAGCGTCCGCCACAGAGACCACCCAGCTCACGGCCGACTCTCACCCCAGCTACCACACCGACGGGTTCAATTAAGTTCAGGAGAAGCTGTGATTTGCGGATCAATCAGCACCTGGCCACTTCAACCTTAGAATCATGAACTGTAGTCACAGAGGTGGGAAGGGAGCCGTTCTGGCTGTGGGGAAAGGGCTCCTCCTGCCTCTGTGCCCGCCTGCTCACCAACCCCTGACACGTGAAGTGCGTAGCATGCAGTATTTAAAGCAGTTTAGCTACGGTCGCCGTCTTCTGTTTTTCCCTTTTCTAATAGCATGTGTGGGGTTCTGTTCTATGTCTGTCTGTGCTGTGGGCGTGCTGCGGTGTGACCGTGTGGACTGAGGGCGGTGCTGCCTGGGGCCCTCTGTCAGGTCTCTGCAGTGAGCTGGCCACTTTGCCTGGTGTCCCCAGCAGGCAAGAGGGGCCGCTCTCTCCCCCTGTGCTCCTGGGCTGGGCAGGTGCTGCCTGTGGAGCTATGGGGTCTCGTCCGTCAGGATGGCCACAGGCAGGGCCTCTCAGCACTGTCATGTCCCCATGGTGTTGGTGGCAAGGGCAGGAGCACAGATTCTGTTCATCTTGTATGCGTGGCCTTGTGATGGGGCTTTTCTGAGGGTGTGTCGCAGGGACTGTGGGAGGCTCCTGAGACCACCTTTTCCTGTGTCTAGCCTGAGCCCCCTGTGCCACCAGCTGGCATGACAGCCACAACCTGGCAGTCTCCCCTCTCCCTTCTCTGCATCTCCCTCCACATTCCTCCAGGCCTTGTGCCTCTTCATAACTGTCTTTAGACATCTAAGCACCACAGTGGCAGCAGCAGCAGCCCAGTTGGTCACAGTCAGACTGAGAGTCCAGGCTGTGGTGGCGCCTTGCTGCCCAGCTTCCTCTGCTTCCAGAGCCCCTGTCCACCCTCTTTCTTCAGCTCCTCCCTGGCCAGAGCTAGAGACATCAGGGCCCTGGGGAAGGACCCACTGGATCAAAAGCACACTCTGGTCTGGGAGGCCTGGGCCCCAGGAGCCCTTTGCTTGCTAATCAGCAGCCAGACTGGGAGCCCTTCATTGCTGTCTCTGCTGTCTTGGGTAGAGCCTTTTGTGAACTGCTGGGAGTTGGTCCTTCTTGTCTGTCCCAGACCTTGTGGGTGGTACCCTCTGCTGCAGGGGTTGAGGAAATGTGGGTTACCATGTGCCCTGAAGCAGACTCCCTGTGGCCCTGCACCCAGCCTCTGGAGGCCCAAGTGTGCCTGGTTTCTGCAGGATGAATGTAATAGCTGCTGCTCCGCTGCATATCCATGAACTTCCAGGAGAGTGAAGGACAAGTGGAGAGGGCTGGGCGATGTGGTTCTCTGGCTCAGACAAACCAGAATGAGTTTCTGAGGCCACTGTCGTCTCCCCCTCCCCCCCCCCCCCCCACACAGCCCTTGCTGCCCCCAGGCTGTGCCAACGGCAGGTCATGCTGGCTGGGAGAGACAGCAGTATCAGGCTAGAGCTGGTGCACGACAGCCGGGCGGGTCTGGCAGAACCCTCAGTGTCAGGGCCCCTCCTTGCTGGCCCTCCTGCAGGCCAGCCCTGGGACCTGGCCACTGTTTGGTCCTGTATTTTTTTTTTCACTCATTGTAGTGATCATGAGACGTTCGGTCAGAGGGCATCTGCACTCTGATGTTAAGGTAGAGCTAATTTGCTGAAACCAGGCCTCTCCTAAAAGGATAAGAAACTCATTGTTTGACCCACCTGGACCGAGGGTGGGGCAGAGAACAGTGCTGACCCGAGTTCTGTAGCCTCAGGATTTGTCCTGTGTTGCAGGCCACCGTCCGCCTTGGGATGCTCCTGGAAGTAACTTAGGAAATGAGTTGCTTTTCCCCAGAATGACCAAGAGCCCAGTTTAAATCACCCAGCCAGGCCTGGCATGTGTCAGTGCGTCCCTGTAGGTGTCTGCCAGTTACAGCATCTTGTTGATCTTTTTCTAGAGACATGAAGCCCCCCGGGGCCAGGGGAGCATGGGAAAGACGGGCAGGTCTTTGCAGAATTTGTTAAAACTAGATGGGTTGTGATGGTGGTGGGGACTGCCTGTGCCTGACCTGAGGGCAGGACCCCTCCAGAGTTTACTGTGGTTGCTTCCAGGCCTCGGCTTCATTCAAGACAGGTCCCGGTGTGCTTCCCTCTTCCTGTGTGGTCTGTTTCCCTGGTGAGCAGAGTTGTTGAGTCTGTAGAGGCACCCCATTTACGTGCTAAGTGGGGGGGCGACCCTGTGCCTTACTCCAGGGCCACCCAGAGCTGGGGCCATGTGTGGCCAGTGCTGGTGTCAGATGGCAGCAAGTACATGTGTCCCAGGGGTGTTGCGCACAAGCAACCCCGTCCATTCTGCCAAGGGCAGGGCTGGCTGGCTGGGTAGCCAGAGAAGTGGGAGCCCTGAGGATCTGGCAGCACTGACATGACCTGTGGGAAGCTTGCGCCAGGCACTGGCAGGTGTCCGACCGAAGCTGCTGGTGTGTAGGTTTCTGTCCCGCTCAGTGAGGTGTCTCGTCTCGTCTCGTCTCCCTTTTGGCTTTATCATCTTTTCAAACTGCTTTAGATGTTACCACTCAGTGTGTGAGCCTTCCTCACTGTCCGATCAGTCAGTGCAGCCGCACCCGCGGGGACCTGTTAGAGGAAGCATACAGAAGTGGCTGTGGTTGGGGCAGACGGCATCTCCATGCTGTCGGCCACTGGGCTTCTTCACCAGGCTCCTGCTCGGGGTCAGGCCCTGCTAGGACCACCCTCCGTTCTAACGTGGGCAATCTGTGCCAGATGAGCTGAGGCCTGAGGAGCCCACACTGGTGCTGCCAGCAGTCTGGCGAGATGCTCCACCTCCTCCACACCAGGCTCTCGGGAGGGGCCTGGGCAGACGGGGGTGGGGTGGGGGTCTGTCTGTCCTTCCCATGCTCTCAGCACGTCCTTCTAGGGGCTGGTGTGACAGGTGTAAAACAAGTGACTGATCTTATTCCTTTCTCGTGTTCTGAGCCATGAACCCAGGTGACACAGGACTGGCCTGTTTGTTCGTTCCTTTGGTTGTGACTCTTCCTCCTGTGAAATTGGCGAAGCTACATGTTCACCGTCCTGACTGGCACGTTGGCACTGTCTGGGCTGCAGGTGTGGGCAGTGGGGGTGTCTCCATGTGTACATATGTGTATATGTATATATCATGCAGCAGGTGTGATTGCTGCTGTTCAGTGGCAAAGCAGCAAGTACAATAAAAGTTGGCTTCAAAGCAGCGTCTGTTTCTTGGCGAGTCGGGGCAGGAGGAGGGTCCCAGGAGCTCCTTTGCTGGGTGCACAGGAGATGCCACTGACACTGCCATGTACCCCGAGTTTGTGTGGATGGCTGGCGTGGCACCTGAGCACACTGGGGGGGCCATTGTCAGCTTCTCCAGGGTAGGGTGCCCATCCCTGGGGGCCCTCCCATCACAATCACCTCAACTACAGGTGAGTGTCCCTGTGTGACATTTGGGAGGTGGTAGAAACCCTTTCCACTTTGGAACATTTAAAACCAACTTTCTAAGCATCAAATACAATCAATGACCAAACTGCATTCTACACAGTCTCTGCTGGGATCACAGGTCAGCCTGGGGGGTCGTGGGGAGGGGCAGTGCTCCAGGAAGGGCGGCCAGGCTGCAGGCACACCTTTGTAGGTTTTGTTTCCCTGGAAAATAGGTTCGTTTCATACTAAATGAGGGAAGGCACTTTGTACTGAAATATATTTATGTTGTTTTTTAAAACTAAGTGCGACGCATGGAAGGCATTGTCCACACTGGTCTTGTCCTGTGAGTGGACCTGGTGGAGCTGGGTGCCTTGGGCCCTGACTCCCACGTGCACACCTGAGGGCCAGGCTGCAGGGTTATGATGGTTTCCCACGGTGATCTCCATCTTGTATGTCTGAATGTTGACCTAAAATAAAGATAACTTGTAAAATAAATGTTTTCACTGCAGACCAGGTGTGTCTTACTTAATGGTCCCTGCAGAATCCTGTTGGGGGATCTTGCACTGAGGGCCCAGCTGACCTTGGGGACTCCTCAGTCCCCTAGGGGCGGGGAAGTCACTCCCACCTGCCTTGTCCAAGTGTGGATGGATGTCCCTCCCCTCCGTTTTCTAAATACTGTGACTGGAGTGAAGGAACTGAGACTGTGAGATCCTTGAGCCAAGGGCAGTTGGGACTGGGTTCTGCAGCCCTCTGGGGACATGTCCAGGCAAGCCAGTGGCTGCAAGCCGCTATCCATCCTATTTCCACACCCCACCCCACCCTCAAGACAGCACCACCCTCCTTCCTGGTGCCCATTAGTGAAGGTCCAGCTGGATGAGCCTGCTGCCAGTGTCTGGAATGGTAGGGAGAAGTGACCTGGTTGACAGTGGTGGCTGCTCACAGCTGGGCCTGTGCTCTGTGCTGGCCTTTGGGAAGCTCCATCTTTGGTACTGGCCATTCAGAGGCCTACCCCACTGGGGCATTGTTGTGGCACAAACTCAGGTCTTCATGCCGGGACACGACTGTCCCTCTTGGGTCGTCTCCAAGCCAATAGTGACCCAGTACACCTTGGCCAAGGACATCTCCTGGGTAAGGCCCATCCTCCCACCATGTTGATAATGGCAGGAGGAGGTGTCCCTAGACTGGGGTGTCCAACCCAGACTTAACCTTCATGCCTGTTTCCTTGCCCCTGAGATAAGCATTCACCTCGGGCTCCTGCAGGAGGTGCCAGCTCTGCTTCCTTGAATGTGTATCTGGCCATGTGTTCTCTTCTGCACACATTGGGCCCTGTATTAGGTGGAAGAGGCCACCCTGGCTCAGAAGGCCCGTGGGTTGTGAACAGCAGCTGTCTTTTGCTGGGGGTGCAGGGTCTTTCTCTGTGCCCTTGGTCTTAGCTCAGGGCAAGGCAGAAACATTCTGAAAAAATCAAAGCAGCATAGGCCCTGGCCAGGTACTCAGTTGGTTAGAGCATCGTCCTGATGTGCCAAGGTTGTAGTTTTGATCCCCAATTAGTGCACATACAAGAAGTAACCAATGAATGTATACAATAAGTGGAACAGCCCCCCTGGTGTGGTTCAATGGTTGAGTGTCAAGCTATGAACCAGGAGATCACAGTTGGATTCCCAGTCAGGGCACCTGCCTGTGTTTCCAGCTTGATCCCCAGTAGGGGGCGAGCAGGAGGCAGTGGGTCAGTGACTCATCGATGATGTTTCTCTCCCTCCCCCTTCCTCTCTCTGAAATCAATAAAGACATTAATAAAATAAGTGGAACCACAAATCAATGTTTCTCTCAAATCAATAAATAAAATTACAGCAGCATAAAAATACTATGTAACATAATTTGGACATAAGAAATACTAAGTCATACAGGAAAAAAATAATTATGAAATTGTTTGGTTTAGTTTTTCCATTAAAGGAAAAATGACTGGAAACCAGTTTGTACTTCTCTCCCCTCCTTCGCAGTGGTGGCCACTCTCATTTCAGAGGTTTCTGTTGATGGTTTTCAAAAAAATGTTTCTGCCCTGGCCGGTGGCTCAGCGGTTCGCGCGTCCCGGCCGAGGCCCCGGCCCGATCCCGGCCGAGGGCACTACCTCCTGCGGGCTCCACCGACCGACCGCGGCTGGGCTCGTGGGAGCAGCCGGTCTGCCCTCATCCCGACGCTTCTCGGAAAGGCAGCGGGAAACCCGCCCTGGGCGCGGATAAAAAGCTCCTATTGATTTGTTAGGGGGAGGGAGGTGGGGAGGGAGGGGGCTGTAAGAGGGACACGGACCAGCGCCTCCCGCTCGCACCCGGGCGGGGCACGTGCAGGGACGGAGCCCGCCCCGCGGCCCCCAGGCCGATGCCAGCCCCGCGCCCGCGCCCGCGCCCTGCACGCGCTGAGTGCTGAGCGGTATCGAATCGGCCGGTTCTCACTCGGTGCGGATTCCTTTTAACGACCCAAGTGCCTCCGTAGGTCTCGTGCGTGTCCTGTCCCGGCGGAGCTGACGCCGCGCCTGGCGGCCCTCCGGGCGCGCATGCGCAGGGCTGAGCGCGGCCCACGGCCCCGCGTGGGGCCTCCCCGCGGCCCGCTGCCCCGGCCTCCCCGCTGCCCCGGCCCCCCCCGCCCCCCCCCGCCCCCCCCCCCCCGCCGCCCTCAGACGTGCTTCCTTAGCATTCACTCTCGATGGTCGTGATTAGGGAGAACCTGCTTATTTTATACTTTCTCGGGGGCGCTTCCCTACAACCCCCGGCAGCCCCCCCTCCTGGCCCGTCTGCCCCGCCCCTGCCCTCGCGCCCCAGGACCGAGACCCTGGGCTCCTGGTGGGGGCGTGCTCGCGGCTCCGCCAGGCCCCGCGCCCCCTCCTGGGCCCAGCGCCTCGGGCAGGGGCGGGCGGCGGAAAGTCCCGAAAGTCCCCGCCCGGCCCTGCGGACGCGCGAGGCGTCTGCGTCCGGCCGGACCCCCCCTCCCAGCGCCGAGGGGTGTCGCGTGGGCTCTGCAACGCCGGCTCTGCACGCTCCTGGGGCTGGACCCAGAGGGAGGGGCCACCGGGAGGAGCCGCTGGGAACGCCCGCGTCCACGTCAGGTGCGCCCCTGACCCCACGGGGTGCGCTAAGCCGCGGCACCACCCGGCCTTCTTTACTCCCCGAGCTGCAGGGGGCTGCCCGCAAGGGTCGCGCACACCCGTGGGTCCCCGCGGCGAGGGCATGCGGGGAAGATCCCCAGGACGCACGTGCGTGGCGGGAGGGGCCGCAGGGTCCGGAGCGCGGGTGTCACCGCCCCGCTGGAAGCTCGCGGAGCCAGCAGGGCGCGGCCCCGCCCCGCCAGCGAGCGCACGGCCCGGCCAGGTCCGGTCGGCGACGCCGGGGACGCGCGCCCGCAACCCCTCGCGGTGCTGCCCTGCCCGCGGCCCGCCTGGCCGCCCCCGCCCCCGCCTCCAAGTGGATGAGCGGAGGAGGGCAGCCCCGATTCAGAGGGACAAACCCTGCTGGGCTCCCCTGTTCAGCTGCTGATCACCCGGAGCTTCAGGAGAGTCTGAGGCACTGCCTCCACGCCAGGACAAGGGCCCCTCTCCGTCCAGATGCACGTCCCCTGGCTGTCTCGGTGCCTGACACTCCGCCCACTGGGACTGGGGGATCCAGTAAAGGTCAGAGCCAGAGCCAGCCCCACGCCCAGCCACGTGGCACCGGGTGGTTCTTAGCCCCCAGCTGGAAGCAAATTGGTGAGCGGATGCGCAAAGGGACCCAAATGCTAGGGGCCCACCTACCTAGCATTTGCCCCAGCGGGCGTGTCACCCCTGCACTGGCCATTGCTCCCAGCCTAGCTCCTCCTCAGGCCCCATCCTGTGGCAGTCACAGACTGGATCACAAACCCTGTGTGGGAATTGACCTATCCTCGCCCTTCTAAGCACAGCCAAATCCACCCACTACTCCCTGCTTCACCACCTCTCCCCTCTGAATCCTGTGCACCCTCCCCTCCTGCTCCCCCCAAACTCTCAGCTTGACCTTGGAGAGCCTGAACACCCCCCTCCTCCCAGTCTACAGCCTAAGGCCTGACCCAGAGACCAGAGCAAAAGGTCCTCTCCCAGGACTCCCCCTGATGCCCTTGGGGCTGCACCAGGTCCAGCGCTCAGGAACCCAGGCGTCTTGCAGGATGCTTCCTGACTTCAGGTATACCAGCTAAGGAACCATGAGGCCCTACCAACCCTCCAGACCCTACCGCTGACAACATGTGGGCACATGTGACCTGCCGAGTCAGCGTGACAACCATATGTGCCTAATGCAGGGTCTGGGCCCCATCCCCTGGCCCGGAATGGGGTACCCCAGGCTTCCTCGCCCTGTAGCAGACGCTGCTGGGGAAGGGGCAGCACCTCACAGGCTGACGAACCTGAGATTGACCCTGGAGACACCATTCTCAGGTTGGGCAGTCCTGGAGGCACTGCCCAGGGGCTGCTAGCAGAGCCCTCAGCAGGCAGGTTTCTCCCCAAGGACACTCAACCTGAGTGTCCTTGTCCAGCTTCTGGACAAGTTCAGGGAGTGGCTTCAGGTCTGCATCCCTCCCAACTGTCCCCTACCAGGTTCTGCAGATATGTCCAGGATGCAACCCCCTCACAGCTCTCTTCCCTCCTCCAGGTGAGAGGAGCTCAGGTGCCCAGAAAGGCAGCTGAAGGGCAACCTGGCTCCCAACCCCCAATCGGTCTTCCTGGGGGTGGGTGTCTCCTGGGGGTGGGTTCATCCATCCCTGAGAGCACCACTGAGTCTTCTCAAGCTGGACCCTCCTGATGTGTCCAGCAGCTGCATTGAGTGCTGTTCCCACGACAATCTTAGACCTTGGATCCTGGGACTGGGAGGCTCTCAGGGGCCAGAGGAATTGCCCCTCCTCCCATTGGCCCCAAGAGACCCTCCCCAATGACTGTTTGGAAGGTGACCCACTTCCACCACCCCATGGGGCCCTGGCAGGAAATGGGCCCAAGTCCCCTTACCTGTGAATTGGCCTCCTCCCTGAGCTGCTTCTGATGAGGGGACCCCAGCTGGAGGAGACAGGCTCCCACTGACCCTCAAGAAGAGAGGGGAGACTGTCTTCCCGCAGGGGCTGGTGGCTGAGTGGGGTGGGGGCAGCTGGCCCTCTCCTCCTGGCACACACGTGCATGCATGTCTGTGGACATGCTCTGCTGCTGCACGAGATGTTTGTGGTGGTGTTGGCACGTGCATGTGTGGAAAGTTTGCTTTCTGGGAGCTGGTCAGCCCCTAGCCGGACTCTGAGGGGCCCTACCACAAATGACCTACCCCTGCCCAGCTACTTTTTAACTGCTCGCCCCAGTCCTCATCTGGGAAGACCTGGCTTGACAGAATGGCATCCTCCCCACCTCATGACCCTGTCACATTTCGTAAGCAAGGCCAGGGCCTCCTGCAGCCTTCAGGTTCCCAGCACATAGCACAAGAATGAGTGAATGAATGAATGAATGGGGGGGGAGGGGCTTGGAGACATGGGAGAGGGAAGCACTCACCAGGTTGGGGAAAAGCTCCTCCTGCTGACCTTTGGGCCCTGTGTTGGTCCTCTGTCCTTGGTGCCTGGCCACCCCTTGGACAAGCCTCCCTCCTTTATCTGCCTGCCCTTGGCCTGGCCCCCACCCAGTGACTTCCTGTCTCCGCCCCACAACAAGCTTTTCCATTACATGGCCTTTGTGGGGGGTGGGAGGACCAAAGAGACCAGGACAGGAAAAGAGGCCAGAGCCAGGGCTGGAGGGGGAGGAAGGAGCCTGAGCAGCCTGACAGCCCACCTGCAGCAGCCCAGACATCCGTATCGTGCACCCTCACCCAGGCAGGCCTGCTGCAGACCAGCTGCAAGGGACCCAAGAAGCCTGCCCTCACCTTGGAGCCCAGGATCAGTGAAGGCAGGCTGGACAAAGCAAAGGGCATAGCTGACCCACTGAGGGTCTGGCCACCTCTTCTGCAACTGGGGATCCTACCAGTGGCCGGGACGAGCTCATCACTACTTCCTACAGCTGCCCACACACGTTTCCGCTGGGCCTCCTGACAGTACAAACATGTGGTGGGGGCAGGGGGAGTGCCTGCAGGCTGCCTCTGTGAGACCCAGTCCAGGCTAGGTGGCCACCAAGGGGCCCATCTGGCAGAGCCAGGGGCCCCAGCTCTTCCCTCTCCTAAATCTGGCACTGAGCCTGATGGGAAAGAAAGCCTGTTCTGTGGGGAGAAAGCAGGGCTCTGACCAGGACGCAGCAGAGGACAGGTCCCCAGACTCCATCTCTCTCCATGCTGGCCTTGCAGCTCTGGGACTGAAGCAGCTGGCATCCCTGGCCCAGGTCCCCAAGCAGAACAGCATTCTCAGGCCCCCAGCTTATTGGTCAGAACTTCATTTTTTAAAAAAATGTTTTTATTGATTTCAGAGAGAGGAAGGGAAAGGGAGAAACATCGATTGGCTGCCTCCTGCACGCTCCCTACTGAGGAACCAGCCCGCAACCTGGGCATGTGCCCTGACTGGGAATCGAACCGTGACCTCCTGGTTCATTGGTCCACGCTCAACCACTGAGCGATATGGGCTAGACCAAACTTTATTTTTCCCCTAAAACTTTATTTATTTTATAAAACATATGGAATAAGTTATACTGGTAACACTTTTTGTTATTGTTAATCCTCACCAGAGGATATTTTTTCCATTGATTTTTTTTAGAGAGAGTGGAAAGACAGGGAGGGAGAGAGAAAGAGAGAAACATCAACGTGAGACACAGGGCCTGGCTGCCTCCCACCCCGCCAGGGAACTGCACCCTCTGTCCTCTGGTGCAGGGGCCGACGCTCTAACCAATGAGCACACTGGCTGGGGCGATAACACGTTTCTTCAAATTAGAGTAAATTAACGTCTGTACTCCGGAAGCACGGCCAGGAGGCAGGAGGCCGGCTGGGGAGGCGTGCGGAGGGCTGGGCGCTGGCTAACTCGCGGAGGCCGCCTCCTCCTCGTCGCTGCCGTCGGGGGCGGCGTCAGTCCCGAAGTAGCGGTCCCCGAAGTTCCCTGGAGAAAGCAGCAGACCCTGCGGTGGGGACGCAGGCCCATCCTGCCCCCAGGCCCCGCTGACCGGCCCAGGCAGCCTCACCGATGCCCGGGATGATGCGGAACAGGTCATTGACGCGCTTGTCCACCGCCGTGGTGATGATTCTCACGCGTGGGAACGCGTAGGCCACGGAGTGAACACCCATCTCAGCCATGAGCAGCGACAGCAGGAAGATCTTGTCCTCAGGCACGTCGTGGTCCTGCACCAGAAGGGACAGGATGGAGAATCCCACCCCAGCCCAGCCGCTCAGGGCCACTGTCCACTCACCAGGAGCACGCGCACCGCCATCATGGCCGCGGCGCCCGTGGACACGGTGCAGTCCATGAGGATCACGTGGTCGTCACTGATGTCCTTGGGCAGCCGCAGGTAGTGGAGCTGGGGGCGGCCAGAGCGTCAGGGCCGGCCCCAGTGCAGGGCCGCCCCGGCTCCCCGCGCCCCGGCGGCTCCCCCACGCCCGGCCCCGCGCACCTCCGGCTCCCCTGTGAGCGGGTTGGTCTGGATGAGAATGGTGCCTATGCGCACGTCCTTGCACACGGCCCGCAGCGCCGGCTCCATGGTCTCTCCGGCTCGCAGGATGGACACTCCGGTGATCTGGGCGGAGGGTGTGCGTGAGCTGGACCCCGCCTCCAGGGCCACCCGCCCGGCCCAGGCCACGCTCCGCGGGTACCTGCTTCCCAGCGTAGCACTTGCCGGCGTAGTCCTGCCCCTGCGGCGTCTGCACGACGCAGTCCTGCAGCCGAGCGGTTGGGGGCGCCAGTGAGCACGAGGGCCCGCCCGCCCGCCCGCCTGGCCCGCACGGCCCGCCCGGCCCTCACCTGGAAGGGCAGGAAGGACAGCGCGTGCTCGATGAGCAGCCGCATCAGCCTCTTGGAGTAGAAGATGAACTCGTCCCGGCTGGTCTCCTTGTCCCTGCGGGCCGGGCGCTCAGCAAGGGGCCGCCGCTGCCCGCCCCCCCGCGGCGCCCCGGGCCCTCACCTGATGATGGTGTGCATGCCCCGCACCTGAGGCGTGCTCTTGAGGACACTCAGCGTCTGGGGCAGGGGGTGGCACTGGTGTGCAGAGGCCAGCGCGGCCCTGGGGACACAAACTGGTTGGGGATTGGAGCAGGGTGTCTTCTCCCACAGCCCTGTCCTCCCACGTCGCACACCGTGAGGGCTGATGTGGTGGGGCCGGCAGGATGTGCACGTGGGAACCCCACCTCCGTGGCTCATCTGGAGGGAGGGCCCTTACGGAGATACCCCGCCCCCTCAAGGACAAGGCAAAGGTTAGGGGACACAGTGGACAGCGGAGCAGCTGGCCATCAGGTAGGAAGCAAGGCTGCCGGTGAGCCTCCCTCACTGGAAGCAGGGTGCCAGGCAGTGAGGGTGGGGCCTCAGGCCTACAGAAGAGTCCCCACCCCAGGACACCTCTCCCTAAGGGAACAGCTGAACGTTTGGGGCAGGGCCTGACCCCCCCTCCCATGAGAGGCCCCTCAGGAGAGGGGGTCAAAGCTGGCTGAAGCCACCCCTGCTGCCCCTGCCTGGCGGAGGGAAGGGAGCAGGAGTAGGGGGAGGGAAAGGAGGGGTAGGCAGGCGGGGATGTGCGTGGAGCTGGGGGGCAGGCAGGCGGGAAGGGGGGCAGGCAGGTGCAGCCCCAGCACAGCCCACCAGGGCACCACAACCAGCGCACTGCACTCAGTCCTCACATATCCCAGCGCAGCTTCCTCTGCTCGCCAGGTGAAGAATGTGTCGGGGAGGGAACAGGGCAGGTAACCCCAGGGTTTACAGAGAAGGAAAAGAACAGAGAAAAGACCACTCAGCAGGGAAGCACAGGGTCCCGCAGCATCAGCTGGCCTGGGGAGAAGCAAAGGCGGGTGGGGGCCAGGCAGCAGGAAGACCCAGGAGGGTGTGAGCGCTGGGTCGGCATCCCGCCTACCCACGAACACTTCCTGGGGCTTTGGAGGTGGGCGCCAGCTGCTGGCTGCTATTTCCTTGGCTGACCAGAGAAAGGAAAATGTAGCTGGGCCATGTTTAGGTGTTTTCTCCAGTTTGAAACCCTGGAAACTTTTTCTCAGAGCAGAGGCTTGTAGTGGACCTGACATGATGAGACCTGTGTGTGCCAGGCCTGGGTAAGCCCAAGGACCCACACAGTGGCAGAAGCTGGATGCTCCAGCACAGTGGCAGCTTAGGGGCTCTGAGCATGAACTGGGGGGATCTCCAACAGGTAGCTCAGTCCAGCATGTCCTGACTCCACAGAAAGCCCAGGCTGTAGGTGGGTTCCCTGTGCTGCCCACTGTGTGCAGACAGGAGAGAGGTGCAGCTCCAGGACTCCCAGGATGGCCCTGGCCTGTCCAGACTGGTCCCTCTGATGGGGCAGAGGTGCTGCTGAGGGACATGCCTGTGGCTACTACCCTGGGGTCAGGTAGTGCTGGCTCAGGACAGCTGAGCCTCTGGGGTTGGGAAGGAGCCTCCAGAGAGGTCTGGCCAGCCTAGGGTCAGGACTCAGTGTGACCTTAGGCAAGTCCCTTAACCTCTCTGTGCCTCAGTTTCCTCATCTGCCCAGAAGGGGAGGCAGAAGCAGTGTGGGGGTCACCACACCCCCTTCTGTGCCTGGAGCAGAGCTGCCACAGGTGGGCACAGTGGGTGAGGACAACCCAGGCTCCTAGCCCCATGGATGCTGGGAATGCCTCCGTCTGTACAGACAGGTATGAGATAGCTTACCTGACACTGAGCTCTCGCTGCGGCAGCGACACAGGAGACAAGGGAACAGGTGATGCGTCAATGATGGCAGCATGCTCACCTCGTAGTCACCGGACAGCCTGCTGCTGCCGTGTGCCCCATCCAGACACCCCACCCAGGAATGCACATGCCACAGCCCCCATGGAGGGATGGTCCCAGGTAGTAGACTGCCAGTCACAGGAAGGGGCCAGCTCCCTATAGCCTCTGACCTGGGCACCCTCTGACCTGGGCAGGCAGAGCCTCAGGCCTCCAGCCCAGAACACGTGACCTCTGGTCAGGGTTCTCAAGGGTGCTCAGGTCGTGGGACTTGCACCAAAACCCAACAGTCCTCCCAAAGGGTGGGAAGGATAAGAGTGGCCCCTTCTGTGGAAGGCCCAGCTGAGGCTGGGAGCGCTGGGGGCACCTGATTCCCACTTTCTCAGGGAACTGTGGCCATGTCTGCAGTACATAGGGCTGACTAAGCAGGACACAGGAAGCACGTAAGGCAACTAGAGCAGGGGCTATGGGTGGTGGTGGCAGGGGGCCGGTGGGGCTGGGACACGGGACCCTGGCTTGGCTGGCTCACCTCCTCCAGCTGGCTGTGCACATGCTGGACGATCAGGTCGATGGCCACTGTGTTCCCGCTCCCTGGGGTGGGGAAGGCAGGAGGGTGACACCAGCAGGAGGGTGATGGGTAGAGCATCCCCATCTGTCAACCCACAGTATGCTCACCTCGGGGCACCACGATGTCTGCCAGGCGCATGGTGGGCTGGATGTACTGGTCGAAGGCTGGCTTGACAAACTTGTTATACTGCTTGATGACCCCTGCGATGTCACGGCCACGCTCACTGATGTCCCGTCGAAGCCGCCGTACAAGGCGGATGTCGGAGTCCGTGTCCACAAAGATC
Organism: Miniopterus natalensis; assembly: GCF_054644295.1. Taxonomy (NCBI): domain Eukaryota; kingdom Metazoa; phylum Chordata; class Mammalia; order Chiroptera; family Miniopteridae; genus Miniopterus; species Miniopterus natalensis. Next base: position 83,548,489 of record NC_142087.1, read on the forward strand.
TTCATGTCCAGGAGCTGGAAGGGAGCAAGCCACTGCTGGGTGAGGCCGGCAGGCGAAAGCCCTGCCGAGGCCCTGTCACGACCACAAGCAGGCCAGGCCACATGGCAGGTGGAGGATTTGGCTGGTGGTGTGTGTGGGCCAGGGCGGGGGGGGGCAGGTGGTGTTGTAAGCTGGGCTCAGTCAAAGGGCACAAGCTGGATACTCCTCACTAATGCTGTCACACCGGGGATGGGCTTGGTGAGTCCGGGGTCTGTCTCCACACTCATCACACAGTAGGTAACCCTGAAGGAGCCCAGGTGGTGCTGGGGGCAGCAAGTTCCTGGGCCTGAGCCTCAGAACTGCCACAGGAATAGTAAGCACAGAGCTGGCTGTGAGCACAGGCCTCCTGCACGGGCCTCAGGAGGGCTGGACAGAGAGCCACCGAGGTGTGGCCTGTGGCCTGGCAGGAAGGACAAGCTGTGCCATGCCTCCCCGGGGTCAGAAGCGCCCTGTGCAGACACACAGACACAGGAGGCCACCTGCCTCCCAGGCACCAGCACGCACATGTGAACCACCCCCACCAGCCCCAACATCACAGTGACCTTGGCAACCACACGGACCCTGAGTATGGTAGAGAGAACACCAACAGGAACGGGGGTGTGCAGATGAGGACAGAAAGGAAACCAAGGTACCGGCCCGGGGCTTGCACCCAGACCTGAGGAAGTGCAACCCCTCGGGCTGCTGCCAAGGGTATTTCCATATTCTCAGGTGGCAAGCCTGCTTGTTCTGCTCAACCCCATGTTCTTGACCCCCTCCTGGGAGAGACGCCACTCCTCACCTAACACCCAGGGACTGCACCACTGGATGGGACAGGTGACCGCAAGCCATGAGGACAGGGTGAGTGACAGGCCCTGTCCGGAGGAGGCATTTAAAGCAAGTCCTACGGGTGGGGGGGGGAGCTGGGAAGGGGTGGTCTTGGAGTCCCACCCTCACCTCCAGTAGAGTCTTGTCAGCAAAGGCCATGATGCCCTCGAAGATGATGACATTGGCGCCGTAGAGCGTCTTCTGCAAAGGGAAGGTGCCTGAGCTGGGCCCATCCTGCCTGCGCCCAGGTGCCCGCACAGCCCAGCCTGCCAGGCCTACCCAGTCCTTCTTGCGGCTGTGGGTGGTGAAGTCATAGACGGGCACCTTGACGCTCTTGCCCTGCTTCAGCTTCTGGAGGGTGGACACGATGAGGTCGAAGTCAAAGGCGTCCGGGTGGTCGAAGTTGTAGTTGTTGAGGGCAGCCTGCTCCTGCTGCTGCTGGGTGAGCACCTGTGGGGAGAAGCGGGGTGCAGTGCCTGCCACTCAGGGCAGGGCAGGGGCAGCAGGCCTTCAGGATGGCGGCCACACACATGGGGCACCCCTCACCTTGTAGAAGGAGTCCATGGACAGCAGGACCACCCAGGGCACGTCCAGGGCCTCGATGATCATCCTGGCCACGGTGGTCTTCCCAGAGGCACTGCCACCACCCAGGCCTGCAGTGGGGAGCAGAGCAGGTGGTCCTCACACCTGGGTTCCTGGGTGGGCAGGGCCAAGGCAGCCCTTTCCAACCAAGTCACCACTACCGGAAACTGCTCTCCAGGCCTGACCTCTTCCTGAGAGTGCAGGTCAGCAGAATCGCAGCGCTGGCACCAGAGGGTGGGGCCCTCCTCGCCCACCTGCTGGGGGTGGCCAGGCAGGGGGCGGCCAGCTTACCGATGGCAAAGGCCTCCTTGGACTGTGTGCCGTGCTCATTGTACCAGGGCGGCCGCCCTGCTGTATAGATGGTTCTCTTGCTGGTGCGCAGCAGGGGCGGCTCCGATTTGCACTGGCTGGTGGTGCGTTTCCGAGGTGAGCGCCCAGCACCCATGGGTGGGAGGAGCCTGTCCAAGGCTTCGGCATTGTTGCTGTAGGGTAGAAGCACACACGCACCTCAGCCCAGGGGCACCAAACCTGCCACCGATGCCAGGCCCAGCATGGCCGTCCTTATGACCCACCCCATGCAGGCACAGGGGCACAGCTGAGATGGCACGTGAAACCCGCCTGCTGCCCATCCACACTGCCTCGGTCACTGTTCACGCAAGTTCAGAGGGACAGCAAACCAAGATGGAGGGACAGTGTTGTGGGTGGATGCAGGAGGGGGACCCTGGGCTGGGAGATCTGTGGGGAGGCCACTGATTCTCATCTTCCTGCATCCTGTAAACTGCAGTGAGAGGGGGGACGCCCCCACAGCCTGCAAGGTGGAAGCTCAGTCTAGAAAAGGCAGACAGCACCTGTGCCCAGCTATCACCACACTGCATTGCTTGTGGGAGTGGACATGCTGACCTCTCTGTCAGGGCTGTGGTGTGGTTACTGGCCTGATACCCCAAACCCGTCAGGGAAGGCTTCTGGGGAGGTCCGTGTAGTTGAGCGACCTGGCTCAATGCCTGCTCATGAAAGGCCTGAGACGGACCAGGACACAGATGTCTTGGACATGGGTTGAGTAAGAAAGCAACTCTAAGATGTCCATGTGAGAACCAGCAATTGGAGATCGCCAACCTGCCTGCCCGTCAAGTAACCGCAGTGAGTGGGACATACAAGTGCACCTGGGCACTGAGATTTGGAACAGGATGCTTGAATGTCTTATAAGTATGTGCCCCTTTGTTATAAAAAACAGGCCAAACCATGGTCTGTCACCACTACAACCCACGGTGCCAGGATGGTGTTTGTGCACAGGTGTGGGGGGCACAGAAGGAGCTAGCTGAGGCCCAACACCTGACAAGTCACATCAGCAGCTCTGAGGGCACAGAGAACAGTGTCCACACACGTGTGAGTGGCAAGAAAGCCATCGTGTGACAGGAGGCACCCTGCACAGTCCTGGGGGAAGAAGTTGCCAGGGCAACGCAGAGAGCAGGTACGGGATATAATCAGCCAAGTCTGTGGCACCTCTGTGGAGAGAGCCATTACCCGTCGTGTTTCGCTCAGAACCCATGCTGACACTTGCCGTGGGGCTGAGTACAGCAAATAGTAGGTGCCCAGGTGGCATAGTGGGCCTGGGGACAGGCCGTGGCACTGCCACCAACAGCGAGAGCCATGAGGAGACAGACGGTGTCCCCAGGCCCGGTCAGAGGGCAGTGCTGGCTGCTCACCTGGAAGCCTTCCCAGCAAGCAACCTCCACACCCTGGAAATGGCAGATGGAGCCATCCCAGCGGCAGGGAGGCTCTGAGTGGCCCTGGAGGCCCCTCCCCCCTGTGCCCTTCTACTCAGGGAGAAAACCCCAAGAAATCATGGTTTGCCAAGGGGCAGGGCCTGGCCAACAAGGGTGTACCAGTGCCGAGGACAGCCTCGCAGAATTGACCCCTGACAATGGAGGTCTGAGGCTGGCACTGCTCCTGTCCTCCTTGCTTCTCACACCAGGCTGGTGGCCTCTCTTGTGGGAGCCTTCAGGTCCCTACTGTGACTGTTTCTTATCCTATAGAGGTGATGACGACTACCAGCAAGGACGACCTCTGAGGCTCATGCTGCAAACAGCCTGGGGCAGACAACTTCCCATGCAAGAGGGGAAAGTGGGCCATGGATATTCTGCCTGAAATCCACCCACCTCAGCTGGTCAAGGGCCTAACCGGTGTCAGGCCAGGTCTGCAGCCAGGCCCAGCCCCATGGCCTTCTCTAAAGCCCATCTCTCTGGGAGCCAGGGACAAAGCCTCACTCCTTTCACAGTGGGACTGACTTCAAGTTGGGAAAATCGCACAGGAGACCTCATTTCCCTGTTCACAGGTGGACAAGGTGCTCTGGCTATGATGACAGGTAATTTCAGCCAAAGGATTGGGAGATGCAGACCTGACTGCAATGAACAGTGACCAGCAAAACAATTGCCTGCGGGTGGTGGGCCCTGCCCACCCCCAAGCACCTGCCTGGCTCATTTGTTTCCTGTTGATTACATACAGCAAGAGTTGCCCAAGACACAGCCAAGGCCGGTCTCTTCAGCCCAGCTGCAGCACCACAGGCCTGCTACTCACCTGCCTTCCGCTCCAAGGGCCCAGCACCCCGAGATCCTGATGCCAGGGTAAGCTGGGGGACTGCTCATGGCTGGACACAGGGTGATCCAAGGTGTCTGCAGGGGCACCACCGCACTGCCTTAGACCCACAGCAGCCCCCTTAGACAACTCAGGAGCCCCCTGAACTGCCCCTCCATGGGTGGGTGACACAGACGGTGGGCAGCCAGGGTGGGGCCAGACCACTGGCTGGCAGAGGCTGCCCACTGAGAGGCAGGGAGCCAGCAGCTGTGCTGAAGGAGCAGCACTCACCACCAGCCCCAGGGACCGAGGTCACAGGCATAAGCGGATCACCCGACTGGGGCTGTGTGCTCGCCTGATATTAATAGCACTGACCCTGCTGGAGAATAGGCCAGCCTGGGGTGTAAACTGCCCCTCTGGTGCACAGGCTGACACACTATTGGCCCAGTGCTTGGTGAGGACCACCATGTATCCCCCTAGACCCTGGAAAGAGGGTCAGACCTCTGGCCTGCCTGGAGTTGCAGAGCCAACCGCCCCCAGTGGAACACGGAAATCTGAGGTATCTCTTGGCCAAGCTGAGCTGAATGTCAATGCTGAGCTGGGCGTACCATCCCTGTCCCCAAGGTGCCTTCTAGAAGCATAAACAAATCTGAAACTCTACTCTCCTGAGCATCTGAGAATAACTGCCCGCCCCACCCCCTCAACAGCTATGCTCCGGCATGTCCCCCAAGGCCAGCCGACGCTCATCACTGGTGGGGAAGAATGACACAGCCACTCCCCAGCCTGGCAGCAGGAGGAAGAGCAGGTTCAGAAAGGGTGGGTCAACTAAAGTATGTGTCCTCAGGTCTGTACAGGGATTTCCATCCACAGGTCCCAGCCTCCTCCCTCCCATCAATCCACTGAATGTCAGCTTTCCTTCTGACTCAGCTTCCGACATCACTATAGCTCTAAGAACCTCAAAGGAGAAAATTCTGCATGGGGACCTCCCTTGGCTGTCCAGGTAACATGGGTTTGTGTTTGCATCCACCAGAGGCATCTGGAGGCAGGACTGGCCTGCCTGTCTTTGCCCATAGGAGCTTCCCTCCTGACCTCTGGCCTGGGCAGACAGGCAAGAGATGGCCCACTCTCAGGGAGGCTGGACCTGTCCTGGACAGGGCTGCAGAGCTGGGACAAGTACTCATGGCCTCACTCCTGTCTGACATTCCATTGGGTTTAGGGAAGTTTGCCGGGTGAGTAAAATGAGGTGGGGGGGGGGGGGTAAGGAGGAGCTGGTTCACTAGGGCCAGGCCTCAGGGGTCCCAGATGAGCTCAGGGACAGTGGTTTCAGGGTGGCCTTCTCAGGGCAGTTGCAGGAATGGGGGTCTGTGAGGCTGCAGCCCCACCCACCACCCTGAAATCTCCCTGGCAGGACCCCTCCTTCCTGCTGCTCTGAGTCAGCCTCCCTGCACCCCACAGCTGCAGCTCCAACTCCACCTGGACAAAACCAGGACACAGCCTGAGGAGCGCAGGTACTGCCACATGCGCCCACTCATCCACCAGCATGTCCAGTTATAAGGGAGTCTGAGGTCCCTGTCCTCATGGGGCTGATCCTCTAGGGGTACGAGAAATGGCAAGGTGGGCAGACCACAGGGGTGAGGCTGCAGTGTGGAAGAAGCTGGAACAGTGGGCAGGGAGAGGCTTAGGGACACCCCGGCTCCACTAGAGGCAGCTGTAGGGCCCTCTGGGACTGCATGGACTGTGGGACAAGCACCAGTGTGGGGGAGCCGTGGACACCAGCGTCAGGGAGGAGTCCTGAGCAGAGGCAGCTCCAGGGCAGACCTCCTCCACTCACTGCCCTGCAGTCCACTCACTGCTCAGGTCCTGGCTCCCCTGCTCTGTTCACAGGGCAGGGCCCGCATGGTAGCTGACGCCAATCTGTCCTCAGGGAGTGCTTTGCTCAAAAACTTATCTGGCTCTGCCCTCTCTGATCTTTGGCTAAATCAAAGGTTCTTTGGAATCAGCAGGTGTCAGCAACTCAGGGCCTATTAGGCCCTGTCGCCGTGTACCAAGCTCTTAGTCACTGCTCGCTAGGAGGGTGTGAGCCCGGGAGGACACAAGATGCTGCTTCAGGCCAAGGCAGCCTTTTCCTGCCCGACCCCCCCGCAGGAGAGCAGGGGCGCCGTCGCTGCCCGGCGGCCTCCGGGACCCGCTCCCTGCAGCCCCCAGACCGCCCAGGCGGACGCCGGGGCCCAGGCTGGAAGCGGGCCTCCCGCGGGCACCCCGGCCTCCCGCGGGCACGGGTCGGACCCGGAAGCGAGGAACCGCCGTCAGGGGCAGGCGGCCGGCCAGGAGCGAGGCTCGGCCCCCGGCCCCCGGCCCCCCGGCCCGGAGCGAGGCTCGGCCCCGGCCCCCCGGCCCCCCGGCCCCCCGGCCCCCCGGCCCGCGGCCCGGGCCCCTCCCTGGCGCCGCCTCCCCAGCCGGGGTACGGAACGGCTCCTCCCCCACTCCACGCCCGCAAGTCCCCTCGGGCAAAGCCCCGACGGCAGCCTCGAGGGCCCCCACCGGGCGGGACGGCCAGAGGGCGCCATTCCCCACCTGGCCCCCAGAATCACGACCCGTGGCCTCCGGGCGGGGCGGAGGCGGATCCCAGAACCAACCGACCACCTCGAAGCGTCAGGCAGGCACACCCTGCGGCCCGGGGGCCCGCGAGCCGGTGCACTCGGCAGGGAAACAGAGTGAGCCTCGGGGTGCGGAGCGCACCACCGGCGCGGCCTCCGCCCGAGCGCCCAGCTCCGGGCTCAGCCCCCGCCCCCGGGCCTCCCACCGCGGCCGGGCCCGAGTGCGGCGAGGCCGTGCGCCGCGGGGACCGACGGGCCGCCCCGCCCCGGCCCGCGGGCAGCGCCCCTGAGGACCGGCTGGGGCGGGTCCTGCGGCTCACGTGGGCCGCCCCTCCCACGCGGACGGGAGGGGGCGCGCGACCCCGGCCCGCGCTCGGCCGCCGCGCCTACCGGTCCTCGCAGGCGGCCTCGCTCTTCGCCACCGGCCAATCCGTTCGGTCTCCGGCTGCGGGGGGCGGCGGGGACGAGCGGGGGCCATCGGCGGAGGCCGGAGGCGCCGCCATGGAGCTCCGAGGCCTCCGCGCTGGGCGAGGGGCCGGTGCGGGCGCACAGGCCACGGGAGCTGTAGTTCGGGGCCGCGCTCCGCTCGTCCGCAGGCGCGCCGCGCGGACTACAAGTCCCACAAGGCCGTGCGGCTGGGCCTCCCCGGGACTCGGAGTCCGGCAGCCCGGCACGTGCGGGCACCGGCCGCCCGGGGAAGGACCCCACCCGGCGTGTTACCACAAACGCAGCCGCACACAATCCCTGGGGGGGAAAAAAATCAATAAACATTTATTTGATACAGTCGTATTTAATACATACAGTTGATGACCCGCCCCCGTGCCACTCAGGGCCAGGGGGCGGGGACGAGGACCGGGGACAGATGGCCACGAGGTGGGCAGGGCCCGAGCTCACCAAAACATTTTGCAAATAAACACTTTGTAGATAGAATATATATGTATATATATGGTTACAAGTGATAGCTGGAACCTCTCTTTCAAAATGCACTTATGTACGGAGAACTGGCATTAAAAAACAAACAAACCAAGAAACCCAAAGTACAGGACACGTGGCTGCCAGGCCGGAGGTGCTGCCCGGCCCCCTTGAGCCTCAGAGCTCCTGGACAAGCCTCCTGAGGCACAGCGAGGAAACGCTGGGACAGCCCTGCCCTCCGCAGGTCAGGGTGCACCAGTTCTTTCCCTTCTGAACCACAGGAACAGCAGGGCAGGGGCTAGGGCTGGGATGGCCACCGGTCACACCAGGACACACCCTCATCTGCCTTGCACAAGCAAATAAAGTGCATCCTATTTTTGTGTGAAGTGTCAGCTGCTTTAGTCAGCCCCTTTCCTGTTCTCAGGGCAGGGGGTGGGCTAGGCCAGAGGTAGATCTTCAGAAAGGGACTCCGCCTTGTGCCCAGGGCTTGGGTCTCAGGCAGAGGCCATGCCCACCAACCCTGGGAGCCTGCCACTCTGGTCCCTCTCACTGAAGGTGTCAGTCAAGGCCAGGTAGTTACCTGGCTGTATTCCCGCCAGGGTGGGAGGTGGGCAGATCCTGCTGAACCACCCAGGGCTCTGCCCCCATCAGAGGTCTCTGCAGACCAGCTTGCCACTGAGTGCAGGAAGCAGGGAGAGAAGGGGGAGACAAGGGTCCAACCCAATAGCTACTTTTGGCAGCAGCCCCCACACCCACTTTAAAGACAAAGATGGGGGTTAAAGTGCTAAACATCAAGTTATCCAGGACCCCACCTCTTCCCACACATCTAGATGGGGTTCCCACACCAGGGACCATCTGTGGACTTTGGAGGGTGACCTGGAAACACCCCCAAGCAAAAAACAGCCCCCCACTCCCCAAGGGCCAAGTACCTGAGAGGCCGGGGCGGGCGGCTGTCCCCAGTAGAGGTGTTGAGGTCCAACCTCCTCCAGCCATTGGTGACAAGGGCAGAGAAAGTGTACCTGGGGTTCCCGTCAGCGCCTACTTCCCCCTCCCCTCTTGAGGCTGCCCCTGCAGGGGCTGCCTGACCCCACCTCCACCAGCTATACACCATAGTGACAGCACAGGAAAGAAAGCCCTCCTTTCCCAAAGCCCAGCCCATGCTGCCCCACCTTGACTTTGACACTGGGTCACTCCCATGTGCCCATGTATGTGAGTGGGGAGGAGTCCACATGCCTACACCCCCTCCCTACACCACCAGGCCAGGGCTGCCCAGGATCAGAGCCTCTGGACAAAGAAGCCAGAGACAGGCAGCACAGTGACCTGGTCCCAAAGCCCCTGGGAACCTGTCCCCCTACCACAGGGCGAGGAGAGCGGAGTCTAGCTTGGAGCCCCTCCTCTCCAGGGCTGGGTGAGGATGGCAGCTGGGGGGCAGAGGGGTGCCCAGTTGGTACTGCCTCCCTGAGCAGGGGAGGTACCTCAGGGACCCTAGCCCATACCCCAGATCCACCATCGGCACCAGGAAACCCTTAGCACCAAAATGTCAGATTGTTGTAAGTTTTTGTATAAAAAACAGAATAAAAAAAGGTTGTTACTTGTCACAGCAACAAGACTGGCATCCACTACACACCCAGGAGACACAAGCACACGGGCAAATATCAAAATTCACATCATCCAGGATCGGCAAGGCCGAGCCCTCAGCCCACCCCCGCCCCCCAGTGGAAAACAGCCTCCATTCAAACCCAGCAACTCTTAGTGTCATCCTCCCCCAGGCAGCCACAGCTGGAAGGTGGGGCCCAGGGAGGAGGCCACAGCTGTTGGCCAACTCCTCCAGGCACCCTGAATTCCAGCCTGAACCCTGCCCAACCTTCAGACCTAGCTGTTCTCAGGGCCTCAAAGGGAGCCAAGACAGCCCCGAGCTCCCGTCAACCCACTGTGACCTTGGCCAAGCCCCCTCCCAGGCCTTCAGCTCCCATATCAAAAGACCACACAACCATAAACAAAGGGGCAGGTATAAAAAGGGGTAGGGTGCTCCCCTGGGAGGCTGGCCACAGGCCAAACCAGACCAGCAGACAGAAGGCTGATTCCTGCAGTGGTCATTCCTCAGAGTTGGGCCCAGTTCCCTGCCCCACATGCCCATGGCCCCAGGGCCCAGACTGGCCCATCCCTAACCTATCAGGCTATCCCAACCAGTGGTATCAGCAAAGCTCCATGTGGCCCCAACTCCTGCAGCCCAGCAAATGGAAAACCAGAGGCCCTCCCTTGCCTCAAGCAGGGAGCACCAGAGGGGATGGCAGAGAGCCTGTCAGTGGGGCCACCTTCCTCTCCAGGATGGACACAAGCTAGTGGGTCAGGGGCCCAAACACAGCAGGGCTCACACAGGCGGGGGAGGACGGACCTGGAGAGGTAGAGAACAGAAGCAAAGGAACCAGAGGCAGGGAGGGGTGAGGGGGGTGAACTGTCAGGTCAGCATGGCAGCGGTCAGACTCAGGGTCTGTCCAGGGAGGTAGCTGGGGGTGCTGGGGTTCCAGTGTTGGGTAGAGAGGCGAGGCTGCTCAGGTACCCTCATCAGCCTAGAACCAGGGACCCCCAAGCCTTGGGCCTGAGGAAGCTGATGGGGCACTCGGCTCGCATGGCCAGGGCCAAAAGGCATCTGACCACTCTGCATACCCTCATGGCACTGAGGCCCAGGTCGTAGACTCTCCCTCTGCCCCTCCAGGGCCTAGACTCTGCCAGGCCCATGAATGTCCCTCCAGGCTATTGCACTTCTGTGACTGCCACTGGCCCTTCTCAGGAAGCCCCAGCCTAGATGTGCCCTGTAGCAGCCTGCACAGGGGAAGGGCCACCTTCGGGGAGAAGAGCAGGCTGGCTGCCCCCACTGGACAAAGAGTAAGCAGGGGTGGGGGTGGGGAACTGGAGGGCAGGATGTCCCAGAGCTAGCTACCCCACCCTGGTCAGAGGAGGGCTTGGCCAGTGTGGGGACCAGGCCCCCATCACCTGCCAGCCACCATGCTCACTTCTCGGGTGCCTTGCTGGCTCCCACCTTCCGGCTAGTGGAGCCCCGGGTCCCCTTGTCTCTGCCTCCTAGGGGCCAGTCATCCTGGCGGGGGGGAATCTTGGGTGCAGGCTCCTCAGGGGGCCTTTCCTTGGGCTTACGGCCCCGCTTCTTCCCTCCTGCCAGACTCTTCTCCTCCTTTTTGGGTGCCAATGAGTCCTGGCTCCTGTGTTTGGGAGGCAAGTCTGCAGAAGTTCGGAACCAGTTCTGAGGAGAAAAAAGCAGTGATGGAGACCCTGGGACAGAAGAGGGGTCCCCAAATTTCTCGGCTCTCCTAGGGAAGCTGGAAGCCACTTGAAAGAAAAGCTACCAGATCTTTCAATGTTGGCCTCTCACTCAAACATCACCCCACCACCCCACCCTGGTACAGTGCCTTCCATGGGCCAGCCACAGGCCCCAGGGGTCCCACACAGGCCGTGCCACCCACCTCCGAGTGGGCCTTGAGGATGTGGTACTTGACACCACTCTCGGAGCTGAACTCCTTCGGACACAGCAGACAGCAGTACTTTCCCACCAGGTGGTCTCCCTGCAAGAGACGGCAGCCCAGCCCAGACATTGGACCAGGACTCCACCACACCTGCGGCTACAGGGTAAGGCGACCACAGCTTATCTGGCTAGGTCAGTATGCCCACTTGTACCCACAGAGGAGCCCTGGTGGGCGGACCAACTGGGGACTGACTGACTTCTGGCTAGGGCAGGGGATGGCAAAGAGTCCTAGGCTGGGTTGGTCACGGACACCAGCAAGTCCCTGGGCTCATGGAGGAGGCTGCCCCAGAGGGCGAGGTTGCATGTCCCATGTGTGGGGATCCCTGAGGGGAGTGCTGAGCACCTATCGGCCATGGCTGAAGCCTAGGACTCACCTTGCTGCAGCTGGTGAGATGGGCCTTGAGGCCGGACACACTGGAGTAGATGGCTTCACAGCACTGGGGCAGAAGACAATCATGGGAAGGATCTCCTGGCAGCCCCTCACACATGCATAGCCCCTACCCCAGCCCAGGGACTCTGGGCCTCTCTGGACAAGTCAGGGGCCTGACCACAGGAGCCTTGGGATATGGGCAGGCTGGGCCTCTGAGGCTAAGGTCGAGGCCTCTCTGCCAACAGGGTTCTGTCTGAGCACCCTGCAGGGGTCCAGGGACCACAGGCAGGCTAGCCACTTGGAAGGCTCCCACCCAGGGCCACATCTGGGCTCTCTGTCCCTAAGTCCCAGTGTCCCCATGCCCACCCACCAGCCTGCCCCAGCTCACATCATTGGGACAGTTGACATGGCCTTTCTCCTTGACTTCATTCTTCCAGGCCTCCAGCAGCTGGGGGCTGAGCGTGGGGAGGCCTGGCCGAGTGTAGTTGAGCTGTAAAAACAGGTAGGCATGAGGGTGAGCCCAGGCAACGGGCAGAGCTGACACTGACACCCCCACTGCCCTAAAGAGGCCCTCAACTGTGCCCTCGGCAGGGAGATCTGAACCTTGGAAGGTCAGCCGATGGCCCAGGTCACGGGGGCAGGGCTATCACAGGTGACCCCATTTGGAGGCACGTCCTGCTCAGAGACCAGGCGGCTCACCCGTGCCGTCTCGGGCACCAGGTCATCTTTCATCTGCCGCTTGGTCCAGTCTCGGGCCAGTTCGTCCTCCGCAATCTCCTGCAGGTGGAACACAGCAACCTGGGCCGACGTGCGACGGATGCGGCCGCTGGGGGTCCGCTCAACACCCAACAGGTCCTCAGCCTCAGGGGGCTTGTCTTGGGGCTCCTCAGGAGGCTGCAGGGTGAGGAGGCCAAGGTGAACAACAGGAGCCATATGGTCTGCAGGTGCAGTGAGTCAGGCATGTGTCTTGGCAGGGACATAAGCAAGCGTGGTGGGGACATGTATGCTCAGTGCCTGAAGGACAGGAAGACCTGCCACTCACCGGGGCCGTGTGCTCGGAGCGCATGTGGTAGTCATGGCCGGCCTTAGAGCGGTAGGTCTTGCCGCAGTGGGTGCAGGGAAAGGAGGGGCTATCCACCTCACAGGGCGGCTTCCCACAGCGTCGCTGATGGTACTGGTAGCCCATGAGGCTGGAGAAGGCGGCCCCACAGCCCTGGGGGTCAGGGGTCAGTAAGAGGCCAGCAAGGGGCTGTGCCTGGCCCCACACTGCCCCCACACCCACACTGTCCCACTGACCTCCTGGGGGCATCGCAGCCTCCCCATTTGCTTCAGCACCTTGCGTAGCCGCTCACGTTCCTCCTGCTCACTCCCCTCAGAGGCCTCGGTGTCAGAGGGCTGGGGGGCAGGCCCAGCCTCAGTGCCCGTATCCCCATAGGGCCCCTGCCCCTGCCCCATGTCGGAGCCACAGATTCCGTAATCAGGCACAGTGAGGTAATGAAAGGTCAGTGTCAGAGCTGGGCAGGTGGGGTGGAGTGAGATGAAGTGGGAAGCCTGTGGTCAGTGGTCAGTGGTCAGTGGTCAGGGCTGGATGGCAGCTGGGCCCCGTGGTGTACCTTGGTGCTGTGCTCAGCCATGGTGTGGTAGTTGAGGCCGGCCTTGGACTTGAACTGCTTCCGACAGTGTTGGCACTTGAGGGCATCCTGCAGCTGCAGACATGTGACTCATGAAAACCTGCTCTGGGGCACCTCCTCCTGGAATCCCCAGGGGAAGCCTTACCTTCTGACACACCTCCATGTGCTTCTTGAGCCCCACGAGGGTCTTTCGGGTGACCACATTGCACGTGGGACAGACGGCCTCCCCCCGTTCATGGATGGCCCGCTGCCACTGTTCCTCAGGGCCACCTGTGGGGCAGGGCCAGGGTCTCAGGGGCTATGGCAGGCTCCTGGATGCCCTAGACGCCAAGCACAGAGCCCATGGTCCACACTCAGCCCCCCCTCCCTGTGTGGTCCAGGATCCGCCTCATAGTCAAGACCAGGCCTAGGGCCTGCCACAAAGTAGTCCCACCTGGGGTTGGATGGGCCACAGGGGCCAGCACCTCCTTGCTGACAGTGCTGGAAGGGGCTGGCACCTTCTTCCGGAAGTCCTCGGGGCTTGGCCCCTCCTGCTTCTTGGCACGGTAGCCTCGGGATTTGTCTTCCGCCTTGGCCAGGCCTGTGTGCACATGTAGGGTGGGGCAGGTATGGGCCAAGGGTGTGGGCACACCTGTGCATAGGCCCAGTCCCAGGGGTGCCTGGCTGACTGGGGCCTCACCTTTGAGTCCAAAGGTTCCTGAGATGGATGGCTGTTCCCCCGTGAACTTCTTGGGTGTTTTCTGTTTCCTTCCTGACTCAGGGGAGAAAAGGAGGGCCAAGGCTGGTCAAATAACCATTGGGAGGCTGGCTGCTGCCCCTGCCCTGCCCCCGCCACCCCCTCTTACTGTGCTTCGTGCGCTCGGCTCCCTCTTCAGGTAGGGACACAGGGCCGGTGGCCCTTGGTGCCTCCTTGTCCCCCAAGGGCCTGCTGCCCAGAGAAAGGGGGCCACTGCTGGGGTCTGTGCTAGGCTGGAAGGCTGAGCCCTGGCCTGTGGTGGACGGGCTGTACTCCCCATTCTCTGACCTCACCTGCTTTGGTGGAAGAGGGCAGGTGTCCATGCCATCTGCAACCCTGCAGGAAGCATTGAGGTAAGGGGCAGGACGGCTCACTGTGGGCCATTACCCCAGGCTGCAGCTGGGGAGTACCCTACCCCCAACCCAGAAGGCACCCCGTACCTTTTCTTCCCACTGGCCCTCCCCGTTGCACGAGGAGTTTTATTCTCAGACTTGGTCAGCAGCACCATTTTGCAGGACGGTGTATGTCTGCTGATGGCAATGGGCCTGCTGACTGTCACCAGCTTACTGACCACAATGGGCCTGCTGACCGTCACCGGCTTTGTGACTGGAACAGGTTTCGTAACTGTCACAAGTTTTGTCATCGGCACCGGTTTGTTTGTGGTCACCGGTTTGGTGACTGGCACAGGTTTGGTGACTGGCACTGGCTTGCTGACTGTCACTGGCTTGGTGACGGGCACAGACTTGGTGACCGGTATGGGCTTGGTGACTGGCACAGCCTTGGTGATCGGCACGGGCCTGGTGACTGTCACTGGTTTGGTGACTGGCACAGGCCTGCTGATTGTCACTGGTCTGGTGACTGGCACAGGCCTGCTGACCGTCACTGACTTGGTGACTGGCACAGGCCTGCTGACCGTCACTGACTTGGTGACTGGCACAGGTCTGCTGACCGTCACTGGCTTGCTGATACCGATGGGTTTGCTGACACCTACAGGTTTGCCAATAGTGACAGGTTTGCTCACTCCAATGGGCTTGCTGACCCCAACAGGCCGGCTGATGGTGACTGGCCGGCTGACTGGCCCAGGCTTGGGGGCAGGCAGGGGTCGGTCCATGTGGTTCCAAATCCGGTGCTTCTCCAGCTGGGTCTTGGAGGTGAAGGCGGCTTCACAGAAGGGGCAGGGAAAGGTCAGCCTTTCTGAGATAGCACCCTGGGTGGAGAGGGCAGGCGTGGGATGGGCCGCCCAGGCCTCTGTGCAGACATACCCCGAGCCAAGAGCTGGGGCAGGGTGGGCTCAGGCCTCCTCTTCCCCAGCCCATAGCCCCTTACCCCTTGGCACCGCTGGTAATGGTACTTGAGCCCGTAGATGCTGGGAAACTCCAGCCAGCACCCTGAGTTGGGACACTTCACCCGTGAGTGCACCTTGAATTCATCTTTCCACTGGTTCATCAGGGAGAGCTGGGCGTAGGAAAGGCCAGGCTGCTGACTCCTCAGCCACCCCAGCCTCTGCTGACCTGAGCCCCAGACTCAGCACCCTGCCCATGCCTACAGGGCAGAAAGGCTGCAGGAACCCTTAGATCTTGGGACCGGAGCAAGATCCAGGCCACCCTGAGCCATGAGGGTGCACTAGACCTGCTCAAGGGGCCCCAGGCCACCCCATAAATCCCTGAGGCACAGAGTGGCCCACTGATGTGGGCTGAGAGCTTGGTGCTGGATGTGTGGACGGCAGGCAAAGACAGGGCAGTGGCCTCAACCGGCAAACCCCAGCATGAGCCCCACCCCAGCCCTCAGGGAGCTCACAGGAATGTCTCGGAGGGCCTGGTTCTCAGCTTTCGGACGCCCCTTTTTCTTCCCTTCTGTCCTGTCGCTGGCTGGACTTCCCGGGTCAAAGCAGAGTGGGGCCTGGCTGGGTACTGTTTGCCCACCCCGGGCCACCGGCAACCCTGCAGCACATGGCACATCATGGCTTGGAGGCTGTGCTTCTTGTAGCCTTATCTGCTATCCAGGAGGCTGGTCAGGCCTGGAGTGAGTCTCGCTCCCCCCACCAATGAGGCATGGGGGTGTGTTGTGTGGAAGGTTGTAGTCATCCCAGGACAAGAATCCAGGACCCCTGGCTGCCCCACCCTGGGAAGGCTCTCAGGAACCCAGGCTGCTACCTGGCACCTAGGAGCTGGACATTTGGGACATGGCCCACACTCAGCACTGGCTGCCCCGTGACAGCTTGGAGTTGACCTTGGCATGACCTTTCTTACCCAGCTTTGGTGGGTCATGCCGCACAGGAAGACGGACCTCATTCCGGCTGCCATCCTTCCCAGGCCCACTCTTGCTGGACGCCGGGAGTCGGCGGCTGCCTCCAACACAGAAGGGGTCAGTCATTGCTGCAGAGCAAGTAGACAGACCTGTGAGGCCTACTAGGACTAACTCAGGACTTGGAATGACTGTCCTTGCACCCCACCCCCAGACAGACCTGCTCTTTGGTTCCAGGAAAGGGAGCCTGCCTGCCTGGGCTCTTGGTTACAGGGAAAGCAAGTGATGGGGGACTTCTGGTTTAGGGGAGTGACTGCCCAGCTGAGGTCTCCCCAGGAGACACCATCAGCTTGGAAGGATCTAACCCTGTCCTGAGCCCTCACCAGGTCGGATGGGCTCCCTCTGTCCTAGACACAGTCCCAGACGGTACGGAGAACCACGTACCTCACACCCAGCACAGGGCGAGGTGACCCCAGGAGTGGTGGAGTGCTTGGGCAGAAGGAGGCCAACAACATCCTTCTGGAGGCCAATTACGACACCAGCATGGCTGATGGCACACAGCCTGTGCCAGCCTGGCACCGCGGGACACCTTCCTTCACAGCCCCACCCAGACCCAAGGCAATGCCACCCTACCCAGGCAAGTGCCCCTGGATCCTTCTCCCCAAGACAGAGATGGAAGATGGCCAATGTGGGCACCAAGGGTCCCTAGCCCACTCCCCAACCACATGCGTCCCTCTCCAAGGGCAAGAGGGGTGGAGGCAGATGAAGGACAGAGGACCCTGCGGCACCTGGTTTTGTAGATCCATCCTATATGATTCCTTTCTCTGTTCCTGTTGGGGCCCCTCCACCCAGATGGAGGCCTCGTGCTGGCTGACCTCCTCGCTCCCGCCCTCTGGAGCCTCTCTGTCCCCCATCTACAGGGCCACCAGCACCACTCCAGAGACCACAAGCCACCAGCCACAGGGAACACTGCGCAGCCTAAGCTGGTTCTCCATGGGCATAAAAACTGGAGGGACTGAGCTCAGTCCTGTTGGGTCCTTCAACAGGAACACCCAGGGCCACAGAAGAGGGTGGGTGGGGGGATTGTGTGGCCAGGTGATCCCTCCCCTGATAGTTTCTAACTAACTTAGATAGGAGAGGAAGGAAGGCGCTACTGTGCCTACCAGATACAGAAACTCACAGGGCAGGCTAAGGTCAGAGGTCAGGATGGTCACTGACCATTGCCAAGGAGGTGCCCATATCCTGGGCCTGGAGAGAGGTATGGGTCTAGAAAGGTCTAAACAAACTTCTCAGAGTCCTCACACTGCAACTTCCAAAGGAGACGTGCCAACGTCAGTCCCCCCAGACTCATGATGACCCCAAGGGGCCCTCGGTGCAGGTGCCTGCTAGGACCCCCCTTTCCAGTCTGTCTTCAGCTCCGGTGGAGAATTCAAAATTGGGGGGCCTGGGGCCAGGGCTGGCATAGGAGGCAGAGACCTGTGACTCAGGGCACCAGGAGAAAGGGCTTCTACCCTCCTGGAGGGCCCAGCGGGGACGAAGAGGTGGGCTCTGCGCGGGCGCCTGGGGGGCACCACGGACTGACCGCAGGCAGCGGAACCACGGCAGGGTCCGGGCCGCTCCGCCCGGGGCCCGGCTCGGTCCGGCGGCGCAGGAGCGGCCGGGGTGCGCGTCCGGAGGCTGCCTCGCACACACCTGTCACCTGCGGCGGGTGCGGCCGGCCTGGCCCCGGAAGGGCCGATCGCGGGCGCCGGGAGGGGGGGCGAAGGCAGTGAACCAAAATGGCGACTTTTTCTGGAGAAGGAGGAGGCACGAACGCGGCGCCGGCGCGGGGCGCGGGGCGCGGCGCCGGGGGGCTCCGGGCGCGGCGGGGCGCGGCGGGCGGGGGCTCGGGCGCGGCCCCCCGACCTTCGCGCGGGGTCGGGGTCGGGGGCGCGGCCGGCGGGGGGCTGCGCCGGGACCCGGGCCGGGGGCGCGGCCGGGCGCTTACCTGCGGCGCCCAGCGGGACGGAGGTGGGCGGGGGCCGCGCCGGGCCGGGGCGGCAGGGGCGCGGGCGCGGGCGCGGGGTCCGGGCGGCGCAGGCTGCGCGCCGCGCTGCGCACATGCGCGCTCCCGCCCCTCCCACCTTTGACAGTTTTACTGCGGGGGGAGGGGGCCAACTCTCGCGGTATTCCTGCGGCCGCCTCGCGGCGGGAGGCCGGGGGGGCGCGGGCTCGCGCGGGCGGCTCCGCAGGCTGCGGGGCGCCGGGTCGCGCCCCGGACGCCTCCCGTGCCGGCCCCGGAGGGCGCGGCCGCCGTGCGGCGGGACCCCGCGCGCCTGGCCGTGGCGGCCGCGCGCGAGCGCTGCCCCCGCTGGCCTCGGGCCGCCGCCTGGGGCCGCCCGGGGCGTCGCTGGCTCCTGGCACGTGAGGCCCGCGCGTCGCTGGGGCTGCTGGCCGTCGACTGGACGGCCCGCCAGCCTTGGGAGGGGCGCCCAGGCAGCGGCCCCGCCTTGCCCCCCGGCCCCGGGGCCGGGCCCCTGCGGGAAGCTGGTGCGGGCTGGGCGGTGGACGGACGGCGACCGCAGGGGACGTGGGAATGAAGGGGAAGGGGCGCCAGCGAAAAGCGGAGGCCCTGCCCCGCGCCCGCCCCCGCCCTCCGGCCGTGCGCCCCACCCCCACCCCGCCCCGTGCACCCTGCAGTGGGCTCCGCTTCACTGCCTGGGCGCAGGGCACAAAAGATGGCACCTTCGCGGCCCACCTTCCCCCAGGGGCCCTGGGGATCCGCTCCCTCCAGGCCGACACGAGGCGCTCGCACAGAGGCCGGGCGAGGGGCGCGCTCTCCGGGGGGCTCGGCCCGTCAGCCCTCTTGGAGGTTAGGGACGGAGAGGGCTGTGTGACCCCGGGCGGAGGAGGGGATGTCCTTCCCTCACTGCCCTCGCCCACCCTGAGGCGAGGACATGCAGGATTTCGGGAGAGGCCAGCGTGTGCGCTGAGGCACATGCAGGGTTGTCAGCTTTCCCCGTAAGTCCGCCTGTCCGTGTGTGATGTCGATGGCGGCAGGTGTGTGTCCGAGCGGCCATGGACGCCCGTGAGGGTGTGTCTGTGCCCTGCGCGGGGGGAGAGGGCGCCCGAGCCTGTGCTGTCTGCGGGCCTGGGGTCAGGGCCCCGCGCAGCGCCGCGCGCCTCCGCTGGGGGTCGCGCGCCCGGACGGGTCGGAGGTGCTGCTGCGGGCTGTGCCCGCGCGCTCCGGCTGCAGGCCGGCTGAGCCTTTCCTACTGGGGTCGCCGCTGCCCGCCTCCCTGCGTCGGGGCCTGTGTTAGGACCCATGTGCTTTTATGCCAGGCATTGCCCTGTGGCAGCCTGCATGGGGGTCCCCAAAAGGTAGCCACATCAAATCCCTGGAACCCGCGAATGGGACCTTGTTTGGAAAAAGGGTCTTTGCAGATGTGATTAAGGATCTTGAGATGAGATCATCCTCCATTATGCAGGTGGGCCCTACATCCAGTGACAAGTGTCCTTGTGAGAGGGAGAGTGGAGACAGATGGAAGGTGATGTGACCACATAGTGCCGGCCCCAGGGATGTGTCCCTGAGCCCAGGACTCCCCGGGCAGCCACCAGCGCTGGAAGAGGGGAGGAAGGGCGCTCCCCTGCGCCCTGAAGGAGGCCGGCTCTGCAGATTCCAGACTGGTGGCCTGCGGGGCTGTGAGCGAATAGTGTCTGCTGTGCGAAGGCTCCCAGCTGTCATGTTGCAGCGCCAGGAGCCCGGCGGGCCCCCGTTGCCGTGTCCGGGGTAGCGCAGCCCCTGCCCGGGCCCTTCGCCTAGTTCCCCGGGGAAACGCACCACTGCCCCCTGGTGGCCGCCGCGGGCGGTGCGGGGCCCGGCAGCCCCTCCTCCCAGGCTCAGGGCCGCCCAGGGCTCTGCCCACCCGGCAGGCCCGCAGGCCCGCTGGCTGGAGCCCGACACCACACTGGGGCACTTGAAAACCAGGTTTATTTCTGGTCTTTTTCTCAGAATGTAAAAAAGTGAACGCAAAACAAGGAAGACAAGACAGGAGGTTGGGGGCAAAACAAAGGAGGGAGAAAGGGGAAGAGATGGGAGGGGCGCTCTGGAAAGGGCGATATCCTGATGGCACGGGCGGGGCACACTCACTGCAGCCACACAGGACAAGGGGGCTTCCCCTGAGGGACTCGGGGTGGGGGAACACCAGGCCAATTATTCAAATTCCACCTGGGACCTGAAACCACCAACCTCCTGTCCTGAAGCCAGCTCAGGGCACAGAGGTGGCTGGGGGCTCAGCCTCATCTGTCCCTGAGGTTTTCAGAGTCCTTTAGGGCAGTGGCAAGCGGGGGACGAGGAGGGAGGAGACTGCAGGGTGGCCCTCACTGTCCCTCTGCTGGGCAGCACCAGCCCCAACCTCGGGCCCTCTGGCCCATGGAGTGGTTGTCAGGTGCTGGCTGGGTCTCCAGTGGGCAGGCATGGGGGGGCGCAGTCCTCAGGACCATCTCTTGTGAGAATCCGGGTTTTCCTGGGGAAAGGGCAGTGGGAATGCCCGCCCATTACTGTGCCTCCAGGGTGTCCTCCTTGAGCCTGGGAGGAGGGAAGCTTTCCCAAACCCAAGGCCAGGACTGGGCCCAGCCCAGTGCTAGGCGCTGGGTCTCTATCATGCTGCATTAGGTCTTGGGTGCTGGGCAATCCTGGACCTGCCTCTCCTCAATTCCCATAAATAGATGTGGGCATGGTAAGGGTCTCATAAAAAATGAGTGAAGGCCCTGGGCAGGGTGCCTGGCTGGGTGGACGCCAATGACCATCATCTGGGCGGTGGGTTGGGCCTGGGCTGGGGCAGGGGACAGACACACAGCAAAGGGAGTCTGGCAGTTTATCCCACCTCTGTGGGTAGTCTTCTAGGTGTTGGGGGAGGGTGTGGAACTGGATGAGTGGGCAGACAGACAGACCTCTTGCCCTGGGAGAGGACAGGATGTCCAGAGGACATGGGTGAAGGGAATATAAATAAACACTCCCTGGGAGTCTGGGGGAACATTCAAACCCCCGGATCCAGGTGGCTGCCCCTAATGTCGCTAGCAGCACCAGGGGGTGGGCCTGGGCTCAGGTTCTGGGAGATGGGCCCATACTCAGGAAGCCCCCATCCACCCCATCCCAGGCATAGCCCAGAGTGCACAACCAGAGGTGGCTGGAGGTGGCAATCCTGGTCCCACCTGTACATTGGGCCAGGGTAGGCCCCTGGGGGCTCCTGAAGGTCCGAGAGGGGCTGTGCCTCGTCTTTGCCATGGGCTCCGGTCACAGTGCTGGGGTCTGGGGTTCAAGCCTCGGGCAGCACTAGGACATGTGTCCAAAGGAAGCTATGGGTGGATCGGTGAGGAGGAATGGGGGCCTCTGGCATTGTCCACACCACCGTGGGTGTAGAACAGCCCTTACTGGGGTCCCACAGCCGCCCTCCTGAGGTCCACCCACCCTCCCTGAACTCAAGAGGGGGAGGCTTGCAGCCCAGCCCCCTAGATGGCTCCAAGCCTCTCAGGCATTCCTGGATCCTCCCACTGACCTTGGCTGAGCAGCTGCAGGCTCCGCCCCTCCTCCCGCACCTGCAGGCGCAGCACCTGCTGCAGCACCTCCTGCCGTTGGGCCTCCTGTGCCAGCCCCATCCGCTGCAGCTTCTCCGCGTTCAGCCGAAGCAGTGCCCTACCTGGAGGGAGGGGAAAGGGGTTGAGCCAAGGTCAACATCCAATGGACATCAGGAGCCAAAGCAGAGAGAAAGAAGTGGGGAGGGGGTCACAGACTCAAAGACAGGGAGGAGAGACAGAGAGAGAGAGAAGGGGGGGAGACAGACACAGATCAATTCAGAGAGAGAGGGAGAGACAAGTTAGATAGGGACTGAGCAGAGAAAAGCCAGATGAAAATAAACAGGAGAGACTGGGAGAGACGAGAGATTCTGCAGAGACAGACCTGACGGAGAGGCTGAGTCAGGAGGAAACAGAAAGAAGGTAGCAAGAGAAAGCAGAGGCTCTCTGGACCCCCGTGCCCCCCCAGCCCCAACAGCACCGGTGATGGCATGCTGGGAGAAGGCTTCCACGTAGACGAGGTAGTTGTGGGGACAGTGCTTCTTGAGCCACTTGCAGACGTCCTGCTGACTCCACAGGACCACAGGCCTTGTCAGACCACCCAGGGAGGGACTTGTGTGATACAGGCCACAGTGGTCAGAGTATAGCCGGCCCTGTGGGGGAAAGTGCAGCAGATGCAGTGAAGTGGTGGGGAGCGCAGGGGCTGAGGCTGGTATGTTGGCTAGGTACCTGGGGGGCCTCTGTGCCCGGCTGCTGCAGGAGCTTGACCGGCCGGCCACCAGCTGCCCTCTGACTGCGTGAATCATGCCACGTGAGGCTGGTGCCTGGTGTCCTAGGCAGGTGGCAGGGGATGCTCTCAGCTGACATTGTGTGCTCCAGGAGGGTCCGGCAGAAACTAAAGTGGGCAGTGGCTGTGGAGCAGGGGGGCCTGGTCAGAGTGGTCAGTTGCAAAGCCAAAGGCTCCTCCCCCTGCTCAGCCCATTTCCCATCCACTGAAAAAGGAGCCACTTTCCCAGCTAGGGGCTTCTGACCCCATAAAGGCAGAAGGAAGCACCAAAAGCTGTCTTGGGGATTCCACCTAGCTCAAAGATGAACAAACACCTTTTCCTCTGAGTCCAATGCCCACGCCCTGGGGAGCAGAACAAATTCTGCCTAGATTAGAAAGAGGACATGCTCACCAGGGAGCCCAAGACTGACAGCCAGGGGCGGGGCTATCCTGGGACAGCCCTGACCTCACCCTTGCCCTGGGCTGGCACATGCCACACCAAACCAGGGTGTACACACTGGACATGCCTTCGACACCCTGTGTGGTAGGGAGGCCCCTGGGTGACTGCCTGCCCTTCCTTGTAGACTGAACTGAGGCTCTGCGGCCATGCGTGGAGCTGAGGCTTGGCCCTGTCCAGCTGTGTTCACTGGGAGTGACTCATTGACAAGAAGCCTGGAGGCCGGGCAGCCAACACCCAGGATTCCTCTCCCCACCTCCCACAGGGTCCTGGGCTCAGGACGTTCCCGTGCATGGCAGCTGTGTAGCTGGCTTGGGCAGCTAAGCACAGGAGTGCAGGGTGCAGCCATGTTCTCAGGGACCCATACACTTGTCAAGTTTTAGTTTTACCATCATTTCTGGGCTTGCTGCTGACATGAGTCAGCAGAGGGCAGACACCTGGACAGGCCCCACCCAAAGAGGCGCACAGGTCTTGGCACACAGGCGGTGCCCAGAAACATTGTGAATGAATGAACAGATGGACAGGGCACCCGGGCTTGCCCCCATCTTTACAGCATCCAGGCCCTGACTCAGCAGGCAGGGGCAGTTTCCCAGGCCAAGGCCTTCCCCCAGGAGAGGGAGAGGCCCTCCCTGCCAGCCCCCGGGGAGGGGAGGGGAGGGGAGGGCCGGGCCATGTGCCTGGGCAGGGTCTCAGTAATGGGGGAACCCACATCTTGTTCCTCCTTCCACCTCAAAAGATTCATCTGATTCAGCGCCTCCTCATTCTCGCAACTCCGTGATCAGAACCTAGTTGACTCTAAATTTGAGGTTAGGGTCAGGCGGAGTGTGACCAGTGTGGCTGCCGCCTTGAGGCGGCTTCTAGCACCGTGGGAAGAGGCTGACTCTAAGCCGGCACCCGGGAGGGAACCGGCGCCGGCGGGCCGGGCGGGGGGGCGCGGCGCGGGGCAAACCAGTCGGCCGCCTCCGCCCCCCGCACCTGCCCGGGCCAGCCGGGCCCCGCCCATCTGTTGACCGCGCTCGGTGCGCTATATTCGTTCACACTCGGTCTTCCCCTCCTCCCAACCCCAACGTCATAATTCCAGTAGAAATGGGGCGGGGGTGCCCGAACCTGGCTGCGGCCTCGGCCCCCTCTTGGCCCCAACGTAAGGGCTAGGGTGGGTTTTTTTTTTCTTTCCCCGAGCGAATAAAAGGTGACCTCACGGTGGTGCCAACCTGGGGACAGGAACCCCGGTCAGTCACCTCCCCCAAGCCAAGGGTGCGTTGATCCCCAAGGCCCGAGGCCGCGCCACCTCCCCCGGTCCCCAGAGCAGGACAAAGACACCAGGAACCCCGTTCGCCCAGGACGCGCTCCCCATTCAGCCCGCCGCCGCCGCTCGGAGTCCGCCAAGTCCCACCCGCGTCCCTTTCGGTCCCCAAGGCCCCAGCCCACGATATCCCCCGTCCGGGTCCAGCCCCGCTCACCGTCCACATCCCGGCGCTCTCCGAAGCCGGCGTGCACAGCCCGGGCGCGGCCTCGCGGGGGGCTCAGCTTGGTCCTCAGCTCCGCGAACATGGGGCCCGCGCGCACGCCCCTAGCCGGGCGCAGGGCGGCCCTTGTGGCCGGCGGGGAACGCGCGCCACCGCCCCGCCCCGCCCCGCGCCCCAACCGGTCCCCGCGCCGGGCGAGTCTGCGCGGCGAGGCACCTGCCGCTGAGCCCCGAGCGCCCGGCGCGCTCCGGAAGCTCGGAGGTGTGTCGGCGGCGCGCGGGTCTGCGCACGCGAAGAGTGTCCGCCAGCGCCCGGGGCGGCCGAGCGCACCTGGGCATGGCTCCAAGGGCCAGTGACTGCGCCTGCGGGGGTCCGGGCGTCCCCAGGCGCCTGTGAGGTCGGGAGTAAGGAGAGTCGGCCCGTGTGTGCGTGTGTGTGCCAGAAGGGGGGCACCCTACCGGGTGCTCCTCGGACCTTTTGCCCCTGGGGCCCAGGTCAAAGGCCAGACCAACCACGTCCAATCACTTCTCTCCATTCTCCTACGTCGATTTACTGCTTTAATTTACACAATTTCCAGACTTTTCCATAGGTCTCTCCCTCAAGTGGGCACTTGTTTCCTAGGTGGACAGCCGGGGAACGCTCCCTCCCCTCTGTAGCCCCAGAATCTGACTCAGTGCCCAAGGCTTGGCATTGAAAGGGGCTTGGCTGGCGACAGGGAGGAGAAACTCCAAGGAGGCTGCAGCACGCAGGAGGGATGCTTGCTCCAGGACACCAGCGAGAAGGGCCAGGGTGGGCTGGGGGCTGCCTGGTCCAGCGGGAGGCCAGGCTTCCGACCTGAGTTTTGCCTGTTCTGCCAAGAGCCTAATTGTTCTCCCCAGGTTTGTGTCCGGGCCAGAGAACGCCCCACCGCAGAGTGAGCGAAGGTGCACAGGGACGCGCAGCTGCATGCAGAGTACGGCCAGGCATGTCCGCCTGAAACTTGAGCACAGGGAATGACCTGTACCCACGACCGCCAACACACGCAGTAGAGGCCTGCACGGAAGTCACCCACGTGCGGTGGTCGACCTACCACGTACTGACTAGTTCTCGACATAGGTGCTGCATTTATTTACTTTCCTCAATGCGCTCTGGGCTGCGCTCCTGCCCTCACTGGAATGTTCGGGGCGCGATGGGTGCCGGCGTCTGAGCGCTGAGAGCTAGGGGGCGGCGCCCGCGCCCACGCGGGAGGGGCGCGCGCAGGCTCCGCACCGCCGGCCGCCGTGCAGCCGCGCCGGGGCCAGGGCGCCTCCGCAGGGCAGGGCAGAGCGCGCGGCTGGCGGGCCCAGGCAGGTCCCCCAGGGAAGCGTCGAGAACACGCAGGAAACAGGTGCCCCGCTCGGTTTCCGGGTCCCGCGGGGATGGTTCCGGATGGCGTCACCCGGGAACCTCGCCGGCCCCGCTGCCCCCCGCCCCTGCGCCGCGGCCGGAAACCACGTTTCTGGAACTTCCGCCCGGGAGCCCGAGGTGGGCGGGGCTTCGTGCGGACCGCGCGCTCTGCTTCCGGGGCGCGGATGACGCGGTGCCCGCGACTCCTTCCTGCGGCGGAGAGCCGGACGCCTGCGGTCCTCGGCCCCGGGCTCGAGTCGGCGCCTTCCCTTCCCGTTCGTCGTCGCCATGAACAAGAAGAAGAAGCCGTTCCTGGGCATGCCCGCGCCGCTCGGCTACGTGCCGGGGCTCGGCCGAGGGTGAGCCCTGGGCCCCGGGGGGCGGCGCGCGGGGAGGGCGGGGGCGGCCCGGGCCCGGCCGAACTACCCGACGGCGACGGGGCTGCGCGAGGCGAGGCCGTGTGGCTCCAGCTGGTAGGAGGACCGGTTTCGCGATCAGGACCGACCCCAGTGCGAGCGCCCCCGGCCGCCTGGAGCTGCGCGGCGCCCGAGCCCGCTCTGGCCCCTGCGGGGTCTCGCCCCGCCTGGCAGGTCTGCGGTCGGGGAGCGCGGGCTGCCCTTCCGCCCACGGACCCGCCCGCGCCGAGCGTCACCGGTCCTCTCCGCACCACCCGGGAGATGCCTCTGGCGGCCGCAGGGCCGCCTCCCTCCCGGTGCTGTGCGTGCTCTCACCTGCTCCTTCAGACTCTCAGCTCCCCGAGAGCCGCAGGCCGCGGAGACCGCGTAAATGGTTGGATGAGCAAGCAGCCGTCCTGTCTGTTCCGTTACTCATTAGTTAGGAAAAGTACTGGCTTTCTCTGGTTCGCGGCATTGTGTTAGAACCTGTGGGTACACATAGGCCTCATACTTGCCACTGTTTTTAGAGGACCTGCAGTTGGCTAGAGGAGGTGAGGTAAATGCATAAACTTATAAAGGGTAACATCTAGAACTTGGGCCCAGTGGTCAGGCGACGCTCTGTGGAGTGTTAGCATTTGGACCTAGTTTAGAAGGATGCAGACATGTGGCAGGGTTATAGGCGAAACTGGCATTTTGTGTGTTGGGCAGTTAAGGAAACAGATGAGGCATGGAGGCAGGTGAGGGAATAGCAAGGAGTCCGTGAACACAATGTGTGGTGACGGTAGTAGAGTTCCTGGAAGCGTTGGAGAGGCAGAGCTTCAGAGTTGTGGGGGAGGCTGGAGGCCAGTGGCTCAGTTGGTTCCCAGCCGATGGGAGTCATAGTCTGGGAGGAGGGTTTGGGAGGTAGACTCAGAACTACGGGGCAACAGATGGGATGGAGGAGGAGGGAGAGGGAGGCAAAGCTGATGCCACGGTATCTGCCTTGGTTCCTGGATGGCACTGTTGCCATCAGCCGAAACAGCCCAGAGCAGCCGCAGGGTGGGCACAGAAGAGGAACTCTGATGGGGTTAAGTTGGGTTTAAGGGCCTGTTTGGATGGGAGGGTTTTGGGAATGCAGTCTGGGGCTTCAAAGGAGAATCTCTCCCAAGGAGAGTGTGGTGGCAAAAGCAAGCCTGAGTCACCTTCTCAGGGTGGTTAGAAGGTTTGCTGCCTAAAGAGAACGGACTGGAAATGCATGAGAGCACAGCCATGTGTGGTTTACTGTGACCGGCATCTTTGGAGGTGTTAGGAAAAGAGGCCTTACTAAGTGACGAGTGTGGAGGGAAGAACGCAAGAACAAGGTAAATGGGTGTCTTGGGGTCTCCTGCAGCGCCACTGGCTTCACCACCCGGTCAGACATTGGGCCTGCCCGGGATGCCAATGATCCTGTGGATGACCGCCATGCGCCTCCGGGCAAGAGGACCGTCGGGGACCAGATGAAGAAAAGCCAGGCTGCGGATGACGATGATGAGGATCTGAATGACACCAACTACGACGAGGTGACTCGTGGTCTCCTGGCCAGTCTCCAGAAGGCTGAGCCGCTTCTTAGTCCTGTGTGCTGTTGGCACCTGTGATGGGTGGCTTGGCATGGCTGCTACATTTCCTGTTTCACCTATTCGTGGGGTTTCTGTACCATAGTGTGATAGGAGGGTAGGACAAATGAAAAGATTTGTTGTCTCTTCAAAAGAGATGTTCTTGCAGCTGTTACAATCACTGCATTAGGTTTTGTCTTGGCCAGTGGTGGGGGGGTGTACTTTTTTCATATTATAAAAGAAAGTTTACTTAGCGAGTTACAAAGGAGCATTTGAGATCTTGCTTCCTGGCTTATGTCTTCAGTTTGACTCAAATAAACTCATACAAATTTTTTTAAAAAGTTACAGAGGTAGTAGAAGTGAGCAGCTGGGCTGCGTAGACTCAGGAAACAAGTTACAGAAGCAGAAGGAGGGTCCTCGGAACTCAGGAGAGTATGTTGAAGATTCCAGTGGCTGTGCTCTGGGGGGTGCGAGCCTTGGCCGGTGGAAATGTGAAGTGGAGTTGGTGGTGGCGTTTGCTCCTTTGCTTTAGTGCCCACCCTCTTTGTTCCTAGTGCTTGGTCCATTGAAGCCTGCTTCAGATCGTTCTAACAGGTAGCGGTTTTCCTCAGAGGAGACGATTTTTAAAATTTAGTTTTGAAATAATTTAAAAATTACAGGGAACTTGCAAGAGTAATGTGGAGAATTCCTGCATACTGTTCACAGGCTTCTCCTCACCTCCCGTGACCTTAGTACAGTTATTGAACCAGGAGGCAGCGCTGACACAGCACTCTGAACTCATCTACAGGCGTTAACTCCAGTTTCCCGCCTGTGTCCTTACAGTCCAGGACGTGGTCCAGACCCTTGTTGCATTTGCTCCCTGAGTCTCCTCTGGGGAGGACAAGTCCTCCACCTCCTGCTCTTGACCGCCTTGAGTTTGTCTGATTGCAGAGTATTGTGCGGCAAGGATTTGCAACTGGACGTGTTCTGTTTCTGCGGGTGGGGTTTCGTGGGAGGAGACGCTGACCCCAGGTGTGTTTCTGGTTCTCAGTTTAATGGCTATGCGGGGAGCCTCTTCTCAAGTGGGCCATATGAGAAGGATGATGAAGAAGCCGATGCCATTTACGCAGCGCTGGACAAACGGATGGACGAGCGGCGGAAGGAACGGCGGTGAGGCCAACTGTTGCCCTTCACGGTCTTTTGTCAAACCTCTACTTTTATTTTTTACTTTTTTTTTTTTTTTTTTACTATGTCTTTATTGATTTCAGAGAGAGAAAGGAGAATGAGAGAGAGAAACATCAATGATGAGAGAGTCATTGATGGGCTGCCTCCTGTACGACCCTGCTGGGGATCGAGCTCGCAACCTGGGCATGTGCCCTGACCGGGAATTGAACCGTGATCTCCAGGATCCTAGGTTGACGCTCAACCACTGAGCCACGCCGTCCGGGCATTTTATCCAACTTTTTAAAAAAAGTTTTATTTTGTCTTAATTCAGCCTTGGAGAAAAATTGCAAGAATAGTATGTGTGTCTGCTCCGCTTTGAGCCCCTGGGTCTTGTCTGTGTCAGCAGCACCTGGATAAACTGTGGGCTGAGGACTACAGTGCAGAGCTTACGAGCTCCACCTTGGCTTCCAGAACCCTGCAGAATTGGGGGGATTATCCTGACTACATGTCAGGGTTACTGTCTTTGGGATGCGCGTAGTGATGTTGATTAATGTATGTTGAGTAATTGGAAATTATCTCTGTAAGTTCTTTATATTTTTAATTTAAAAAATGCATTCTGCCTTGGCCAGTTTGCTCAGTGGTTAGAGCACTGGCCTGCGTACTAAAGGGTCCCGGGTTCAATTCTGGCCGAGGGCACATACCTCAGTTGCAGGCTCCATCCCCAACCCCAGTCTGGCACATGCAAGAGGCAGCCAACCGATGTGTCTCTCTCACGTTGATGTGTCATCTCTCTCTCTCTGTTTCCCTTCTACTGTCTCTGAAAAACAATGGAAAAATATCCTCAGGTGAGGATTAATTTTTTTAAAAAGCATTTATTTATTTATTTATTTACTTTTTTATTTTACTTTTTAAATGTATCTTTATTGTTGAGAGTATTACAGGTATACCATTTTCCCCTGCAACTGATCCCCTCCACTTTGCTCCCACTCCCTCCACAGGCCTTCACCCCGTTATTGACTGTGTCCATGGGTTATGCATATATGCATATAACTTCTTTGGTTAATCCCTTCCCACCCTCCACCCCCCCTTCCCTCTTTCCTCTGAAATATGATTGTCTGTTGCATGCGTCAATGTCTCTGGATCTATTTAGTTTGTCAGATTCTTTTGTTCATTAGCTTCTTCTAAAAGAAGACCCTTCAACTTTTCCTGTAGTGCTGGTCTGGTGGTGATGAACTCCTTTAGCTTTTTCTGTGAAGCTCTTTATCTGACCTTCAGTTCTAAATGATAGCTTGATTGTAGTTCTGTTTTTCATCACTTTGAATATTTCTTGCCACTCCTTTCTGGCCTGCAAGGTTTCTGTTGAGAAATCAGCTGAGAGTCGTATGGGTGCTCCCTTGTAGGTAAATAATTGCTTTTCTCTTACTGCTTTTAAGATTCTCTCTTTGTCTTTAACCTTTGCCATTTTAATTATGATGTGTCTTGCTGTGAGCCTCTTTGGGTTCCTCTTGTTTGGGACCCTCTGTGCTTCCTGGACTTGAAAGTCGATTTCTTTCCCCAGGTAGGGGAAGTTTTCTGTAATTATTTTTTCAAATAGGTTTTCAGTTCCTTGGTCTCTTTCTGCCTCTTCTGGCACCCCAATAATACGAATGTTGGGCCTCTTGAAGTTGTCCCAGAGGCTCCTTATACTATTTTCATATTTCTGGATTCTTTTTTCTTTTTGTTCTTCTGGTTGGGTGTTTTTTGTTTCCTCATGTTCCAAATTGCTGATTTGATTCTCAGTGTCCTCTACTCCACTGTTGATTCCCTGTAAATTATTCTTCATTCCAGTTCCTGAACCCTTCATATCAAATTGGTATTTTATTATGTTATCGATTTTCTCAGTTATTTCCCTAACCATTTGCTTAAACATCTTTATAACCAAAATTCTGAATTCTCTGTCTGTTAGCTTGCTTGGATCTATTTCATTTAGTTCCTCTTCTAGAGATTTCTTCTGTTCTTTCCTTTGTGACATGTTTCTTTGCCTCTGCATTTTGGCTGCTTCCAGGTGTTTGTTTCTATGTATTAGGTAGAGCTGCTAGGTCTCCTGGAATTTGTAGAGTGGCTTTGTGTAGTAGGTGTCCTGTAGGGTCCAGTGGCTCAGCCTCTGCAGTCACCTGAGCTGGGCCTTCTAGGTGCTCCCCTGTGTGTTCTGTGTGCACTGTTCTGTTGTAGTTGAGCCTTGGTTGCTGTTGGCATCACTGGGAGGAATTGACCTCCAGGCCAGTTGGCTGTGAGGACCAGCTGCAACTACAACCAAAGAGCTGCTGTGCTGGAGGCACCCCTATGGAGCAGGATTTACTTCAATGGAGCTTTGGTGTTCACCAAGTGCACCCCTTGAGTGTGTCACTCGTGGATGTGGTAGGGTTGTAATCCAGTGTGGTTGAGTCTGACCACCAGGTGCACTGTCTCTGGGGCCTCCAGAGAGGTGCAAAGTGAGCCTCTGCCAGTGCCTTGCCCAGGGCCACCCAGCATGAGCTACACAGCAAACCGTAGTTGGCTGCTCCTTGTGCTGGGCTTGGAGGTGTCCAGGAGAGGCCAACCTGTAAGCCAATGCAGGCTGCCACTAGTGCCATGCCTGGGGTCACTTATCAAGCCGTATGGGGCCCGCTGCTGCTTGTTTGAGAGATTCTAGGAAAGTCCTAAGCATGAGGCTGGAGAGGCCACTTGCACAGAAAAGCCCCTGGAAATGGCCTGGGTGAGCCTGCAGGTGGGGAGGGGCGGGGCCTCCAGGAATCAGGGGCGGGGCCAAAGGTGCGAGTCAGGCGCTGGTGATTCAAGTATGGTGCCCGCCTGCCGGCTGTGTGCGGGGAGGACTCGGCAAAGGAGCAATGGCCTCCACCAGCTCCTCTGCCTGGGAGGAAGCCACCCCTCCACCCCTCCACCCCTCGCCTGGACTTCAGGCAGGTTAATTCCTCCCGAGTGTCCCAGGTCCTTTCAGGCTGCCGCCCAGCCCTGGGCTCCAAGGGAGTGCGCCTGAGTGAGTCCGTGCGCGGGCCCCTGAAGAGGAGCTGCTGGGGCTCCCACAGCCTCCGCGACCCTCAGTGACAGTCCCCGCTTGTTTCACAGCCCGGGGTTGTGGGGCGTCTCTTCTCGGCCTGGAGCCCTGGGCTGGGGGCCTGCTGTGGGGCTGGGACCCCTCCCTCCTCCGGGAAACCTCCGCCACTGAGATTCCCTTCCGGGTTTCAACCTGGGCACGGGGTGTGGGCCCAGGGCCACGTCTCTGCGATTCAGCCCCGATCCGCCCATGTCTGCGCCCCTCCTACCAGTCTTGATGCTTCTTCAGCTCCCTGGTTGCAGGGCTTCTGTTCAGCCAGATCTCAGGAGGCTCTGAGTGATGGTGGTTCTGTATTTTAGTTGTAATTTTGATGTAGTTGCGGGAGGCAGTGGGTGCAGCTGTTACCTATGCTGCCATCTCGTTTTTCCTGGGCAGCGGTTCTTCTAAAAAAGCATTTTTATTATAGGACATTAGAACAATAAGGTTAAGCATAGGTAAGAGAGTGACATTTATTCATAAACCCAGAAAGTGACAGTTGACATTTTGGTTCACTTTCCTCTTTCTGTTGCTTGTTACACATGCAATTTTGTAACTTCCCAAAATACGTATAGCATTTTTAATATTTTCACGATCATTTTAGAAGAATGAAACTGTCCTTTTTATTAAATTGATATGCACAAACATAGTAATTAAGTGCACAAGGTTAGCATATTAAAGATTTGATTCCAACTTTCTGGAAGTCATTTATTAAAAAGCTGAGCCACATGGATACTTATGGAAAATTGTATTAAGTGGTCTTAGAAAAGTGGTTGGCTTTTCAGAACTTCATTATGAAGGTTTCAAACAAGTAGAGAAGTGCAGCAAATACGCTCGTCCTGTGGAGTCGCAGCACTGGTCCCAATTGGCACATTGCCTTCTCTTCCCGTGCAGGTGGTCTTCGCTGGGCCACTCAGGGTCAGTTCACCCTCAGTGTTCAGCAGGCTGTCTTCCACATGGACCAGCACCTTTGTTCCGCCCAGCAGCATGTACCTGAACCTGAGAGCCGGGCCATACCCGTATTCCCTGCTTGTCCCAAGAACATGGCAGAGCTGTTTTCCTCCGAAACTAACGTATAGTCAGGCCAGTTCCCATGTCCTGTCTCCTAAGTCTCCCCCTACCTCTGCCTGAAGATAGTTTTTCCATTTCTTTTCAGCAAGAGTGGAAGGGAGAGAGAGAGGAGAGAAACATTGATAGGTTGCCTCCTGTATGCACCTCTACCGGGGCCAAGGATCGAGCCTGCAACCAAGATATATGCCCTTGACTGGAATCAAACCTGAGACCCTTCAGTCTGCAGGCTGATGCTCCTAACCACTGAGCCAAACCGGCTAGGGCATGACATTGGCTTTTTGAAGAGATCAGATCAGTCATTTTGTAGAAAGGCTTGTCCTTTAACCTGTCCTGCTCTCTATTCTTGTGGAGCAGACACTGGAGTCCAAGGACTGACTTACACCAGGTGGAGCATTTTTTTTTAAATATGTTTTTATTACTGATTTTCAGAGGGGGAGGGAGAGAGAAACATTGATGAGAAAGAAACATGGATTGGTTGCTTCCTGCATGCTCCCTACTGGGGATCTAGCCTGCAACCCAGGCATGTGCCCTGTCTGGGAATCAAACTGGGGATCAATCTGTGCATGGGACAATGCCCAGCCAACTGAGCCACACAGTCCAGGTGCAGCATCCTTCGCCAGGACACGTGATAGGTACACCTGTGCATTGCTCTGTCAGGCCGTGGCGACTGACACTGCAGCTCATGGAGAGGGTTTCTTTCAGACACACCGTTTGTCACAGTACATTCAGACTCCTACCTACAGATATCTTTCTTTTACCTTATAGAGGAAAGTATGAATCTCAGTGTTAGGAAGTTTTAGCTGCTTGGTTCCCGTCAACTCGTTTGCCAAACTTGGTTGATACTTTGTTACAGTGCTTATTACTCTGTGTTCAAATATAACCTCAGATTTCTTCCCAGTTTCTGGACCGGGTCCCCAATCAGCAGTAGCCCAGGAACTCTCTGTTCCTGGAGCCCAGCTGTACAGGGATGGTGCAGACCACTGTTCCTAGTCAGTGGAGCAGGGAGGCTGGCAAGGGCTTACTGTTTATGTTAGGTGGAGAAGAGGAAGGGCAGCTGGGCATTCATAGGATGGCCCTGCCTTTGTGATTTTGTAGAATTTTAAAGCAGCAAATATACTTGTGTTCAAATGCAAGTATTTATGTCAGAATAAGACAGCTTGTTTTTATTTTGGTGCATTTCTGCATGTTTTCATTTGGTAGATAATTGAGTTGTAATCTTTGATGATTTAATTAAGTATGATAAAATGATTTTGTTTCAGAACGGACATCCAGCATTTGTAATGTGTGCACACATTTTACTTCCTAGGGAGCAAAGGGAGAAAGAAGAAATTGAGAAATACCGTATGGAACGCCCCAAAATCCAACAGCAGTTCTCAGATCTCAAAGTAAGAAGGGGTGGCACCCAACTGCCTTCAGAGAGCCAGCCTGCTCTGGGTGGAACTGATGAGACTTCTCTAACTTTGCTCTTCATTTCACTCAGATGGTAGAAGATCCCTGCTTTAGTCTGTTTAATTGTATGTCTGTGTGCAAAAAGCCTCCCTCCCCCTCCCCCACCAAAAAAGGTGGGACAAATGTGGGTATTTTCTTTGTGACTTTAACTCTGTTTATACATTAGGTTTTCTAAACTGTATCTTCTGGGCTTTGACAGAACAGTTTACATGTGAGTGATGTCGAGCAGACCAGCAAATTGATTTTTGTAAATGAAATAGATAACCATTTCTGTATCAAAGTCCTTTCTACATATGATGATCTGGAGGCTGGGGCTAGGGAGAGCATATGAAATTCTGCCAGAGAATTAATGATTGGGGGCTGGTGTTTCCAGAGGAAGTTGGCAGAAGTCACAGAGGAAGAGTGGCTGAGCATCCCTGAGGTTGGCGACGCCAGAAACAAGCGCCAGCGGAACCCGCGCTACGAGAAGCTGACCCCTGTTCCCGACAGCTTCTTTGCCAAACATTTGCAGACTGGAGAGAACCATACTTCAGTGGATCCCCGACAAACTGTGAGGATCTGAAAAGAAGGGGATGGGCCTTGTTTAGTCTGGTTACGGTTAGATAGGTGTGGGGGGTGGTACTGGGGATGTTGGACCTGCTGCTTCCACAGTTCAGGCTCTGCTGCCACCAAGTCTGTCTGCACAACCACACATGTCCGGAAGTGCCTCAGAGAGAAGGTTCTTCTAGCATCTTATTCCTTCTCTCCTTAGCAATTTGGAGGTCTTAACACACCCTATCCTGGTGGACTGAACACTCCATACCCAGGTGGAATGACACCTGGATTGATGACACCTGGCACAGGTGAGCTAGACATGAGGAAGATTGGCCAAGCGAGGAACACATTGATGGACATGAGGCTGAGCCAGGTGAGAGTTCGTGTCATGTAACATCTCCTACGGATGATATTTTGAAATTTTTGTTTCCTGATTATAAAACTAATACATTTTTGTGGAAAGTTCATCTTTTGAAGTGTTTTGTCACAAGATAAGCAGACCTCAGTGCTGTACCATCCCTGTCCTGTTACACAGAGGGGCAGAATTCTGTATTCAGGCTTCTGGGTGCTCCACCTGCAGGGCGTGCACAGGTGTGCTGTGCTCAGTGCCAGCTGCCAAGGACTGCCCTGGCGTGTGGACTGTTGATGAGGCTTGGTGTCCACCTCTCTTTACCTGAAATGCAATGGATGTATTTTTTCCCTTCATGCCTACAATGGTGATGGCCCTTAGGGGGCACACATTCTGTTCAGTGCTCTGGAAGGAAGACCCAGGGGAAGTGAAACCCTTTCTTATTAGGACATGCATGTCAGAAACCAGGGAGGAAAGTACTTTCAGATTTGATTACATGTAAATATAAAGCTTGCACAACAGCACTGTAAAGTCAAAGAAACCAACAGATTGAGTGAGCGACTCATCATGCACATGACAGCTGGTGGCAGAGCAGTGTGTGTGATCTCCCTTTGTGTTGGAGAGAGGCATACCCTCCCCCCCGGATGCCCAGGGAACAAGGTGGGTGCACTGAGGCTTCCTGGAAAGTCCTTCTAAGGATCAATTTCACACACACTTAGAAGTAGAGAAAGTAGTGTTGTGAACTCTTCAACCAATGCAGTGGACACTTACATTTTAATTGATCTCTTATTGTATTCTTGAACTTCTTATGGTGAGCAAAGATTTTATAAAAACTGGTTGCTTCCACCTTTTGACTCTTGTGAATGGCGTTGCTGTGAGCCTTGTGTACTAATAGCTATTTGAGTCTCTGCTTTCAGTTCTTTTGAGTATAAATGCAGAAGTAGAATTGCTGGATTGTATGGTGGTTCTGTGTTCTATGTTCTGTTGCCCACAGTGGCTGCACCATTTAGACCAGCACTGCAAAGAGGTTTCAGTTTCTCCACATCGCTGACATTTGTTACTTATTTTTAAGACAGGAAGGGAGGGAGAGAGAGTCACGCGGGTTTGTTGTTCCACTACTCGATCCATTCATTGGTTGTTTCCTGACCAGGGATTGAACTCGCAGCCTTGGGGTTCAGGGATGATGCTCTGAACTGCCCGGCTGGGGCCTGTCTTCTTTTCCTTCTACGTGTCCATTTTCACCCAAGGGCATGCTTTCTTTACTCATCGAATATTACAGTGAGAGGAAGGGGGAGAGAAACAATGATCAGTTGCCTCCCATACGCCCTGGCGGAAGACTGAGCCTCGACCTGGGTACGTGCCCTGACCGGGAATTGAACCCTGACCTTTCTGGGTCATGGGTCAGCACTCAACCACGGAGCCACACAGCCCAGGCTGTTTTCATTTTTTAATAACTGCTGTCCTCAAGGGTGTGAAGTAGTATCTCATTGTATTTGCATTTCCCTGAAGTAATGTTGAACATCTTTTCATGTGCTTATTTGGTCATTTATATATTTTCCTGGAGAAATGTCTATTCAAGTTCTTTGCTTATTTTTTAGGACTTTTTTCTTAAGGAGCAGTTTTAGATTTACAGCAAAATTGAGAAGCAGGTACAGAGGTTTTCCACACACCCCGTTACCTGCCCCCATACACAATCCCCCATTATCAACTTCCCCGTCAGATGGTACATTTGTTACAGTCGATGAATCTGTATTTACACATTGACACCCAAACCCATGGTTTACATTAGGGTTAACTCCTGGCATTACATGTTCTCTGGATTTAGTGTCAGAGTAGTTTTACTGCCCTAAATATTTTCTGTGCTCCACTCACTCATCCCCTCTCCCTCCAACCTCTGGTCTGTTGACTGTCTCCATAGTTTTTATTTTCCCAGATGCCACATAGTTGGAACCATACAGTGTGTAGCCTTTTCTATTTGGCTTCTCAGTAACAGGCATTTAAGTTTCCTCCATGTATTCCGTCACCAAAAGGACTTCTTTGAGAAAAAGAAAGGATTGCAATCGGTACGTAAAGTGAGACCTTGCAGACATCCGCAAGAAGCAGCAGGAAAACCCTTTCCAGGGAGCAAGAGGAAGTGAGGAGGGCTCTGCAGCCACAGAGGCAGGGCTCCTCTGTTGTGAACGGACTTCCTGGGGGCTCTCATGGCCAATCAGGGGTGTGAGCTCCTCCCAAGGCCCTCCTGACACCTGTCCAGGGCAGTCTCTGTCATGCATTGTGACAGTTCAGGTGTCTGTTCTTTGAATCCTGTGTTGGCTGTCCTGGGTCTTTGCCCTCCTACCATATAATCTTTAGAATCAGTTTGTCAGTACTCACAAAGCAACCTGCTGGGTTCTGAGTGGGTTGCATTGAACCTGCAGGTCAAGTTGGGAACCACTGACGCCCTGACGACACTGTCTTCCTGTCTGTGAACGTGGGGCATCGCCATTGACTTAGTTCTTCTTTGGTTCCATTCATCAGAGTTTTGTACTTTTCCGCACAGAGATCTTATGTGTATTTGTTAGATTACATACACGCTAGTGTTTTACATTTCGGTGCTAATATAAATGGTATTGTGTTTTCATTTTATTTTTATTTTTTAAATATGTTTTTATTGATTTCAGAGAGAGAAAGGGAGAGGAAGAGAGAGATAGAAACATCACTGATGAGAGAGACACTGATCGGCTGCCTCCTGAATGCCCCTACTGGGGATCAAGCCCGCAACCTGGGCATGTGCCCTGACCGGGAATCTGACCGAAACCTCATTCATAGATTGATACTCAACCACTGAGCCACACTGGCCCGGACTCCGCTGGGACTTTTATGCTTTCACTTTTTTAATATAAATCTTTGTTCTGTATGGATGAAATTTGTTTGTCATCATCACAAACTTGTTTAAGTGAAGGTGGTTTCCTACTTCTAAAGTTTCTGAATCCACTGGCAAGGCAGGACTGTGGGAGGGGTGTCAGGGCCCCTCTAACCAGCGTGGCATGTCTTGCAGGTATCTGACTCTGTGAGTGGGCAGACTGTGGTCGATCCCAAAGGCTATCTAACAGATTTAAATTCCATGATCCCGACCCATGGAGGGGACATCAAGTGAGTGCTCCGAGGAACCAGGGGTGGGCTGAGACACAGGTTGCCTAGAATGTTTGGATTTTTTTTGAAAGATACGCAGCCAAAACAAGCGTGGGTATTCTCAGAAACATGGTGGAGTAGTTGGTTTTTCCATTTAAATACATTTTTGTCCATTTCTCGTGGACAGACATATACTCAGTGCTGGTCTGCATGGCTGCTGAGCAGACTGGGAACCACTGACTAGGGCTGCGAGCTGGGTCTCACTTGGGCTTCAGCTCTCACAGGAGTGTGTGTGTCAATGCCATGTGCCTCTCTCTGGGCCTGGGCATACCTCGAGGAGTGGAGGCCTAACCTGTGCCTCCTTGCCCTGTAGTGACATCAAAAAGGCCCGACTGCTCCTGAAGTCTGTTCGGGAGACAAACCCTCACCACCCCCCAGCCTGGATCGCATCTGCCCGCCTGGAGGAAGTCACCGGAAAGCTTCAAGTTGCTCGGAACCTCATCATGAAGGGAACAGAGATGTGCCCCAAGGTGAGGCACATGGGGGGCCCAGGGGACCCTCTGTATCATGCAGGACTCCTGTGGGGTATACTTGGGTTAGAGTAAAGCTGTCTGTCTGTTGAAGTTGAAACTACAGACAGTAGGACAGGTGAGGGTGAAGAGGTGAAAAGTGGGTGAGGGGTTTTTCCTGCTTGTCTTCACCTGGAGCGAAGGCCCGTCCACCATTAGTTTAATGGCAAGATAACCTTAGCTGGAAAGAGCAAAATTGCCCCCCCCATGTAAAAACCCTAAAGATTAATGCTAATCTTAAGAGAATATTCCACTTTTTTTTGGAGGTGGAGTGATTAGACAAGCTTTAAAATGTCCAATGAGACCCTCTAGGTGACCCTGCAGTATTGTGCAGACTGGATGCCTTTGACACGGGACATGCCCTGTGTGTACTTATCCCAGACTCTCGTGTAAATGAGAGCTTCCCAGGCAAACTTGGGGCCCCTGCCTATCTGTCTCCTCTGGGTCTGGATGGCCCCTTACTCTGCAGGGTGCTGTGCTCCTCTCACGGGTGTTGCCTTCCCTTCACTCCAACAGGTGTGCAACAGCCACAGTCCCAAGTGTTGGCGGGACAAGGGGTCCAAGAGATGACTTTTTGTTTGATTATAAAACCTGGATCTGAGGAGCCAGCCCTGTGTCCCGAGGCTGTGTGCATGTTTTGGGGGCTGCGCTCCATTGGTGCTGCCAGCTTGCATGTACATGTGCTGCTCTTTCTGTTTGCCCCACAGAGTGAAGATGTCTGGTTAGAAGCAGCGAGATTACAGCCTGGGGACACTGCCAAGGCCGTGGTGGCCCAAGCTGTCCGTCATCTCCCACAGTCTGTTAGGATTTACATCAGAGCAGCAGAGCTGGAAACGGACATTCGTGCCAAGAAACGGGTTCTTAGGAAAGGTGAGCCTCCATGGAGGTACTGCCAGGAGCTATGTCCTGGGCTGTTTTCTGCATGAGGGAGAGGTTGCCTTCTCCACACCTGGTGCCTGAGCCCCTGGGGAGCAGCTTCCCCTTGGCTGTGCTCAGGTATTGGTGGGAGTGGTTAAAGAATGGGTGACGTTTTCCAGGCCTTTTTCTGGCTGAGTTACCTCTGCCTTTGCATCCTCTGTGGGCGGAGTTTCCACCTGGCTGAGATGCTCAGGCACAGATCCCACGCCTGCCTTTTCCTGCTGTGCGACCTGCAGTGAGCTGGGTGGTCATGCTGGGATAGGCTTTCCTCCTCTGCAAGGTGGGGACAGTGCCCATTCAGAACCGGCTTCTGGGGGCCGGTGGGGTGGCGTGTGTGGGGGCGAGTGCGCGGCTCCCGGAGGCCAGGAGCTGAGTCTAACAGGTAGAAGCGGCCACAGCAGAGCTGTGTTAGATGAACTCCTTTTGTCTCATGGGACTCCTGCCAGTCAGCAGGTGGCCCTGACTGGTGCTGTAAACCAGGTAGCGGGGCCAATGGGTGCGCCACCTTTAGCAGTTTGAGTGCCAGGGAAACTGACTCCACCCAGGATTTGCTGTGGAGATGCAGCTTTGTAGGCATTGTTCCTTCCTGAGGAATTGACACACAGTAGTTTTTCCTTCACCACAGTAGTGGTGGGCGATGCTTTTGATATTTGTTCCAGAGCAGATGCTAGTTGGGGGTCAATCAGAGTGAGCCTGAATTTGTAGCACAGGTAGCATAAGGTGTATTTTTGGCAGTGGGGGCAGCTTTCAGTGAGTGGTTCCCAACTCTTGTGTTTAAGACGTGTGTTTAAGTGATACAGTAGAGGTGTGTGATGTCAGGCCTGCAGGTGTTATCACCTACAGTTTCTGACTC
This sequence comes from Miniopterus natalensis, assembly GCF_054644295.1. Classification (NCBI taxonomy): domain Eukaryota; kingdom Metazoa; phylum Chordata; class Mammalia; order Chiroptera; family Miniopteridae; genus Miniopterus; species Miniopterus natalensis. The sequence continues at coordinate 83,589,153 of NC_142087.1, forward strand.
TTTACCATCTGTGGTTTTTTAAATTTTTTATTTTTTTAAAGTATGTCTTTATTGATTTCAGAGAGAGAGAGGAATTTTTTTTTTTTCTTTTAATATGTCTTTGTTGATTTCAGAAGGAGGAAGGGAGAGAGAAACATCAATGATGAGAGAGTCATTGATCAGCTGCTTCCTGCATGCCTCCACACTGGGAATTGAGCCACAACCTGGGCATGTGCCCTGACCGGGAATCAAACCATGATCTCCTGGATCGTAGGTTGATGCTCAGCCACTAAGCCACACCGGCTGGGCTACTGGCTGTGTTTGTTAAGAGGCCAGGTGGCATCCACCTTGTGTGTGACCCTGACTGCAGGTGTGTGTCATACTCTCAACTATTTTCCTCTCACGTCTGCTTCCCCCCTCCCACTGCTTTTTAGAGAGGGTGGAAGGGAGGGAGGGGGAGAGACAGAGAGAGACACATCAATTAGTTGCCTCCCACACGAGCCCTAACCAGGTCTGGAAATCGAACCCATGTCCCTTCGGTGTGTAGGCCGACTCTGTAACCACTGAGCCACACTGGCCAGGGTTCATGTCTGCTTGCTTAATTGCAGCCTCACTACCCATCAAATGCTCAGAGCCAGTCTCTTCAAAATGGGGCCAGGCCCGGCTGGTGTGGCTCAGTGGTTGAATGTCGACCTATGAACAAGGAGATTACGGTTGGATTCTGGGTCAGGGCGCGTGCCCAGGTTGTGCGCTTGATCCCCAGTAGAGGGCTTGCAGAAGGCAGCCAATCAATGACTCTGTCTCATCATTGATGTTTCTCTCTCTCCCCCCCTTCCTCTCTCTGAAATCAATAAAAAAACATTAAAAAAACACACACACAAAACCAGGGCCAGGAGCAGAAGCTTAGCACCTTTTTTGGTTTATAGAAATGAGCTTCCTACCTTTTTTTAGCCAGGAAACTACTTCTCTAATGACAAACACATTGAACCAGGCAGTTAGCATTATTTACTTAGGAAAGCTCTCCTGCACTTCCCCTGCCACAGCATGATGAATGGTTCACCACAGATAACCTGGGCTTGTTTCCAGTTGGCTTCAGATGTGGAGAAGGAGAGGCCCAGAGGAGCCTTTACTGGGACTGGGCTGTCCCAGACCTGGAGGAGCGCCGGCCTGAGCCATGCTCAGGTGGAAAGAACTTGGAATCCCCAGGTGGCCTGGTGCTGGTCCCTGCGCCCATTTTTTGAGGGGTTCCCGAATCAGCTTTTATTTCCAGGTGCCTGGGAAAGCTGGTGCTGCCTCCCTGTGCTCTTGATGAGCACTTGACAGCCACCACTTGAAAGATCTGATTTTTGAAAAGTAGGATGGTGCCATCAGTGACTCAAGACTGTGTAGGCTCCAGTCTCTGGCACGTGAACTCTGCCAGGAGAACCTCAGCTTCCGCTGCCGGCCAGGGACTCACAGCTGGCTGAGCAACCCTGGGCATGGTGCTCGACTTCCAGGCTGCAGTGTCTTCCTTTGTAAGAGCTTGTGGGTCTGCAAGCCTTGTGCTCTCAGGTGTGCCTTGGCTGCTTCCTGGTGTGAAGCACTCCATCGCTCTGCCAATAGTGCACTCACATAAAGTGGGGTCGTTTTCCCCGAGAGCATGACCTCTGGCCCGTGGAGTGTGGCAACCTGCAGCAGGCCCAGAGGAGAGGGACAGCACCTTAGTGTTCTCCCCACCGAGCTGCAGGCTGCTCGTCACATTGGCCTCTGCATGGTCCCTTCTTCTCACAGGCATCTCTTGTTCAGACTGCTCTTTTCTCCTCTGGGCTGTCCTTTACACGCTGTGAGCCACAGTGCTCTGACACAGCCTGGCAGAACTTTGTGTAAACCAGTTCCTGGATCCCAGGGGACTCAGCTGCCCTCAGATGCACACCAGCCTGGGCAGATACACATCCCAGGGTCATTTCTGTTTTCTTTTCTCATGGTTTCTGCATCCTCGCTCACTCACCACCTGCCTGCTGGCCCGTCCTGTGTGGGGGGACTGCCTTCTTGGCCCTGCATTGCTTTGTTTTCTAACATTGATTTTCAAGTGTGAATTATTGCCCTCTGCTATCCCCCAGGCCGGGGAGGGCCTCTAGAAAGAGCATGTCTCCTGTCCCAGCTCTCACCAGGATGAGACCATCTGACTCTGCTGACAGCAGCATCCTCTGGGACCCGCCGTCCTGCTTCCACTTCCCCTTTTCTGTGACCTAGTCTCTTGTGTGACCTTTCCCAGCCCTGGAGCATGTACCCAACTCTGTTCGCTTGTGGAAGGCGGCCGTTGAGCTGGAAGAGCCTGAAGACGCTAGAATCATGCTCAGCCGAGCTGTGGAGTGCTGCCCCACCAGCGTGGAGGTGAGTTCTGCAGCCATTGTCACTACTGCTGAGGCCTGAGCCCAGGCCCAGTGTCTGGAAGTGGCATCAACTGGACATTGAATTCATCCAGGTGCAGTGAGAAGTCACAAAAGCCGCCCGTTCCAGCTGCAGGAGGAGCGGGCAGTCTGGCTGTGGTCAGCCGTGCTCCTGGTGGATGTGCAGAGCAGTTGTTGCTCAGCCCGACCAGAGGGCTCTTTGTGGAGCAGTCCTTTAGTCCTGACGCCGAGCAGAGTTGGCAGATGGGACCTGAGGGGAGCGGGCAGTAGAAACTATTGATCTATCTTTCTGCCAGTCCAGCCTGAGGTCAACTCCTTGCCCCTTGGCTAGTTGGATTTCTTTAGCTCAAATATTCTGGTTCACAGCATTCTGTGCAGTGATTTTTAGTCTTGGTTTTCTGATACCCAGCATGTCTTTAATTACTCTAAGGGGTATTGTGAAATTCTCCAAACAAAATTAATCTCAGTTTGTTTATATAAAAATAAATAGAGCTGCACACATTTTTGGTTTTGAAATGCTGCAGTCACCAGCTGGGGTGTGAGAGCTCAGGAGGCGGAACAGCAGTGTGACTGTGGCTTGTGAAGCAGCCTCGTGTCCTGCTCACCTCCGTTCCATGCCCATGACACACATTTAACCAGTGCGTGGAAGGTGTAACGGGCCTGTCGCTTTTCCTGTTGACTAGAGAGTCACCAAGTCAGAGCATAACAGCTTTCGGATGTGGAGATGCTGCTGCCATGTTCCTGGGCCCTGTGCAGGGGTCCTTGAGAGATCCTGGACCTGGGAAGCATGGTGGGGCCCCTGAGGTTGACTCACCTCTGCCCCTCAGGTATCAGTTTCTTATTCCTCTCCACACAGCTGTGGCTTGCCCTGGCAAGGCTGGAGACCTATGAAAATGCCCGCAAGGTCTTGAACAAGGCCCGTGAGAACATCCCCACAGACCGGCACATCTGGGTCACCGCTGCCAAGCTGGAGGAGGCCAACGGGAACACGCAGATGGTGGAGAAGATCATCGACCGAGCCATCACCTCCCTGCGGGCCAATGGTGTGGAAATCAACCGCGAGCAGTGGATTCAGGTGGGGCTCCAGCTGCGCTCAGGTCACGGCCACAGCTCCAAAAATGGATGTCATCCCACATGTGGCATCTTGTAGAGTAGGGTTGTTGGTGGTGCCCAGGTCCCACGCTGGCAGGGAGCAGGCACAGGCTGATCCTTGCGTGATCACAGCCTAACTGTGTCGCTCAAACCCCAAGTACATCTTGGGGTAGGATGCTCTGAAGCCCTTTGAGCATGTGGACTAGAAATAACCCATCTGAAAGGTGTGGCAGACGGCCCTGGCCAGCTTGCTCAGTGGTTAGAGCATTGGTTCTCACGCTGAAGGGGTTGCGGGTTTGGTTCCCGGTCAAGGGCATGTACGTGGGTTGCAGATTCGATCCCTGGCTGCAGTCTGGGAGCATGTAGGAGAAAACAACTGATGTGTCTGTCTCTCTTTCTCTCCCCCATCCCTTCCACTCAAATTATTTGGAAAAAATATCCTCGGGTGAGAATTAACAAAAATGATAAAATGATGGGAGTCACAGGCGATGTGAGCTGCGTGTAGGCTGTATTTCAGTGCTGCTGATCTTGTGTGTGTGAAATGGCACTTAGGATAGCTTAGTGAGCGTTTAAAAAATAAGTGGCTTTGGCCTTGGCCAGTGTGGCGCGGTCAGGTGTCGTCCCAGACGACATGTGCCTGGGTTGCAGGCTCGGTCCTCCGTAGATGATGTGCAGGAGGCAGCCAATTGACGTTTTGCTCTCACATCGATGTTTCTCCCTCTTCCCCCTCTCCCTTCCTTTCTCTCTAAAATCAATTTTAAAAAGTGGCTTTGGATTTCTTTTCAGATATTTAGAAGTCATTTGCATTCTTCTGTTTTGGAAAACTGTGTGTTGTGTGTCTCTGTGTTGTTGGTCCTCTCCCATATGATGTGCGAGAGATGCCAGGGATGCGTGTCTGGGCCTCCTGTTCTCTTCCTCCACTCACCTGGAGCCCAGTGCTCTCCTGCTGGCCAGCCTGCCACTGCCCTGTTCTGCCTCACCATCTGTGGGAGGCTCCTCAGTGCCCTGACAGGTCTTTCTATCTGGTTGGAGTGTAAATTTGTCTTTTTCTCCAATCTCTTTGGAAGTTTCTTTAGCATAGGAACCTCTAATAGCTACTGAGTTGTGTCCTGCAGCACTTTGTATGCAGTAGGTGTTTATTTAATGCTCCTCGGGTGATGGATGCAGCTTCATTCTTAGGCATTGGTCAAGCATTGATCTGGGTGCAGGGATGGGCACATCAGTGAGCAAGACAGACACAGTCAGAACCTTCAGACCTGCAGTACCAGGGCTCTCGGTTCTCACCATCAGTAGCAGTACACCCCATTGGGCATCTGCACTCTGTGCTGTGAATGCAGTTTTGTGTCCCTCTTTTAGGATGCCGAGGAGTGTGACAAGGCTGGGAGTGTGGCCACCTGCCAGGCAGTCATGCGCGCCGTGATCGGCATTGGGATCGAGGAGGAGGATCGGAAGCACACCTGGATGGAAGATGCTGACAGTGTGAGTCTGGTCCGAGGGCCTGGAGTCTGTTTATGGGGAACTGCAGGCACCTTAGATGTAGGTTAGGGTTTGAAAATCTCCTTGATCTGCTGATTTGTAGACATAGTTGCAGTTGTAAGGAATGGTTCTCCTTAACCCAAGTTCACATGAAAAGCTGCTTTTTTTTTTTTAAATCCTCACCTGAGGGAGGATATTTTCTCCATCAATTTCTAGAGAGAGTGGAAGGGGGAGAGAGGGAGAGGAAGAGAGAAACATGGATGTGAGAGAGAGACATTGATTGGTTGCCTCCTGCACATGCTCTGAGCAGGACCGGGGCAGGGAACCTGCAGTGAGGTACATGCCCTTGACTGGGAATCAAACCCGAGATCCTTCTGTCCTCGGGCTGATGCTCTGAGCACTGAGCAACACTGGCCAGGGCAAGAGCTGCTTTTTGTACCTACTCGCCTGTGGAGCTCTGGGAGGCCCAGACTCCAGGCTCACACAGCTTTCTTAGCTATTCACCTCTGTACAACTGGCTGGCCCCTACCCCGTTTCTGTTTTAAATTGCACTCAGAAAACATTTTGTATGAAAGCATTTACCTGCTTTGAGATTATTTCCTTAGAACAGGTTTCCAGAGAGGAGATTATGGGGTGAAAGTTGATAAACACATTTAAAGTATTTTATTCCTTACATGTAGCCCCAGTAGCAAAAACTGTACAAAAAATTCTTTTCTGCCATTCGCTCAGCTTCCTGGCACTGTTACTACTACTGTTATTACCCTTGGAGTGGACCATGCTTTTAAAAAAATCTGAGTTGGATTTCCATTGTTTAAGTCTAATGCAACCCCTAATCAGGAGAGAAACAGAGGAAAAGACTGAGATTTGTAGAAAGTGATCTCCACCAGAAACAATTCATAGTCTATTCTCTTTCAGGGATGTGCTTTTACATGGAGCCTTTTTGGGGGAAGGGGCTGTTTCTCATAAATGTCTGCTTAGGACAGGCAGCATGCCCTGCTGCAGCAATTTTCAACCATTCACTTTTTCATTTTCCACTGCGCTCACACACTCACACACACGCACACTCGTGCACTCGTACGCGCACACATGCCCTCACATCTTTTTTGAGTCATTTGAGAGTAAGTTGTAGGTGTCACGACCCTTTGCATCTCAAGGCTTCAGTTGGTATTCCTTTAAAAGCAGACATTCTGTCGCACAGCCGCAGCACAGCTGCCATAGTCAGGGGTCAATGTTGGTGTAGTCCTGTTACGTAACTTACGGGCTTTGTTCAGTTTCAGCAGCTGGCTCAGCTGCGTTCTGTTGTGTAGCTGCCAGGGTCCCCTATTCAGATCTTCATGACCCCCACGGCCTTCAGGAGGGCTCTAGTCTGTCTCTGGTCTCTGTGAGTCTGGCGTTTTTTAAGTGTACAGGCCAGTAGTTCTGTGGAGGCCCCTGGACCCAGCCCCCACTGTGTCTCATGGGTAGATTGGGGTCTGCCTCCTTGTAGGGGCTGCGTCTTCCTGGTGGGCTGGGTGACATCTGCGCCCATTCGACTGACAGCTCAGGTGGCGCCTGCCAGGCTTGCCTCTGGAAGGTTACTGTTTTTTGCTCTTTTAATTAATCAGTATTTGGTGGAGAGACACTTTGAAACTACACAAATACTTGATTCTTGCCAAACTTTGACCTACTGGTTTGTGGGTCCACTAACGATATTCTTGGCCTTTGTTGGTTATTACCATGGTATTTGCCAAATAGAGATTTTTTTTTAAATATATTTTTATTGATTTCAGAGAGGAAGGGAAAGAGTGAGAGATAGAAACATCAATGACAAGAGAGTCATTGATCGACTGCCTCCTGCACACCCCCTAATGGGGGTCGAGCCTGCAACCTGAGCATGTGCCTTGACTGGGAATTGAACCACAATCTCCTGGATCAAAGGTTGATGCTCAACCACTGATCCATGCTGGCCAGGCACATTTCCTAAATGTAATTTCTTCTGCATTTATTAGAGTTTATTAGCAGAAATTCCACAGTAAGAAATAGCCTCCCTCTCTCCTCATTCATGTGAGTGCCCATTCCTTCACATTAGGAGAGACTGGGGTTTCCACTCGATTCTGTGGGCGTCCACTCCTTTACATCAGGAGACACTGGGGTTCCCACTTCGTTCTGTGGGGTTCTGTCCACTGTGGCCATTGTCCCAAGTCTTGCATGTGCCACAGCTCCGAGTGCAGGTGCTGGGGGTGGCCCTGATTGTTGGGCCCAGCCTGCAGATGGCCTTGTGCACACTGAACACACTGTCGTTTAGTTAGGGAAAGCAAGACACAGGCCAACCGTGACTGTTTATTAAAACCTTTTACTATGTAATACGACATACAGAAGTACGAAGGGTAATTTAATAAATATCCACAGCCTCTATTGGAAGAAAATCTCTAAACACACAGAAGACCCCCAGGCCCTGGTTGCTGAGCTTCTGTTTACTCCAAATGCGGTTAGACATTGTGCCTGTTTGCTCTCCTCTGACACGGTGGAGGTCTGGGTGGGCGTCACCCTGTGGATAGCACGCTGGGAGTAGGAATCCACAAGCTGTTTCAGATTTCCTTGTTTTCATCGTCATTCACACTCACCGGAGTGAGCACAGCTGTCTGGCAGAGAGCTTGTGGTCCGGGAGTGAGAACAGAGTGTTTTCCTGGTGCTCACCACCTACAGGCCCAGCCCGACCACACCCAAGACCTTGGGCTTCCTGTCAGTGCACGTGTGGCCATGGAGGCCCGAAAGCCTTTGTGACTGGCCTCCAGGACCTTGGTCAGAGTCATAGAGAGAGTGCAGGCCAGTGTGCACAGGGTCTGATTCTCACTTCTTCAGATGCTCCTGGTCAGGACACGCCCGTGCAGGGCCCTTCCTGGTGTCTGTGGTGGTTGAATGAAATGAGGCCACAGGACCGAGGAGGGACCCAGTCTGCACAAGGAGGTCTCAGCTGTGTTGCTGCTCTTTCTTCTCCTCCACACTCATGGTCCTTGAACACTAGGAGGCTTGCTGGTAGTCTTCCTGGAGGAGGCAGCTGTTGATGTGTGAAGTGGCCTTGGGTGGCTCAGGTGCCCTCCCTGAGCAAGGACTGCACAGGTGTGAGGCAGCCCGTCTGGTTTTAGTTCACACCATTTTTACTCACAGCTGCAGGACTTTATTCCTGACACCTTTCCTAGTGGCTTTTCACCTCAAGACACAGGTCTGTTCTTGGTGCGAGGGGACCTTGAGCATCTGCAGAGCATGTGTCCAGCATTGATGCCAGTGCTGGGCACTGGCTTTCGCCCTGTGAGGCTCCATGTTCAAGAGAGATTATTAGTGCAGGTAGTGACTGGCTTTTGCATCATGTTGCTTGATGTCAGCCCGGGAATAAAACCCCTTGAGTAAGGAAGACACACCTAAGGGACATAGAAGGTGTTTTTGGTGGTTCTGAGGAGATGGTTTTTTTCTTTCTCTTCTTGGTATTTCCTTGTGTCTTACAGGTTTACACTGAGTGTAACTTATAATTAAAAACACTCAATACACTTTTTTTCAAAAGGAACTAATGTGTATGACATGCTCCCCCCATGCCAGTCTCGCTCACCTGCAGCTGTGGCATTTGCTCCTGCACCAGCTTCCATGGTCTGCCTGGGCTGGCAGGCAGCCCCATCATAGCCCCACATGCTCCCACTTTGGTGCTCATGTCCCCACCCTCTTGGGATTCCTTCCTGTGTGGTACAATTTCTAGCAGAGAGCGTCATTGGGGAGGGCACCACACTTCCTGCTCCGAGGCCAGTGCTGGGCTACCTGTTCTCACGCCTGTGTCTGCTCTAGTGTGTGGCCCACAACGCCCTGGAGTGTGCACGAGCCATCTATGCCTACGCCCTACAAGTGTTCCCCAGCAAGAAGAGTGTGTGGCTGCGAGCCGCATACTTCGAGAAGAACCATGGCACCAGGTACGTGGGGGAACTGTCTGCCTGCCTGTTGGCTGAACCTTCAGCTCTAGGCTGTGTGGTGCTCTTGGCAGGTGGGCAAGTGCCTCACCTGGAACTTTGCAGCTGGAGCTGTCTCTGTGGCTCCTTTTGAGATAGGATTATCACTGTTGTATAGTTGAGAAACCGAGGCACTAGGGGCCTCTCTGCCAAAGCGAAGCACCTACATCCAAGCCCGTGGCGGTCCTGGGGTACCAGAGCCCAGAGCCTGGAGCCCACGTTGTGCTGGCTGTGGCTCCAGCAGTGTGGGCGGTGCAGCATCTGGGTCCAGGCAGGCATGGTTTTCATTTAAGCTGTGCTGGCTTTGGGTTGGGGCTGGATTTTGTGCTCTGAGGAGGTCCTTCACAATTTTCTCTAATTGTACTCTTTAATTGAAAAAACCTTTCGGGTCTGCCTCATTGGCTACACTGCTGATTAGATTAGGTGTTGCAACTCTGGTAGTGAATGGGCCCCCCCAGCATTGGCTCATGTCACTGTGCACCCTCTGTCAGGGCCCTCTGCTGCTGTCCCCTGTGCTGGGCAGGGACAAGCCTTGCTGATTGCACTAGGGTTGCCGCTGGGAGCATTGAGTCCTCTTTCTTGTCTTTTGTGCTCCTGTACCCTCCTCGTTCCTGCCAAGTGCTTTGTGTTGTGAAGTTCACTCCTTGGGGACATTTTAAAAAAAACAAACGTCTTTATTGATTTCAGAGAGAGGAAGAGAGATGGAGAGAGAGAGAGAAATATCAATGGTGAGAGTCATTGATTGGCTGTCTCCTACATGCCCGCTACTGGGGATCGAGCCCACAACCCGGGCATGTGCCCTGACGGGGAATCAAACGGTGATCTTCTGGATCCTAGTTCAGTGCTCAACCACTGAGCCATGCTGGCCAGGCTCCTTGGGGACATTTTGAGATGATGGTGCTCGCTCACCCTGTACAAGTTCACCTCAGACAGTCCTTTTGGAGCAGAGCCTATCCTCCCACCTGTGGCCTTGGTGGCACTGCTGCTATTGGCCCCTGGCTCAGAGCAGCCCCCTCCTCCCATCTGGCCCCTGTGCTATCTGGCCGACTCGAGAATGAGGGGGGCAAGTGCTCAGGGTCTTGGGTCCAGGGTTGTGTGCTGTCAGGCTTCCCTCACAGGCTTCACTGGGTCTCGTTGCTGAGGTCTGAAGAGGTCACCTGTGCCAGGTGGTGTGAAAGAAGCTGTGGGCTTCACACCTGGTACCCAAGCTGGCAGTCTTTCTTGCTCAATAGTGACCTAAAATAACTTTCTTCCAATAAGATGATTTCTCTGGATGCCAGAGAATAGATGGAGGCCATAATCTTTATCAGCGGATCTGTGGTTGGAGATGAAAAGGCCTCTCCTGTCATCCAGACCATGAAATCCTCGCTGTTTCCAGGACACAGGCTATAAAAGGGCCTCCTGAGAAGCTCCTCTGTCGGCTCGGCTCTGCTGTTTAAACAATGCACTGCTTTGTAGCACCCTCTTCAGTAGTTGATTTTAGAACCTTTATGGACAGAAAAGATTTCCCCACACTCTCCCCATCGTAAACTTGGTAAATCATTGATAGTGTCGAACTTTGGAGCGGGAGCTGTCTTTCCAGTGCCCACGCCACGGCTGCGGCACCCTGTGTACTCTGGGTGACCATGGGCCCTGTCTTGCAGGGAATCCCTGGAAGCGCTTCTGCAGAGGGCTGTGGCCCATTGCCCCAAAGCGGAGGTGCTGTGGCTCATGGGTGCCAAGTCCAAGTGGCTGGCAGGCGATGTGCCCGCGGCGAGGAGCATCCTGGCTCTGGCCTTCCAGGTGGGTGAGGTTGGCTGTGCTACAAGGGCATAGGTACGCACATGTCCTTGGGGCCTCCCCCAGCTTGCTGATGGAGCTGACGCCAGGCGCCAGGACTCAGGCTGCTGTACAGGCAGCTGGGGACCCACGGGGGCCTGAGAATAGGGACGATGGCCCAGCTGGTGGACACCTAGCTCTTGGTCACTGCCATTCAGTGTGACCACTGGCTAAATGTTACAGAACACAGGGCGCACAGGTGGCAGCCCCAGGAAGGATGGGGCATAGAGCAAGTGGCAGTTGGGGTCTGGCATGACTGTTAGGCTGTCCTCAGAGGAGGAAGCCCTGTGCCCCACCCCTCAAGCACAGGGGTGCGCTGGGTCACACGTTGGCAGCCTTACATTGGCACAGCTGAACCTAGCCAGACTTGTCATGGCTGAGGTAACTTACTTTTATTATCACATGTAGCACCCTGATACTTTGTGACAATATGGGCCTTTGTCAGTAGCGTGCAGCATCCTTTCTCATAAACAGGAGTGCTGTGTACAGGTGGATCTGTTGTGACCCAGGCTAGCAGGACAGAGGTGGTTGTTCTTGAGTCAATTCCTTGAAAAGGGACTGGCCTGGAGTTGACTGTGCTCTCTGCTGCCAGATTCCCCCTCCATCTGCCTGGGCCCCCCTGCTGGTCACCATGGGGTCACTTATTGGGTATGGCGTGATTGGCATGAGTGTGGCTGGTATGTTCTCAGGAGGCTTCGAGGGCACCACCCACATGTTCACTGAATTCTGGGTTGTATTTAGCCAAGTCCTGATCCTTGGGAGTCCTCTCCACACCATCAGCGACGCTCTGGGCATCCTTCTGTGCTGCCCTCATGGACACACTGGGGTGGCCAGTTCCCCATCACCAGGCTTGGGAAGGAGCAGGGTTGGGTGTGATGGATCCCCACGGGTAGGAAGTGAGTGACCCACTCCTACTTTGAGAGGCCCAAAGGCTTTGGGGGGATCCTGGAGACAACGGCCCTGCAGCTGCTGGCCTCCATCCTAAGTGCTGTCGAGGCTGTACATCCGCACCAGTGAAATAGTTGGATGTCAGCATCTTGGGCTGGGATCTGCTTAGATGGGACTGTCCTGCAGCAGAGGGAGCCTATTCCTGCTCCCTCTGTCCTGCTCCCACCTTGACTCTGCCCTGCTCACTCTCCAGGCCAACCCCAACAGTGAGGAGATCTGGCTGGCTGCCGTGAAGCTGGAATCTGAGAACAATGAATATGAGCGGGCCCGGCGGCTGCTGGCCAAGGCTCGGAGCAGCGCACCTACTGCCCGGGTGAGCAGGGTGGCTCAGGCATGAGGGGCCCTCCTATCCTGCAGAGTCAGGAAGGGTGGCGGGGGAGGACCAGAGGCCATGATGCTTTAGGCCCCTTTGTTCAGACTTCATTTTAAAATGTGCTTGTGTGTAAACCCCTCCTGGTTCCACAGCTACAAGACAGCTTACAAGGTACGTAAAGCGCACCAGGACAAACATCATTTAAGGCGACCTGTTGTGTGATGTTGAGCATGTACTGCAAAGGCACCAGCCCAGCCCCCGCCCAGTGCTAGAGTCTGGGCCAGAGCCAAGTTGACCGGCTGTCCTATCCAGACAGGGTGAGGGCAGGGGTGGCTGCCTGATCTGTGCCTGCCCCTAGGTGTTCATGAAGTCCGTGAAGCTGGAGTGGGTGCTAGGGAACATCGAGGCTGCCCAGGAGCTCTGCGAGGAGGCCCTGAAGCACTACGAGGATTTCCCCAAACTGTGGATGATGAAGGGGCAGATCGAGGAGCAGGAGGAGCAGACAGATAAGGCTCGGGAGGCCTACAGCCAGGGGGTGAGCTCTGCACACTGTGCACCTGTGGGACCCGTGGTCTGCACCTGTTTAGGCCCCTGCCAGGCCTTCATCCCCTCCTCAGTGCAGTGCTTCTCCTCTGCGCACTCCTGTTTGTCTCTGACACCTCCTGACTCCCCGGGTCTTCAAAGCTGTATGCCCTCTACTCAGTACAGTGCTGGTTATGGCATCTCTAAAGCGTGAGCTACTGTGTGCACGCCCTGTACACATGTGCCCAGCACAGCTGTGCACATAAAACCTTTAACCCAGACTTGAAGCGGGTGGGTCTTCATGGACTGGGCAGCTCGACTCTCCAGGCTTGAGGAGTAGCCATAGCTGTCACTGTTCCTCTTAGACACCAGCCAAGTCCCTCTCTTTCTTTCTTGTCTCTTTTTTGGCCACAGCTGAAGAAATGTCCCCACTCCACACCCCTGTGGCTTTTACTTTCCCGGCTAGAGGAGAAGATTGGGCAGCTGACTCGAGCTCGGGCCATTTTGGAGAAGTCTCGCTTGAAGAACCCAAAGAACCCCGGCCTGTGGTAAGTCTCAAGTTCAGCTCGGGCTCAGGGGTCATCCTCACTGGTGGCTTGCGTGCAGCTGTTTGCACAACATTCCCAGCACAGGTTTCTGGGAAGAGTGGCAGGTGCCAGCCATGAGGAACGGTGGTCTCTTCTTTGGGAGGGTTCAGCTCAGGTGCTCAGATGGGCCTGTAGATCATTGGATGTATTTTCACTTGTCTCTGAGAGAGGGTGTGCAAGGGAGCCAGGAGCTAGTGATGGGGGATTAGGGATGGAAGAGGCGGCGTCCGGGCAGGACCAGGGGGGTGACGGGGTCTCGGGCAATGGCGTTTGCCCACAGGAACCTGTGCAGAGGCGCAGCATGGGGTCAGAGTGTCAGGTGGGAAGCTGAAGGAGGCGCCTTTCGGGTTGTGCGCTCGCAAGTCCCAGCAGCCTCAGCGTGCCAGTCTGTCTTCACCCTGCCCATCTTCACCACGCCGGCAATGTCGGAGTATGGGGCTCCATGCGGGGCCATCGACGTGGGCCAGACAGCAGGTGGCGCCGGCATCTCACTGCTCTGCTTGGCAGGAGGCTGGGCAGCTCTGTTGCAGGCTGTCTGTCCCCAGACGGGCACTTCCTCTCCCTCTTGGGCCTGTCCTCAGGTTGGAGTCTGTGCGGCTGGAGTATCGGGCGGGGCTGAAGAACATCGCCAACACGCTCATGGCCAAGGCGCTGCAGGAGTGTCCCAGCTCTGGTGAGGCTCGCTGGCAGCCCAGCAGGGCAGCGGGCACTTGGCTTTAGTCAGAAGGTTCACTACACTTGTCATTGAGATGCTGGAACTAAGTTCCTTGTGTCTGGGGAGTTGCACTTCCTGCTCTGAGGTGCTGCCGTTCCTCTTCCTGTAACTTCTTTGTTGCCCCAAGTAGTGCACACTCAGCATACATGGGCTTGGAGTGGAGGGGACGTGAACATCACCTGTAAGCCCGCTGCTCAGAAACCGCTCCTTTGAGCTCACTTGTAAAGTCATGAAGTATGTTTAGTTCTGTGCCTTTACTTACTTAGTTTTCAGTCGTCACCCAAGGATATTTTTTCCATTGCTTTTCAGAGAGAGTAGGGGGAGGGGGAGAGACACATTGATGGGTTGCCTCCCACGTGCACCCTGACCACTGGGGCCAGGGATCGAGCCTGCAACCAAGGTACAGGCTCTTGGTCAGAATTGAACCCCAGGACCCTTTAGTCTGTGGGCTGACGCTTTAACCACTGAGCCAGACCAGCCAGGGCTGTGCCTTTTTTTAAAGCTGAAAACTGTGAGAATTTTTCATTATTGTAGAATCTTCAGGGATGTAAGTTTTTTTAGTGGTTTTACGGAATTTTGTAAATATGACAGATCCCTGCTCACCTGCTGCTTGATTTTTTATCTGATTTTAATCCAGTGTTACTACCTTTCTGCTTGACTCTTTAATAGCATTTCTGATTGTTTCATTACAATAAATGCTTAGATGTGAAATTGCTGAGTTGGGGGAGTGAAACCTTGTTGTTACTTCCCCAGTCACCCCTAGAAAGTTGTCCAGTCTGTGCCCTCGGACCCGTGGGGTCCCAGGCAGGCAGCAGGATGGTAGGCACACGTGGTCTTTGTGGTTCTCCTCTAAGCAGGACCCCTCTCTGGCAGCTGTGTGGGCAGGCCATGTCTGAGCCGAGGTAGGGTCTGAGGTGTGTTTCTTTGTGTCTGAACTTCAGGGGTCCTGTGGTCTGAAGCCATCTTCCTGGAGGCAAGGCCCCAACGGAAAACCAAGAGTGTCGACGCCCTGAAGAAGTGTGAGCACGACCCCCACGTGCTCCTGGCCGTGGCCAAGTGAGTGGGAAATCCTTGTGGGGCTGCTGATTCTCAGGGACCTGACAAGCTCTCGCCAGGGTCCACCTGGCCTCGGAAACAGGGTGGGCTCCCTGGTCCTCCATGATGAAGCGCTTTGGCTTTGATCTGAGGCTGATGCATCTTGGGACAGATGCCACGTGGACATGAGCTGCCTGGATTGCCTGGTCCCTCTGTCCCAGGTCCTTCTGATGGGACTGCTCCTCTGTGTCTGCCACTCAGTAGTTTACATATACACATGCCCTGGGTTTCAAGACAGAGACAGACTTGCTGACGTTGGTCCACACAATTTAATTCATAAGCAAACCACCTTTGGCTAATAGGGCTGTAAGCAAGAAAACTGTTTCTCCCGTGTCGGGTGAGAAAGCAGACTCCCTGGGGTGACCTGGGAGCCATCAGGGGCATTGGTCTGGCTGTTAGGGTGCCTGGGGTGCGGAGACACACATGCTGGAGGCCACCTTCTTTAGGGCGCATGGTCTCCAGGGCAAGAGGAAGTCAGCAAGTGACCTCACACCTTGAGCTTGTGTTGGGTGCTGGGTCAGGGGCTCCCTGGGAAGGTGTGTGGTATGCGGGGTGTGGGAAGGAGCTCAGGGCCTTGGGAAAATTGGGTGAGGTTGTGGCCTGTGAGTAGAGGACAACTTCCTCAGAGGAGTGGGACCTGCGTGCATGGTGGAGATTGGTTGTGGTTGGAGGAGGCTGGGCTCCTGGTGCTGCTGCTCAGGGCTCTCACCCAGGGGAGGTGGCACATGGGCGGTTGCAGCCTGAGCAGGAGCCATGCACAGGTGGCCTCCGCCCCTCTTCTTCAGGTGCTGCCCGGCACCTCTCCTCACTGCTGTGGGGACAAGGGCTTCCTGCAGGCTCCTGAGGCCCAGCTTGGGCCTGTCTGGGCTCCCTCCCACCCTATGCTTCCGCCTCCCAGAATGACTTTTATGTGTGACACTCAGATAGGGCAGCCGTAAACCTCATAAAAGGCTTTGCTAAAGTCAACAAGTCTCTCCTTGCTGTTCCCAGGCTGGTGTTCTGGGTGCCTACTATCTGGGTTTGTGCTCTTTAAATCACAGTTTATCTAACACCAGGCAATTAAGAGCAGCACACGGCTTAAAAAACAATCAAGCTATCAGAGCATGAACTACTCCACTCTGACAGATGGCCCCGCAGCTGCCTGGAGGCGAGGGCTAGTGGTGCCTTCCTTTGCTTTGGTGCCTCAGGGTGAGAGGGAGGCGAGTCTTCCCACCGTCCTGTCCTCTGAGTGCGGAGGGCTTTGTGAGCCGGAGCTGGTCTTGGGCTGCCCTCGCTTGTGGCCTGGTTCCAGGTGTCTGCCTGCTGTGGGCCCAGGTTCCGGTGCTGACCTGAGGCCATCTCCTCCATGCTGGCTGCCTGAGGGGGCAGAAGCAGGCTGGAGCTTCATGTCCTCCCTAACCAAAACCTTAGCTTAACTTTTGTCAGGTTTACTTTCATCCCCTTATATTTACCCAGAGGAAAAGATGGATGGGAGGGAGTTTAAAGTTCCTGCTCTGTGTGTGGATTTTCTAAGAAACAGTTTGGTTAGAC
Organism: Miniopterus natalensis; assembly: GCF_054644295.1. Taxonomy (NCBI): domain Eukaryota; kingdom Metazoa; phylum Chordata; class Mammalia; order Chiroptera; family Miniopteridae; genus Miniopterus; species Miniopterus natalensis. The sequence goes on from NC_142087.1 coordinate 83,605,589, forward strand.
ACTTGGATGACGGCTCTCTGTTTGTGACCTGCACCAGTTTCCAGGTGGCTTGGCCCCTTTCTCAGCCTCCTGTAGGAGCCCAGGGCTCATAGGGACAGAACTGATAGTGCCACTGCGGATCTTCAGGCTCCTGCTGCACCCACATGTGGGAGGCCAGGCCATCGCTTGGCCGCTCACCTGGCTTCTCACCCTTCTGCCTCGGACAGGCTGTTTTGGAGCGAGCGGAAGATTACCAAGGCCAGGGAGTGGTTCCACCGCACTGTGAAGATCGACTCGGACCTGGGGGACGCCTGGGCGCTCTTCTACAAGTTTGAGCTGCAGCATGGCACCGAGGTCTACACATCCCTGTGTCGGTCTCCGAGGGTGGTGGGAAGGGGGGCATAGACAGACAGTGGGGCTCCGCTGACAGTTTCTTGCCTCTGCAGCTGTTTTCTGGTTACAGTACTGTAGTCTCTTAGCCTGAAACTTAGATGTTTGGGCCATGTTAAGCGGCCTGTGAGCATCTCTTAGTGGGTTGATTGGCGATGGAGCACAGGGTCATGGTAGAAATGGGAATGAAGTTCCGGCCCTGAGGATTGCTTCCCCTTGTGCCTTGGTGGGTCTGTCTTCCTGGGCCTGAGCCTGGCGTGGCGTCCAGGGGAGCCTGGGTGTTGTCAGAGCTGGGTTCACAGGGTGCGGGTGGCCAGGTTGTATTGGGGTGCTAATGGGAAGTGGACTCAGCTTTGTGGGAATCATGGACTTGGGCGGGGGGAGGCGCACTTGGCTGTGCTGCGCACCTGTGTCAAAGCCTGCCCGGAGGCCATCGATTTGGTGGGCTGCAGTGGGGACAGCTCCCCGGGAGGAGGGACATGCCCCACTGCCAATCAGGACCCTGGCTGGGGCTGGGGGTGCACTGTGGGATAGGCAGGAGGAAGAGCCTTGGGAGGAGCCCTGTCTCAAGAGTCCTCTTTTCCCCACCCAGGAGCAGCGAGAGGAGGTGAGGAGGCGCTGCGAGAATGCAGAGCCACGGCACGGGGAGCTGTGGTGTGCTGTGTCCAAGGACATCACCAACTGGCAGAGGAAGATTGGGGAGATCCTCATGCTGGTGGCAGCCCGCATCAAGAACACCTTCTGACTGTGTGGTCCCTGTGGGCCGGGGTCTTGGGTGGCACACAGGCAGGTAGGCGGGTGCTGGTGCCTGCCTTCTGTGGTGAGGAAGAGAAGGGGTGGGAGGGGCCCCAGCTGTCTTCCTGCTCTGTAATTAAAGTTTTTCTAGGTAGGCTATAGGCTTGGTGACCTGCTGGTTTTCTCTGGGCCTTTCTGGCGTGTGCTTTTGCTGTACCAATCTGGCCTGTGGGGGCTCACAGCTCTCGTGTTTGGGGAGGCCTCTTACAGAGGAAGAATGATTGGGCGAGGTTTTGTGGAGGAGGTGGTGGGACATGCACCTTCCCTGGTGACTCATCTGTCCCCCCTGGGATGTGCATTTTCCTCTGGAGGGGGCACCGTATCACAGGTTCGCAGGGATGGGTGGCTTCCCTGAGTCTGAGTGCAAACAGCCCACGTCCTAAAGTGCCTCCCAGAGCCAGGTGCTGAAGGATGACCTGGGGGCCCTTGGACTTGTGTTGTGGGCCCTCAGGCCTGTGTTGGAGGAAGATGTCACCATAAGAAGTTTTCTCACATTTGCAGATGACATGTTTTTGCTACTTTGTAATCAGCAGTTTTCCTAAAGCACTTGGGACTGTCCTCATCTGTAAATTGAAACCAGTTACCTGGGATACTTGGCAGGTGTGAGGATGAAGGGCCTCCTGAGGCCCCTTCATGGAAGGGGCAGGTGGCTGTGGCTTGGGTCCCTTTCATCTCTTTGGGAGGAGGTGGGAGGTATCTGCACAGGGCACTGAAGATGGAGTCCGGAAGCTTTTGGGAGCTTAGTCTGTCTCTGTGCGATGTGGAAACCAAGGCCCAAAAGGGGGCAGTGACCTGGCTGTGACCACAGGGGTGTGGATGGCCTTCTGTGCCACGAGTGGGGCGTGTCTTCTGGGCACCTCCTCTGGCTCTGATGTCAGGTGAGGCTTCTTGCAGGGCCCTTGGAAAGTACCAGAGTGTCAGGATTAGCCACACATGAATGTCTTGGGGACTGATTTCTCAAATGCTTTGAGGTTCAATTATTTTTTTTCCCTGGGGACATGGAACTTCAGCTGGCATTTTCTTCAGCTCCAACTCAAGGCGAGTGGGTTCCCGAGGCTGTCCCTATTCTGCGGGCCGGGTGAGGTGCTGTGGCCTAGCCAGGAAGGGCAGCTGCTGAGTGCTGGACCAGCAGGAATTCCCACGCCATGGGCCTACTGGGGCAGGACCCCTGGATGTCAGGGTGGGTGCGGGGGACTGACACAGTGGGGGTAAAGTCTCACTTGCCTGGTTCTGCTGTGGCCAGGTTCCTAGGAGAGACGGCTCTGCTGATCGCGGAGGGAGACCCTGATGGAGGGGTGCGGGCCCCCCAACTTCCTTGGCTCCCCTCCCCCACCTGGCTGTACTGCTCTTTGCCCACTGGGCACCCCACCCCCTCCAGGACAGCACATCTCTGTGGGGCTGGTGGCTCAATCCAAGACCCACTGGATGGGAAGGGAGCCCAGCGCTGCTGGGTCCAGGGTCAGGTTAATTGGAGAAGCGATTGGATAGGGGTGGGGAGAGGGAGGGGGCAGGCTGAGATCCTGGGTCCTCCCTCCTCCCTCCCTCCTTTGCTGGAGGAGCCAACTTCAAAAGCCTTGTCCGCCTGCCGCCAGCCGCCAGCGGCTCCTCCAGAGAAGCCTTGGGCTACGGTTGGCTGGACTTGGAGCCTGACCTGGAGAGGTCGCTGCACCCCCACCTGAGGACCCCAGGATCATGTTGGAGGCTCACTGGCGGGAGTGAGGGAGGGCCCGACCCTGAGAGGCCCATGGTGAGCAGCCTTGGGCCGGTGGAGGGGACTCACGTGGGCCCAGAGGCTGGGAGCTGGGAGCGGGCACAGCCTAGGAAAGGCTGCTGCTTCCGCGGTGCCCGACCGACTGACCGACTGGGAAATCCCCTTTGGGTCTGTCACTGGGCCTGGCCCTGGGTGCTGGGCCTGGCCTTTCCTGGCAGTGTTGGGGTCAAGGAGTCAGCTGGGCTGGGCTGGGCTGGGCTGGGCTGGGCTGGCCTAAGCCTTGGGCCCGTTGGGGGGAAGGGGGGAGGACAGAACAGACAGGCCTTCTGGGGCCCCTTGGGCAACCAACATGCCCAGTTTGACGTCCCTCCAGTACCAGCTTCCTCTCATCATCACTGTGCCCTCTGACCCACAGCAGACAGAGGGGTGACTCCGAGTTGGCCATCACCCAGCATGTCCAGGGGGTTGAGAAGGGGCACAGCTAATTGCATCTGCTCTTCCAGCTGCCAGATGCACCACGGAGCAGCCACACAGACACTCAGGTCTAGGTGCCAGCTAGGGTGCTGCTCAGCCGCCAGGGCTGGGAAGCCGAGTCGAGTCCTGGTCTCGCTCGGTTCACTTGATTAATTTTCCAGTTGCTGTCCGACTCCATCTTGGGGCCTGAGGGTGGTTTGGGGGCTGGGAGCCTGGAGACAAGTCTTTCTCTTTGATGTTTGAGCTTCTGGGGGGTTGGGCTTCTATGCATGAGAGCTGGTCCCCTCCATTCTGGGGGAGGAGGGAGGCTGTAGCTGGAATGTCTGGTGGGGCATAGTGTGGCTCCCTCCCTTGCCTTTGGGGGTTTCCCCAAGCCTTCCCCTTCTAAAGGGGTGTGGCCATGAGCTCTGAGCCCCCACCCCTGTCATTTCCCAGGTCAGAGCTGATTGCAGCAGAGCCCCTGATAGGGTGGTTCTGCCCAGGGCTCCTGTGGGGAGGTCAGGTGCCCAGAAGTGAGCCTGTGCTGGGGCGTGGGGGGCACCCAGAGAGGGGCCCACCTTTGGGAGGGGTGGGGATGGATCAGACATGGTCAGGGGGAAGCTGTACTGGGGAGGGGCACCCTGCTGTAGGGCCAGGCCTAGGCCAGCCCTGCTCTCCACAGTCTTGTGGGCTCTGGCCCTCCTGCCTCGAGAACCCTCCATCTCTCCAGCCCTCACCCTGCGCATCTCAGCACTGAGCTGGCTTATTGTAGCTCTTTTAATCATTTGGTATCTGCAGTAGCAGTTGACCTACATCATTATATTAGTTTCAGGTGTACACCCCAGTGACCAGACATTACATAAGTGATCACCCCAATAAATCCTATCCAGCACGACGCCTAGTTATTAGAATATGATTGACTCTTCCCTATGCTGTACTTTACATCCTGCTGACTATTCCCTAAGCAGCAGGGATTTGTCCTGGCAGACCTGTGCCTAGACCCCTTGCTGGATGTCATGGTGACACCAGCATTTTACACCAGCTCAGATTCCCTCAGGTTGGGGGTGGGGGGCAAAGCATACTGCCTGTGAGGCTGCTGGAGGGGAGAACTCCACAGGCCTGGGTGCCCCACCCTGACCTGATCGCCTTTTAGGTGCCCCCAAAGCCTGCGCTCTGGGCGCTTCTGCTGGCGCTGCTGAGAATCTCCACAGTCCCCGCCCAGCTGCGCACCTGCAGTGTCCCTGACGTGCTCCGCCACTACCAAGCTGTCATCTCCGAGGACCTGCAGGCCGCCGTAAGGCGGGTTGTGCCAGGGCCCGCAGGGAGCGGGCCAAGCTCCAGACCTCTCCATTTCATTCAGAAAAACCAGACTGGTGCCGGGACCCTCGGTAGGCGGGGTCGGGTGGGACCCTCCTGCGGCGCCCAGAAGGTATGGAGGAGATGCCCCCGCGCCCTCCAGCCCCTTTCCTTGCTCCTCTCCGCAGTGCTCTTCTCCCAGCCCCCCCCCCCGATTTCTTCCCTTCCCTCCCCAGGAGCACAGTATTCTAGTGTCCATCGAGTCCCTGGGCCGGACCCTGCGCAGGGCGGTGGCTGGGGGCCCGCGCGGGGCGCTGGAGAAAGCCGCATGGACCGTGGCCCTGCGCACCGAGGCGGTGATGCGGCGCCACTGCCGGACGCTGCGCCAGGTGTGCGCCTCCATCCCCGCTGTGTGCGGGTCTAGGCCCTGGGTCCTCAGCTCCCACGATTTGGGGTTTCACTCGGACGCACTGACCCGTCCGCGACGCCCTTCCCCGGGGGCTAGACGCGAGCTGCGGGGGCGGGCACGGGGGTGGTGCGCGTTCGCTGACAGCCCGCTCCCCACAGGGGCGCCGGCGCCCGCGGGCCCAAGGGCGCCCCCACCGGCGCGGCAGGCGCGGGCGGAGGCGGTTCCTGCGGCGAGCCCTGGACGCGGCCGCCACCTGCTGGGAGAAGCTCTTCGCGCTGCGCGCCTCGGCCAGCGAGGGCCCCTAGCGCACCCTCGCGGGGCCTGCAGCGTCTCCTTTGGTGACGACCGCCTCCGCGCTCTCGGTGTTGACCTTGGCTGACCACTGGCCCCGCCCAGGTCTCATCCTGGCCCGACCTCCCCCGAGGCCCGGGACTTGGAGATGTGAGCCTTGCCCGGTGCCAGGCCGCCCGCCACGCCCTGGGTGGGCCGCCGTAATAAACAGCTGGTGTTGCCCGTCCGGTGGTGGTTCCCTTCACCTGCTGTCTGTGGGAGGCTGCCCCGGGCTCCGCTGCTCGGTCGGGAGGGGGTGCCGGGGCGCCGACTGCTGGGGAGCCCGCGGGAACACCCCGCGCTCCCAGCCTCGGGCAGCAGGGGGCGGCTGCCGACGCCGGCTCCGCTCAGCCCCGCCCCGTCCGAGGCCCGAGGGGGGTGCAGGCGGCGCCCCTGCGGGGCGCTCGAACGTTGTTAGGTATCCGTCCCGTCCCACTCTCCAGTGGGGGGAGGGGTGGAAACGGAGGGGAAAGGAAGGCTGAGCTTTGTGAATTCAGAGCAAAAACAGCCGGATAAAGGAAATGGGCCTGAAGGGAAGCCAGAGTCACTGGCCCTGGCTGCAAGCGGGCCAGGCCATTTCCTGCGGCCCTGGGAGGGGTGGCCATGGCCCCTTTGTGGGACTGGACATGTTGGCAGGAGAGCCACTGTCTCATGCCCTGGGGATCCTACGTTTGTTTGGGAGAATGGGGCGCCGATTCCTGAACTCAGCGACTCACAGCTGCGTTAGACCTGTTGCCTGTGACCCCTCCCGAGTCCAGCCTGTAGGCGAGTGGGGGAAATAAGGCAGGTAGAGCACCCGGCTAGGGCGGATTCTTCTCCCAGATACGTGATGCACCCAGGAGGCACCGAAGCAGGCCACGTGGAGGCAGGAGGTGCAGGAAGGATTCAGGGTGCAGCAATCAGCATGACAAAATTAGGACGGGGAAGCGGACCCTGCCCCAGCTCCCACTGTCTGTGTGTCACCACATTTAGTCTATGCAGCTGGAACTATTGTCCCCGCTTTCTAGATAAGGAAACTGAGGCACCAGGAGGTTACAGGACTTGCCCCAGGTCACATGCCAGTTAGTGTAAGAGCTGGGGTAAGACCCACGTGGCGAGTGTGGTTACTCCTGAATGTGCCCTGTGGGCAGTGGAGCCAGGCTCCTGGCAGTGTGCGCTCAGCCTTGGCTCACTTCTACCAGGCTCCCAGCCACAAAGTGCAGACCTGGGGGCCACACTCTGAGTGTGAGGGTCACGCCCACTGTGCTGGCATGCCCCAGGGAGCGTTCCGCGTGTGGCATGTGGGCTGGTGTGGGGGCTCCAGGTGGAGCTAAAATGCAGGGGCCGGAGCATGGGTTTTTAAACTGCGTGGTGCAGTTTGAGCTGAGGAGGGAATGTTTGAATCCAGATCAAGGAGGACTCCTACACTAAGTATGGGGGGCGGGGCGGGGGCGGGGGCCGGGGGGAGGCCAAAGGAACAGGCGGGACATGGGGTTGAGGGAAGTCCAGACAACCCCAGGGTCCTGACCTGAGCATCTGGGTGTGTCCTCTTGAACCTGGGGAAACACTGGTGGAGGAGCAGCAGAGGGGAGCAGGCCTGTGTTGGATGGAGCAGTCATACCCCTGGGCTCCTGCTATGTGGGTCTTGGGATGGAGCCCAGTGTCAGGGTAGGGGGAACAGGTCCAATTTGGTTGGAGCCTAAGACATGGGGCAGCTAAGTTGGGGGCTGGAGAAAGTAGGAGAGTCAGTGTCAGTGCAGGGACAGGAGGAAGGCAGGCCCTCCATGGAGGTCCACACCATGCCCCTGTTTTTCCTGGCAGCTGGCTCCCTGCACTGGGACCTGCCCCAGGCCTGGGGCTCATGGGGAGAGCACATCAGGGCATGGCCTCAGGGCGGTCATGTCTGCTGCTCACCCACAGTTCCCCCTTCCTGCTGCTTAGAGCTGTCAGGATGCACTGGGGGTAGGTGGGTGGGCAGGAGGCAGTCCATCCGCCCAGGCACAAGGAAGGTTCAGACAAACCACAGCCCCTGGGGGTGGGGGGAGCAGAGTTTTAGGGACACAATCCCCGCCCAAGTTCTGGACCACAACTGCATGAGTGGGTGAGATGCTCCTGAGCCCTGGGCCCCCTGGTAGTGTGTGTGGATGTGCGCACAGGTGTGTGCTGAGGGCTGCCCATGAGTGTACATACAGGTACTTGTGCATCACGGGTGTGTGTCTGAGCACAGCCCAGGCTCCTGCCTCCCCCTCCCCTTGCCCAGCGAGCTCCCCTCTCTCAGGCCCTCATGGTCTGTCCTAGCAAATTGAATGTCTCGGGGAAGGGCGGCGCTGGAGGTCTTTGGTCTGAGCCAGCAGAACACAGTGCCCTCACAATCTTGCTCCCAAGTCGTTCTCAGCACAACATCCCCACCCCACATCCTTCCACCCTCTGCCCTTTCTCCTGAGGCCTCAGACATGCCAACCCCCAGATAATGGGCTGGCATCATGGATGTGGGGCACCTGGGCCCCATCCCCAAACCTCAGAAGCCATTTGTATTCGTTTCCTAGGGCTGCTGTAAAAAATCACCACAAACTAGGTGGCTTAACACAGTAGAAGTTTCTTTTCTTACAATTCTGGGGGTTAGAGTCCAAAATTCTGAACTGAAATCAAGGTGCCTGAGGGCTGTGCTCCCTTCAGGGGCCACAGGAGAACCCCTCCCTGTTTCTTGCATCTTCTTGTGGCCCCAGGTGTCCTTAGCTGTGGTTGTATCGCTCCAGTCTCTGCCTCCTCTCATAAGGGTCTTTGCCCCTGGATTCAGGGCCACCTGGGTAATCTAGGATGCTCTCCTTACATCTGCCAAGACCCTTTTTCCAAATAAGGTCCCACTCACAGGTTCTGGGAGTGGACATATGTCTTTTGGGGGACAGGGTGGGCTTCGGGCTTCTGGGACGAAGTTCACTTGTGCTGAGTGGGGGCGTCCCAACCAGATCAGGTCTGGGGCAGGTGTAGAGCCCCAGCTGCTGCTGAGACAGACTACAGGGAAGGCCAGGAGTGCCCTGTTCAGACCCCAACATGCTTGCTGTTTTCCAGGCTCAGCACTGGGACCCCCTCTGTGGCTTGTTCCGCACAGCACACGGGTGCTCAGTAAATGTGCACTGCTGG